>NC_136482.1:189249176-189531676 GCF_053919585.1 Euprymna scolopes
TATCATAAATAGAACTCAATAAAATGATCTAATTAAAATAAACCTGTGGTACACTCAGACGCGAACACGGGATCATTCTATATGTAGCCGATTGCTCTGCTACTGAGCTATATCTCTAGATTACAATTTTCTGTTGTTTTTTTTTTTTTTGCTTTTTAGGGACAAATGATTTGTTGATATTTTATTATTTCCCTCGGCCGGTGTAACGTAAAATATTCCACTATTAAAATTATTCTTTTTTATTTATAAGAAAAAAAGACTATTTTTAGTTTGGTACTTATGGTATGAATTTCTGTACAAAACATATCTAAGAACACTGCCAGACATATGAATTACCCTTGGGTGAAATTTGCAAAAAATAGGCTTCGCCGTTTTGAAACCTATGAAGAATGAACACACACACACACACACATACACACACACACACACACAAACAAAGTAACTTTTATATAATAATAGAATAGATCAACTTTAGTTTTTTCAAGAATTCTGTTGACATATCACGCTTAAATTTTGAATATTGATACTCTTCTTGTGTCAATCTTAAGTTCGAAATTTTAATATTATTTGTCTGTTACTTTTAATATTGTTACCATTACTTTGTTAGCGTCACGTTGAAATATTTATATTGCTAATCGCTAACGCTTACATTTTAAATGTTAATATTATTTCTCTGCCAAGCTTAAGTTTTAAATATTTTTATTGTTACTTTGTGTTATGTGGTTAAATGGTAATAAACGAAAAGGGACGCAGGATTTTTAGAAACGAAACGTGTATTCACATATATTAGAGGCAAGGACACTGTGGGCGTTTGCACGCTACCTGCTTCGTCGCGTACCAATCTCCGACTCCGATACTCGATACCGGAAGTGACGTCACTAGAGGAACTGACGTCATGAGTCCATTAATCCCATGTTAATCCTTGAAGTATGGATATTGCTGGTATGTAATGCTTGAATTTAAATTATCCATATTTTTGTGGGTCAAGGATACGTTTGAAATAGTAATAGTGTTGATTAGTAATATTAATTTTGTTAGTCTATAAGATCTAATTTGGAAGTAAATTTTGGTATTGATGCAAAATTCGGAAGGGCTATTATTTAGAAACTCATTCTTAAGTTGAGGCGGGGCAGGTTTTTATCTATTCTGTAGTTTCGCTTTACAATCTATTATATTTGGCCTTCGGGACAAGATCAAAGTGTAGTATCTGTTCCGGCAGATACTGCACTTAAGATAATTTGTACCAGTCAATGGAGGGGAAACCCTCTATACTGGGACAATTATTTTTGGTAACCAGAGTGACCCCTTTTAGGGGAGCTGGTTTTTACCTCACATTAAAAACGGCCTTGTGCCTAATTTGCTCAGTGGGGGAGCAAATAAATACCATCTGTTCCGACAGATACTGCAAGCTATGACTAGCTATGACTAGCAAAGACCAGATGTGGGGGCAACCCCACATGCCTGACCTTTAACCAGCTCCCATTTCCCACCTCTCGGGAGCTGGTCCCCTTTTTCCCTTCCCCCTCCCTTCACTCCTCACATTAAAAATCGGCCTTGTGCCTAATTTGCTCGGTGGGGGAGCAAATAAATACCATCTGTTCCGACAGATACTGCAAGCAAAGACCAGATGTGGGGGCAACCCCACATACCTGACCTTTAACCAGCTCCCATTTCCCACCTCTCGGGAGCTGGTCCCCTTTTCCCCTTCCCCCTCCCTTCACTCCTCACATTAAAAATTGGCCTTGTGCCTAATTTGCTCGGTGGGGGAGCAAATAAATACCATCTGTTCCGACAGATACTGCAAGCAAAGACCATATGTGGGGGCAACCCCACATATAAGTTATTGGTCAATGTAGGGGCAACCCTTCATACCAATTGTCACTATCCAGCTTCCCTACTCCCCGGGGAGTTGGTCCCCATTTCCCCTTCACTCCTCACATTAAAAATCGGCCTTGTGCCTAATTTGCTCTGTGGGGGAGCAAATAAATACCATCTGTTCTTCAGATGCTGCAAGCAAAGACCATATGTGGGGGCAACCCCACATATAAGACCTTGGTCAATGTAGGGGAAACCCTTCATACAAATTGTCACTATCCTACTCCCCGGGGAGTTGGTCCCCATTTCCCCTTCACTCCTCACATTAAAAATCGGCCTTGTGCCTAATTTGCTCGGTGGGGGAGCAAATAAATACCATCTGTTCTTCAGATGCTGCACTTCTATTTCTTGTTCTCTTTCGGTGGAGGAGAAATCCTTCACGACTGAGACAATTTTTATTTTTGTACCTTTTCTCCACGTTAAAAAACGACCCTGGTGTCTAACTCTGTCCCGTGGGGAGGCATAGTAAATAGGTACAATCTATTAAACAAAATATATCGGAGAAATCGAATTTCACTTAAAAATATTATCTAAAAAGTAGCAAGATATGTATTCACCATAAGTATGTAGATTTCTTTTTTTACCGTTTTTACGTGTAGCTATTATATATTAAGATCCTACGCCTGTAAGTAGATATTATGGTTACTACTATAAATTTAGCCCTTCCGGCCAAAATCAAAGTGTAATATCGGTTCTGATGCTACACTCCGATGTTTTTTTCTTCGTTAGTGGAGGAGAAGTCCTTCAAGACGGAGACATTGTTTTTTGTTTTTTCTTCCTTTCTCCACATTAAAAACGACCTTGGTGTCTAACTCTGTCCTCGTGTGGGGAGGTAAAGTAAATAGGTACTATAATGTTCTGCTAAATAGATCCAGTGCAGATAGCGATATTTTAATAGTTAACTCTCTAGCCATGTGTATCACGTGTTCAGGTAGAAAAACTAGTTTTTCTGGATATTTGAGCCGGGAAGCAACAGAGGCGACATGCATCTGGAAGTATAGAAAAACCTAAACAAACATCATCCCCGTATCTACCATTTGTCTTTCTTAATACTTAAGTAGGCCCGTGCTAGGGGTCACAAATGAAAGAAACCGCAAGTAGTGTAAAGTGTATAAATAGAATATGTATTTATGATAAAGAATACAGGAGCCACTAAAGTGCTATCAGAGGAACGTGTTCGTTGCATGCGGTTAAAAACTGTATGAATATCTCCATCTAGTCTCTGAAGCCAGTGGTATTCTTAGGACTGGTTGATTCCACTTAGTTCTCAAATAGGGGTGATTTGTCCTTCACAGCAAATACTAAAGTTTAAACTCAAAACAAAAAATACTAATTTCAGCCTCATTTTCGAAATAAGTTTAGCTATTCTTTTAATTACTCTCCTTTGTGGACAAACTTTCTCTCTTGAATATACGCATTTTACGAATATTGTTCATTCTATAAAACTTAAAGCCCAGTTATCTAGACGTTTAGTTAATGTGAGAGAACTTCCAAAAGTAAAGCCTCCTATTTTTTATTCCGGCCGAATGAATAAGATAAGAGTTGCGAATTGCATTATTGTGATTACTAAACTTATGCATGTTTGGCCTAAAATATTCATCTCTCCTTGACACATATTGGCGCTTTGAAACCCTAAAAAAGCAACCCCTGTAATGGACGTGCATCACAACAAGATATACGTCATTGAATTCTTGGCAAAATTGCATTGAGAATGGTGGTGATTATGTAGAAAATAAAATTATTGATCAAAAAAGGTAACTCGTTTTAATGGTATTACTTCTGTCTTCTTGGCTCTTAAACTTTTGTTAAAAAATAGCAGGCTTTACTTTTGAAATAACCTTGGTATGACAAAGCGTGCATCGAACGCCTATGCACAGCCAACATTCATTGCTGGCAAAAGTGGATTGAGAATAATGGTGACCATGTAGAAAAAGAAATTATGAAGCACGAAAGGTCGCTCGTTTTTATAGTCCCACTCAAGTCTTCGTAGATCTTCAACTATTTTTATTTAAAAAAATAGGAGGCTTTAATTTTTTATCTGCCCTCGTAGGTTGAGTTATCGATTGATTAAAGTAAGACCAGTGTAATAACATAAATAAATACAATTGGATTAAATCAAACGATATTTCAAACGGAAGGGCGCCCGATCTACTGGCTGATGGACAAGCCATCTTATGATGGCGCGAGGACGCATCCAAGAATAAATCAATATCAGTTTTTTTACAGAAGTACTTTCATTTTCAAAATTGGCTCATTTGAAATGGCAAGTAATTGGCACACACTAAAGGTGTAAAAGTTTAATCATATGAAAACAGTTTTCTCAAGGACAACATTGTGCTCACCTTCTAACCCATAAGGCTATAACACAAACAAAAAACAAATGAAAGGGTTATGCTTAGTCAAAGAGAAAGCAATTAGTAACAGCGATAACTTTGACAACTTTTTAATCATTTCTCTATTAAAAATTCTCAATTGCAAATCTTTTCGCATTTTTTTTAGTTGATGTTCGCATTTCTTTTTCATATTTAGTCATCGTTTAGTGAAGTTTATTCGTTATTCTTTTTCCAAGTTTCTTTTAGAATACCACATACTATTCAGGGAAAATTTATTGATAAATTGCATTGTTTTGTTTTGTTTTTTGTTTGTTTGTTTGTTTGTTTTCAAACGTTTTTCGTGCCGTTATCTCGACCGTCGCCATTTTGCGTTTAATCATTTGTTGATATTAACCAGGTGGAGAGGGCCATTAATTGGGCGAGGAAACCACATTTGTTCTCAGCACAAATACTACGCGCCAAAAAATGTAGTATTCAGATACGCCCATGCAACCTGCGCATTTAGCGATGAAAATGCTTTTTAAAGCCAAATGATAAACAGACCGATGATAATATGAACGCATACGTATATGCATACGCCATAATCACGGTGACACACCGGTTCCCGTTAGATCACCGAAGTAAAGCGATGTGGATATTTGATTAGACTAGGTGCTCTATGCATTCTGAAAGTTGGAGAGGAATGTGCGTCGCTAGGCTATTCTTGACCAACGTAAGAAATAATGCAGAGCACCCCCTTATTCTGGAGGCTAAGGGCTCTCTCTCTCTCTTCTCCTCTCTCCCCCTCCATCCATCTCTCTTGGATGCATCAAATATATTTCCCCAGTCGAACGTGATATTTTAAGTATAAATCGACGGATCAATCAACAGACGGAAGGAGAATGTTTGACGTATATTAAGACTCGTTTGTAATAAAATTATTTAATTTAGTCGACGCTTTTTAGCTAGTACAATACTATTTTAAACTTGAAAAAAAAAATGAACACCCACGCAGGTCCCCCCTGGAACATGCCATTTATGGAACAAAGTATTACAATTTGTTTTCTAACGACTACAGTATGTTTCCAAGTCTAATGTAGACAAATATTTGTTCATTGATCCTCATAAAAAAACTACTTCATCTTAAATAAGAAAACACTATATAAAACTGAAACGCGGTAGACCAACGAAAGTACTATTTAAAATTTTGGGTACGCCTGCAGTATTTTACCCACCGATTTCACGATCTTAGCCGAGCGTTGATCAACATCCGTCGGAAAACGCCGGAACATGGCGAGCGGTACGATACTCTATCAGTCAATCAGGGCGCTTCAAACGAACGCGCAGCAGACGAATAATTTTCATTGAAATTACACACATAGCGTTTCATTTCAGTTATTTTATTGTTCAAAGTAAAAATACACAGCCTTTCATTTCAGCTATTTAATTTAGCGATAAAAAAATCAAAAAAAACCGGGAGCTGTTGGAAACATATTTATGCGAATTTATGTGGAGACAAAAATTTGGACACAACCCTTTTGTCTCCATAATAAATCAAATCGCGGAAGGCTACCCGGTTTGGGAGGGAGCTTCTTTCCACATCCTCTGAAAACCCTTTGCTCCCTACTTTGCCTCTCTACAGTCAGTAGAAAATCTTCCAGTCGGAACTAAAGATAAACAGTAATTGTTGTGCCCCCCCCCTACAAACATTACTGAAAAACAAACAAACAAAAAAAAAACATTGTTGTTACTGTTTAATAACGTTTTGTTAAAAACAAACAAAAAAAAAAGCATTGAAGTGTTTATTACTGTTGCTTACCCCCCCCCCCAAAAAAAAAAGCTATCGGAAAACAAAATGAACCAAAAAAAAAAAAAAAAAATTCAACAAAATAAATTTATTTTACTTTAAAAAAACTTACGGTAAGTGTTTGTGATTTATTTTATCCAAATTTTTTGTATTAATTATATCCATTTTGTTGTGTGTGTGTGTAATATCTTTTCCTTGTAATGTTGTTGCTACTTTTAGCGTTCTTGCACCGTAGCTCCGAATTCTCGGCTTTCGTCGGCGTTAACGCCGAAAGCGTTCGTCAACGCTCGGCTAAGATCGTGAAATCGGTGGGTAAAATGCTGCAGGAGTACCAAATTTTGTTACAGATTCGCTCCGGCCGGTTGTTCCAAATTCGTTTTTCCAGTCTATATAATTGTTAAATTTACTTTTGTCACTGGTTGAAGATATATACACACTAACAGCGAGTAAAGCAAAAAACTGTTGATACATAAACTAACTGTTTTTATTTCATACCGACAAATCAGCTTTAGACTATAAGTTATGACTAGGGCTATAACAACAGCATATTCTGTCGAGTGTTATGACTTTCGAGTATATATCGAACACAGTTAGACACAGTTAATCAACCGAGAACCACACCACTCTATATAACAGCACATAAAATATCAACAGATACACACTTGAGAGTCAAAACAATGAAAAGAATAGGCTGTTGTCCTAGCTCTAGTTATTACTTGTGTTTTAACATTTTAGAAGGTGCGTGAGGTGGGTGTGGATGCTGGCGGTGAAGAAATGTGCCAGGTTTGCTTCTCTTTGCCCGATTGTCCCGCTTTATCTTTGTGAGGATCTATGTAAATATTCTTTTCTCATCGGAATGTCTAATAGTTCCTATTGTCTATTTTTCAATCCTTTGACCGATATCCTCTACCATATTTCTAAATCAAATTATGCATTTCAATAGATCATGATGGAAAGTCCCGCATTTTTCTCATGGAATCCATCTGCCTGTGTGTAACCCATCGAATGTTTCTCTTTCCGAGACCACATGCATCGATAATGATGTTGATTATGTATAAAAATAATTTTAGAGCACAAAAGGTCGCTCGTTTTAGTGGTTCCTGCCTCGTCTTCGTAGCTATTTATCGTTTTAGTTTTCGAGCTAAAAATTAGCGTTTTTTTTTTACATGGGGATCACCACTTATCAAGGTCCGAAAGCCACTCGTGGATAAGGGTTATTGTGTGTACAATAATCAATGGGATAATATCGTAGTAATAGTTGGTATTGGAGATTAGATAACGTGTCTTACTTAAGGGAGCGATTAATCAGGAATTTGTTTATGTTGGATTTGAAGACATCCAAGTTGTAGTCAGGTGGGAAACAGGCAAACGGAAGATAATTCCATAGGCGTGAAGCTTTGGACCGAACTAAAGCTATTACAAACAGATTGAAAAACGGATATATCTTCGTTGAATGATTTCATGAAAATTAGAGATCGCCATAATCAGGCTTAGATCTAGTCAAGATTTATTTTAAATTTATAGCCTCATGATTTAACAATATAATATTTGACATTATGAAGGATGTTCCAAAAGTACTGCCTCCTGTTTTTTTCCGTTCGCATGGATGAGAACAGATTGTGAATTTCATTGTTATGACGACTGAACGTATGCATTCATGACCATAAATGTTCATCTCTTTGTTGCAGGTATTGACGGCGTGAGACTCTAAGAAAGCAACACATCATAGACGTGCGTCAGAAGTTAAAAAAATGTATCATTGAATTCTCCATGCAAAAAAAAAAAAAATCAACCGACCAACATTCATCGGTACTGTTAACGGTTTACAAAGCCGATGCAATTGGTGTCACCATATTTAGAAAATAGATTCGTCGATTTCAGAGTGGCAAGAGAGATATAAGTGACAAAGCACGATGTAGATTTTACAATAAAGATATCAAAAGAGGCTAGCAAAATTGCCTCGATAATGATGTATAAACTATGTATAAAGATGAATTTTGGAGCACAAAAGGTCGCTCGTTTTAGTGGTCCTCTTCCCGTCTTCGTAGCTAATGATCGTTTTAGTTTGGAGCTGAAAATTAGAGGCCATACCTTTCGACCGGCTCTCATAAATGTATAACAAAAGCTTAAGACTAACTTAAATGTGACAGACCAACTGATTACACTTTCTCATTCATTAAATGCGAATACGCATGTTATAAATACCTTGTAAATAATAATCAAGAATAATATTTATAATACATACGTTTAATCTGCGCGTTTAATAGCAGAACTAATATTTCGAATCCGTGCGGATTTGATATAATATTTTTTTAATTTCTGAGAGAAGAATTGATAATTGGTAATACAAATTATAAGTCCTTATCTCAAAAATCAGAATTTTCATGAGTCGCATCTTCCGCTTAGTGCGGATTGCGAACCCACGTGACTTATTTTTCGTCATTCGTTCCGATCCAGGGCAAGATGGTTGATGGACGCTTAACTGTTGAGAGATGTCCAATCAAAAACATTTTCTTTATACATTCTCCTTTATTTTCCCTCGACTCTTTTTTTCTTCTAACATACCTTCAAAGCATAACTTTGACAGGACACTGATTGATCGTTTTATGGGACTCCTAAACCGTAGGAAAAGCAACTCATCTATCGGATTAAACCGTATAATAAATCACTAAGGCGAAGGTATAAAAATGAATATCAGCTTGGGTATCTGCGACTGTAATCCTACCCAACAGGGTGAGATGTGCCCTTTTATGCTTTGGTTATCGAACTCTCTTAGTGATGGTGTCACGATAAAAACAATGGTTTTTCGTGATCCGCAACCATAATTTCCTCCTATTATCTAGATTGGCCTCTCGCGACAGTGTAACGGCCATAAAACCCACTATGACAAAAAATAAGAAAAATTATATCAAATCGATTCGGACCCGAATTTATACAAAAATACAAATGATTCGACGCTCTTTCCGATTCCTAAAATACCATCGCACAATTAGAATGCTATAAACTATGGTTCGTTGGCAAGAACAAAAACATTCTTTTTTCATCCCACTAATAACAAGCATTGTGAATATACATCTAGAGAGAGTCGGAGGTTATATTGACTGAAACGGTGTGAGAATAACTACCAAATTGAGGGAGATTGTTGCGAACAATCCAAATAATACGTTATTTTTTTAACTTTAAATATTAGTTAATATCAAACCAACAGACAAACAACTACGCTGACCGACATAGAAATTTTCTCATAGGAAAATAACGTTTCTGAATTTATGAGATATAATATATATATATATATATATATATATTTCTCTGTAGCCTGAAGATGTTAGTCAAGAGATCGCTATAGAAACATGCATGAACACACGCAACTAATATGTTTTGTATAAATAAACATATTTGTTTTACTTCGTTCAATATTTAGTATGTATATACATCAAGTATATCTTCCTGTTTAGGCAGGAAAAAATAAATTTGATTTTTGTACTAAGGTGGAAAACACAAAGATAAATTGCAAAAAACATAAAAGTGTATAAAATGCAAGTTGACTTACTTTTAAGTAGCAACTTTGTAGCTGTTGGTAATTTTAACTAGTTCATGGCATAAGATCAATATAGGAAGATCTAATCTAAATAACAGCCTACACACATTAGAGCCTAGAGGCCTTTTCGTGATTTCCTAGTCTTTTAGTGAGTCAATGACGCACTTCACTTCGAACTTTAAAATATATCTAGTATTTATGTACATACACACACACACACACACAAACACCACACACACACACACACACACACACATATATATATATATATATATATATATATATATATATGTGTGTGTGTGTGCGTGTGTTCGTGGGTATGTGTATATTCATGACATATGACGTCTTATGGTTGGTATAGCATTTTAATATATACAATGTAGAATTTCATTGTATAAATTTCGAAGTCCACTGTAATCTTGTATATATATTTGATTCGACATTACCTTTAAGCGATCAAACAGATTGTAAAATCCATTACTACTACTACTGCTATTGCATTGATCATTCCCTTCCTCTCCCGTCTAAAATTAACCTGTCCTACTATCAACAAGTTTACTTTTAAGTAATTTCCATCCCTGAAATAGATTGCTATGAAACTACTTTCCTATTGAGTACAGAGTAATTGTCTTCTAATTGGATCCATAGTATCCATCGTTGTAAAATATCTCATAGTATAAGATTCCAAGGGGTTTCAATATAAATATTAATACTCACACAAAAAATATATAGTTGTATACATCTGACTTGGGTGCACTCAGATAGAATCGAAACCAAAACATGTAGCTCTCCTGCATTTTTCGTTACTGTATGATTAAAATCCATACGCATATAAAAATTTTTTAAATAAGTTGTTAAAGATATAGAAAAACACGTTGACAAGTTCATTCTTTTTTTTTTCAATTTTGACATCTTAGTAACAATTTTTATGGGGCTAAAAAGTCAAATCAGATTTTATGCACGGATCCCCTATATATAAAGTTTTTAGTCTGTAAACTAAAAATTGACATAGTAATTGTGTAGAGACTCTTCTTCACACAGACGCGGTCACTTATATATATATATATATATATATATATATATATATATATATATATATATATATATATAGATAGATAGATAGATAGATAGATAGATAGATAGATAGATAGATAGAGATGGATAATTCGAAATTATCAGAGTGTGGGTGTGCAAGCATTAATGAAATCAAGTGTGGCTATGACGTCATGTGCGAGAACTAGATTAATCTTCTTGTTTATTCAGTTATGATTTACAAGACATGGTAAAATGTCGTTGCTGACAAATCATCACGCCGACACAATCGTGCCTGAGGTTTGAATAGACAAATATAAAAATAAATTCTTTCTTAAACTCTCCGCAGAATAGGAATATGTACATTCATTTTGTTTAAAGTTAAACAAATCTTTGTAAACGGATATTGTATATTTCATTTTCCGGAATATTAAATCATTTAAAAATGAATAGATTTAGTTTTAAAAATAACGCAAAATATTTGAAAAGTTCGAAAAGTAATAATATATTCTACGCAACAATTTAAATTGCATTACAAGGTCAAAATGTTAACAAAACTACGTTTTGCACGAGTAAATGTTGTGGTTGTTGAATTAAAATTAATTTATTCCAAACTTCTAAATTAGAATATTATCTTTCTGTATGAATAGTAATATTTTAAAATGAAAGCAACAACTGGTTACCATTTGAATTATAATAAATGTTCATATATTAAAAATATAGTAGATTTATTAAAATCGTTCTCTATCATATCTTCTATATATCTAAAAAAGTGAGAATGTGTGTGGGGAAAATTCTTAACGTATATACTTTACGAATCTTTTATCTACAGTCCTGAAATTCGGTATATAGGATATTCAGACATATGGGAAAAACTTTTCAACTAGTTTTCATCCGGAATAAACGACTGCTTGGCGGTCAAAATGGTAAAATTGTCACGTGGGAGGCCAACGGAGTTTTATCTGTTTTCAACTATTTCACGACTTATATTAAGTATGAGTTGGTTTGAAAACACTCTTCGAAAGTCATGTCAAGCTGGTATAATGGTTATCGTACTTGACTCATTGTCTTTCGGTTTTGGAACTCAGCTCGTCGAGTATTTTTCTTTACTTACAAGAAGTAAACTGTTTAGAAAAAAAACATAATACTCGCATGCACGTGTTTAAATTTCTGTCTGTTGAAATCCGATACACATGTCTTTCAGTACCTATACAAATTCACACACACGCACACACACACACACACACACACATATATATATATATATATATATATATATATATATATATATATATATTACGTATATTTATCTTTCTATTCTTTGGCATCTTTACATCCATTTCTACGATGGGCTTTGCAAAAGTAATCCCTGCATAATTTTTTCCGCCCGAATAGATCAGAGAGGACTGCACTACATATCATGACTGAATTTATGTATTCATGACCTGAAATTTTAACTTCTTAATGTAAACTATTGACTTTGTGAGACATTTAGAAAGACAAGCCTGTCATGTACATGCTTCAGAAGCAGTGGTACGATATTTAATTTCTTGTAAAATAGCAATTGAAATAATAGTAACTATGTAGGAAAATAAATCTTGGAGCATTAAACGTCGCTCATTTCAATAGCACCACTTTTGTCTTCATAGCTTTTCAACTTTTTCAGTTAAAATAACAGGAGGCTTTCATTTTGGAACGACGCTCGCATAACAAAGTGCGCTCCAGACGCCTATGCACAGCCATCATCCCTCGCTAAAAAAAAGTGCATCGGGAATGTTGGTTAAAATGTAGAAAAAAAATCTGGCGCAGAATAGGCCGTTCGTTTTAATGATGCCATTCCCGTCTTCGTAGCTCTTCAACGCTGTGAATAAAAAATATGAGATTTTGCTTATAGAACGACCCTCCTACTGATCCCGTATCGGAACAGATATACATCGCACAGAAAAGCACGTGGCTATTCTGCAGTCTTCATGAATGCTCGTGTGTTATGCTCTCAAACTTTGATTAACTATTGAATTGTTTAGCGAAGGATGAGGTTTTTTGCACGAAGGACATAGATGTGACTGCAAGACACAGCTCTGTACTATAACACATTGTAAAAACTCCAGAATTATCTCTCTGAAAACTTCCATGATTTGATTAATACAAATATCTCGCTACCCTGATTCCATATACAGCAGGTCATTGAAATTAAGCAAAATTAAACATGGTCAGTTCGAAATGGATGACCATTTCGGAATACTAGGAGCTGACACCTCTCTACCAGAACTGATAAAATCTAAAACTTCATCTTGCCCGATCGTGATATACATGCGACTATGGACCGCTTGTGAATTTAATATACCCTTGACACTTTTTCCTTTGGAGGAAGCCCGCTCAACTCGCTTAGGTTGAATGCAGCTGGCATATGACATTATACCCCAATTCAGCTGATAGCAAAATGTGTGAGGCGCCGCCGATAAAGGCAGAAACTGGACTGCCTGCAATATCAAGAACGAACTTGTTGATAGGATCAAACAACTGGCCAGGCGTCTTTCGAAGGACACCATAAAAACCGTATTTCTCCAAATTCAGGTCCCGGCTGGAGACCATCATAAAAGCTCACCGCAGCTTCTTGAAATAAGACGTATTGGGTAAGAGATGATTAAAAAGAGGCACTTGGATCTTTGAGTCCAAGTTATAGCGTTCTTTTTCCTTTCCTTTGCAGAAAATGTATATTTCTCTCAAACGTCATGAGATAAAACTATAAAACCAAAACAAACTCCCGCTGCAGTTTCTTTCTTATTTTAAAATTTTATAAGATTCTTTGCTTTATTAAATTTCCTTTATCTCGTTTAATTTAATCCACTATTATTATTGATAAATGTTTTGATTATAGAACGTTCTCAAACTAAAGCTTCCTATTTGTTAACTAAAAAGGTTGAAGAACTACGAAGGCATGAATAGTTCCATAAAAACGAGTGCTTCAGAATTTAGTTTTCTACATATTCACCACCATTCTCAATGCACTTCTATCAGCGATGAACGATAGCTGTGCATAGGCGCCCGAAGCACATTTTGTCATGCGAGTGTCGTTCCACAATTAAAGCCTTCTAATTTTTAACTTGTAAGTTGAAGTTATGTTGAATAGTCACGAAGATAGGGTTGGATCCATTAAAACAAGCAATTTATATTTTTGACATTATCACCACCATTCTCAGTGCACTTTTCCTAGGAATTCAATTACACGTCTCTGCTTCTGAAGCACGTCCATAATAGGGGTTGCTTTCTAAGAGTCTCACGCCCTGAATATCAGAAACAGAGATATAAAATGCATAAGTTCAGTCATCAGAACGATGTATTTTGCAATATCATCTGACTCATTCAGACGGAATAAAAATAGGAGGCCTTACTTTTGGAACGCCTCTTGCACGTAAGAATCGACGAGGAAAGACATTTTTTTCTCGGTCGCCATTTTAATTCAACATTGTTATTTTGGTTTTTAATAAACATACCGAAGTGTTTTAGTTATTCACATGCACCAGTCAATACAAATTGTATAATTCTATGCGTGATTTGTTTTGTTCTCTGTTGCCCTCACAAGCAATGAGAGGGGGCAGTTCGCCATTTTCATTCTTTCGTTAAACAAACCTGCTAATTACTCCCAATAAAATTCGAAATTTTATTCTCATGAATATTTCAAAAATCTCCCGAATGTCAATTGCAATTAAAAGATATTCTTAACAATTTCGTGAAAAGATTATTGTTAATGATAGAGTAATCAAGACTTTAATTGTTTAAAATCGTCCATTTAATCTGCGCGTTTATTGCTGGAATAGCTACTATTTAAGTGGGAGTCATTCACAAAAATTTTACAGTAGCGTCCAAAACTAAGTGACAAAATTTTAAACCTAATATTTGTTAGAAATACCAAGTGTGAAAAGCTGAAATTTTGACCACTGGTAGTCGTTATCATCCCTAATAACATACTAAAATTTGAATCATTTGCAAAGGATAGAAAAAGAATCATAACAATTATTTATTTATTTTCAAAATACGAACGTCCAAAAGTAAGGGACCAAATTAAAAAAAACATTCTAAACAGTATGGTATATTCAATTTTTTTTTAATTTCCTCAAAAGAATAAATCTTACTTAATCATTTGGAAACGTTGCATTATCCGGCACCATGGCGAAACGCCCAAAATTTGATTACTCTCTGAGACAAGTTATTGTGAAGCTACACAAAGAAAAGCACACCAGGTGATCACCACACTCCTAAGTACATTCAGGTACATATAGGTGTTGACTTTCAAGTCGACTTTGAAAATATGATGTGGTGGCACACTTCTGGTCGATATCCCACAAAATACCAATGAATAGATAAGGAGGGTGGAAGACCGAGGACGGAAGCACTAATAAGACTTTCACTGAAAAGATGCAAAGGGTATTAAGACATTAAGAAGGTTTATTGTCACCTTAGCCCCATTGAACACCAATAGTCACTAACAGCGAAAATCAATGGTAAGTGGCTGTTGCGGATGCGCAACATGCATGTTTAATGTAAAATATTTTTTAATGATTATTTAAATGTTGAGAATATTAAAAATCTTGGGTGACCTGTTATGACTCGGTCTCCAGGGAATACTACCGGTTAGTGTTAATGAGAAATCACCGACGATGATTTACGTGCAACTGGTGAATTGAAAACATATTTATACTCTTTTTCATCTCAAAGAAGACCCATTGGTTATTGAAACGGAAGTAACTACTGTTTGGGACCATGTCTCATAGGCGACTGTGGGGAGTTGAGATGTCTGTTTACACTACATTTTAACTTCTGCAGTTTAGTACAGTCCGGCAAGCAAGGAACAGGAAGAGAATTCCAAATCCTTGAAGCCTGAGGGAGAAAAATATTAGAGTAAAAGGCTTTCTGGCATATAAGGACCTCTACAGTAAAGGGGTGTGATTTTGCTGCTTGTGGAGTTAGTCAGGCTTATGCAGGTCGAGTGGACACAAGTTCGATGAGTTTATCAAAGCACCCCATTAATGAAAATTATAAAATAGGTACAGCAATGCGACATTTCGTCGATGGGTTATAGGTTGTAGTTTGGTTGATAGTGCAATTTAAGACACTTATTTGGACTTTGTCTAAGAGGGAACAACTAGTTGTATATGCGCCATCTGAGATGTGGAAACTATACCAGATGCATTAGCTTTGTATATATGATGCTTTTTAATGTTAAGTGTTTTTAGCGCGGAAAATAATAAAAATGAATAATAAACGAAAAAGAATCATCATTACTTTAAACGTAAACTACTTACTATTTCCGGAATGCCATAACGCTGATGTTTATTATTTACAAGATAAAACATGAAGTCAGTTGATGTAAGGAGCTGACAATAACAAAAGATGCTTATTGCAAAGACCAGAAATACCTATTGATCTCAGTCTTGGAAAGACCAAGGCTGTAGGTAGAAGGAAAACATTAAACAGGAATAGAGTTCCACAACCTTGCAGTCCTTGGAAAGAAGCAACTGGAATATCAAACTGTATTACAATGAGGTATTGAAACAGCAAATTAGTGGAGACCACTAGACCAACAAGCTGGAACAAAGGAAGCAGGAACATCCACTTTCCTGTCAGGCTTAATTTTGAAATAAGCTTTTCATCAGTAATTATTTATTGAATTGAAACCACTAGTCAACCGAGATGGGGCAAAGAAAGCAGGGAATAGATCAAACAATTCTGTGGAACACATGCTACATCACTTTACACTACTTATGTATAAAACCAAAAGTAACCCATGCACAAAAGTAACCCATGCACAAAAGTAACCCATGCACAAAATATACGCTGTTTCCAATGCATAACCCATGCACAAAGATTGACGCTATTTCCAATGTGATGGCCACAGGCAATAACTTCAAGTTTAAGGCACAATACCAGGAGGAAAATCAGAATTTAAAGATAAGAAAAATTGTGATGAAACTTGCAAAATAAGTCGAAATAGACAAACTGAAAACGAAGGAAATAAGATAAACCACTGAACGCTTAATATTCAGTCGCTACCGAACAAGCCGATGTGTATAGATTTTAATCCACCAATGGTTGCACAATTCTGAATTCAAGATCGAAATGGGAGATTCCATCTTTGCTACGAATCAATATTGTTGGTCCCGCTTCCAGAATGTCTACGTATTTATAGGTTAATCTTTCTCAAGTGTTCTCGGCACATCTCGATTAGAGATTTCTGAGCCTCCTATTCCTTTCGGTTATGCCTTTTTATATCAAACATTTTATATTTTTCTATTCTGAACAGCATTCTTCTATCCTGGCTAAAGATCGTAGATACGTTTCCAGTTTCTTTCTAGTTGTTTGTATTTTGCTTTGTTGCAAATAGTCGAAGGTATTTCATTTATATGAAGCGATTTATTTCTCTCTCTCTCCCTCCCTCCCTCCCCCCGTAAATCTGCGCATGTGTATAACATCTCCTACATATGCTAATGTGTTGTAGTATGACCATGACAAACGGCAATGGTGACAGAAAGTTACCCTTGAAGATGATTCTCTATATTTTTCTTCCTATAATGCTATGTTGCCTACTGAATCAAAGGGAAGAATTGCTGTTTTCTTAGTCATAATGAATAGCATCATGCCTTGTGTATATATATATAGTGTCACACAAGGCATGATGCTATTCATTATGACTAAGAAAACAGCAATTCTTCCCTTTGATTCAGAAACATCATTCATAGAATGTGAGGACTAAACAAAATAAGGGCAGCGAGATGCTGAAGGTAACCCCAACATCCACGTTCTACTCTCTTTAAATTGTAACGTGGGTTCGAGTTAGTAAAGAAACCCTCGAAACTTTAATCAGAATTAAATTTCCGAACATATCTTCTCACATCTTCATAACTTGCACCCCTTTTTCTCATTTTGTTTCAACTGAAAAATTGAAACGTTCCTCTAATCGATCCTTTCTTGTTTTCGTTATCCGTGACATTCTCAACGACTGAAAAAAAAACGTTTAACTTACAAGAGTTTAATGTTTTCAATCCTGGTACTCATTTGCTAATCAACAAATCGCGTTCTTTGTTATTCTCACGCGTATTTATTCATTTATTTAGCTTGCTTGTATGTGTTTGTATGCGTGTGCACTTGTGTGTCTATATGTGTAAATAATGTGTTAAAAAGTTTAGTGATTGTGAAACTTTGACACGTACCTGCAATTATACTGAAGGTATCATTTCGTATTTGCACACAGACACACAAAAAATATCCACTACAATTCTAAATAAGAAGAAAAGTTCGTTTTCTTTGTCATCAGATTTGTTGTCCTCCGTTGTCAACTGACTCCGAAAGTCCAACAGAGACTTTTTTAACGCGTCCCCCACCTGCGACATAAAAAAAAACAGAAAATAAAAAGAGAAAAGTTTCGTTTTTCACAAATCGCGAACAGAACAGCAACTATATATTAGGTCATGGAAGATATTATAAACAACGAACTTACATCAGAGAATATCGAAAATATATAAGAAATTTAAAGACCTAATCTAATAATAAGGCTTTTGTATTTTTTTACAAGAGAGTTACCATTTATCAAGGCCCGAAAGACACTCGAGGATAAGTGTTTATGAATGTGAGGTGATAGGTTAATGATCGTTGTGTAGATAGGGAAGAATTGTGATAACTTAAGGGTACAGCTCAACTAGAATTTGTTTACATCGGACCTGTTTGTTATAACAAACCACTCCACCATTTCATGCGATTATAAAACGGGTGTTTATTAAGTAATGTTAGAAAAAAGGGTATGTTTTCACCTAAAATAATTCGTAATACAAGAGTCGATCTAAAAGTAAAACCTCCTATCTTTTACTCAAAAAGTTAAAGAGTTATGAAGACGAAAGTGGTACAATTATAACTTATGCCATTTTGTGCTATAGAATTTATATTTCTGTATAGTTACAACAATTCTTAATGAACTATTGCTAGGAATTCAATGGTGCATCTCTGCTTCTAACACACGCTCATTAAAGGTTTTTTTCTATAGAGGCTTACACCGCCAATATCTGCAACCGAGATGTGACTTTCAGATCATAAATGACTAAGTTCAGTCATCATAACAGTGCATTTAACAACCATGTCTGATATATTCATGCGGAATAAACAGTAGTAAGTATTACTTTTGGAACGCCCCTCGTATAATGAGAAAAAGAATATAAAAAAACATATGCTAAATTTAAAAAATCTAATTATATTTATGCCAAAAGTAAAATGTAATAGTATCATGCCTATGAATCGGCATAATACAATATTTTCATTGGAGAGAATTACTAGCATTGGTCTCTATGATTATTTATAGTATCTAATGCACGAAGATCCACGTGGAAGTCGTCAACATCCATAAGTTGTTTCATGGAACCGATTCATATTCGTCACATGAAAATTTTCAGCCAGTCTTCATATTCACCACATTAATAAGTTCAATGGAATCATCTGTATGTTTCAATAAAATAAATGAGGCTAGCCTGGGCGTAAATATAACTGCTCGATTCAAGAAGGAGATCCTCCCAAACATTATCTCTTAATTCGAGGATGGTTTGTTGCTAGATTAACCTTCATTATTTTTTTCAGTGGTGGTATCCTTAATCACCTAAATCACCCTCAAATGGAAATGTCCATGCGGCTGTTCTGAGCAATTTAGTCGTCTTTTTATATTTTCCTTTCTAGGAAACTGAACTCTAAATTGATGCGGACTCCCTGTCACATTTTGATTGGTGGCAGTCACATAAATACTCTGGAATTGCGAGCTGAACAAAGGAATTGCTAAATTTTGCGTTCTATCTACACCGTAGTCTTGTCTAGTAGACCTTTTAATTCTTAATAATTGTTGAGCATTTTCACTGTTTTTTTTTTTTTTTTTCTCTATTGTCTCTACGACTCGCATTGGATAATGTACGGTTCTTCTAGCCTTTATAACCGTTTCAAATAATCTTCCGTAACGCTGTCGTCTATTTCTCTCTAACAGACCCACCAAGTTATAGGCAGGGTGTCATAAATGAAAATGATACCCGTTTTATAAGCCAAGGATCAGCTATTTATTTTGTCATTTCACATAACTAAAACAGCTACTCGCTGTCAGTACAGAGTAGTAGAAAACTCATCCGTATCATCTAGTATGGCAACCAGTTTTACAAAGTTCGACTTCTGTTAGTAGTAAAGAAAGAGGACTGACTCGCGCGTTCGCCGAACGTCACTGGCTAAATGCCACGCGTCGGTTTCTTTTATATCTTCTTCATCTCTTCCTATTTCCTATTTTCCTTGCTTTGCTTCCGCTCTTTTCTTAATATTTATTCCTTACACACCCACACATATATATACATATGTATATATATATATGTGTGTGTGTATATATATGTATGTGTGTGTATAACAAATAAATGACAAAACTCTATATTTCAAATTTCAAGATATTAACTATCTTAACATTTATTCTTTTGCGTACGTTTGACGTGCATTAGTTTCGTTGCGCAATTTAATCATTCTATTAATATTGAATTTAATTTGCCCTTATTTTATCAGAAGAAAACGCACTTATCAATTCACAAAGAAAATAAATGCATGTGGAAGTGATTACAAAATCCAAAAATTGAAATAGAAATTACCAAAATAAACTCATTGATCGATATAATAATTAAATGAATGATTTTGCGCTACGAAACTGTCAAGAATTGTGCATGTTAAGCATACTAAGAAGAAAAGATGGTAATATGGTCAACATCTTGAAATTTAGAATTTGTCATTTATTTGTTATAAGATCTGTAATCACATCGAGCTTCATAAATTGAAGGATTGGTATGAATAAAAAGTTGAAAAATAATTGAAGAAAAATCCATATATATATATATATATATATATATATATATATATATATATATATATGAGTACGTGACGTTATGCTTACGCTGCGCCAAATTGCTAAGGCGATTATGCTACAGCAATTGTTACTTGCAATATAAATAGTAAATACACATAGATTTCAATCAAAAGATTTATCATTATAACTTATAATATAGTTAGTATTAGGTTGGTGCAAAAACAATATCGTTTTCTCACATATGTTACTTTTATATATAATTTCTGAATTAATTCATTGATATATATATATATATATATCCATGTTATATACACGTTTTTGAAGCGCGTTTTTAGCTCTATCGAATCGTGTTATTCCTTACAATTCTCAATATCTTCAGTCATTTTTTCAGGCTTTTCGACAGTATGGACAAAATTCAAATCCGCA
This sequence comes from Euprymna scolopes, assembly GCF_053919585.1. Taxonomy (NCBI): domain Eukaryota; kingdom Metazoa; phylum Mollusca; class Cephalopoda; order Sepiida; family Sepiolidae; genus Euprymna; species Euprymna scolopes. The sequence continues at coordinate 189,270,029 of NC_136482.1, forward strand.
CGATTTTTTTGTTCCAGTTCAAACTAGGCCGGAAACCTGCCAATGCATTTGGCCCAAGAACCACTAAGGAACGTGTGGCACAACGATGGTTACAGAAATTTCGCAATTGTGACGAGAGCCTCAAAGATGAAGACTATCTCATCGGGCCGATAGCTGTTGATAACGAACATTTGAAAGCCTTAATTGAAGCAAATCCTCGCAAAACGACACGAGAAGTTGCTGTTGAACTCGAAGTCGACCACTCAATAGTCATTCACCATTTAAAGCAAACAGGGAAGTAAGAATGGGCAATTGTAGGTATCGACCGTTTCATACCCTCGAAAAAATTCCAGCAAAAACCTAACAGCCAGACGTGGTTCTCTCCGGAATGTGCTGTTGCCATTGCGCATAGAAATCACTTTTTCCATTGCTTCCAATGTAATAATAAAGCCGCTTTCAGAACTGCCAGCAACCACTGTAAAAAAGTAATAAAGAACGCAAGAGAGCTGTATGCTCAGTCCGTCAAGTCCAAAGTAGCTGATTAGCGGTTTGGTTCCCACCAGTTTTGGCCAATAGCAAACAGAATCCTGAACAAAAACGTGTGCTTTATCCCAATTCTCATAAATGGACCTGAGGTAATCTCGTCAGCATCAGACAAAGCCAAACTCTTTGCCAAAAACTTTGCAGCTAATTCTAACGTTTGCGACCAAGGCTGCCTACCTCCAATATTTCCTCCTGTATCAGAAAACATGCTATGTGATATACAAATATATGTATGTGATGTTGCTAAGCTAATCAACATCCTTGATTCCAATTATTCCAATTATAGTACTCAAAAGCCTTCAACCAGAACTTGCTCCCATCCTTACAAAACTGTTTAAACGTTGTCTTAAGGAGACTTACTTCCCATCACCCTGGAAAATCTCATCAGTATGCCCTGTATTTAAAAATTCAGGTGATCGCTCATCTCCCTTTCAGTACAGGCCAATAAGTCTCCTGTGCATCATGAGTAAGTTGCTGGAATATGTGTTAAATAGAGAAGTAATCAACCATCTCAGCAAAAATAACCTTCTTAGTGACACGCAAGATGGTTTCCGTTCTACTAAATCTACAGCAGATGTGTTTACAGTTATATCTCATAAGATTAGCGAATCTCTCGACGGAGGCTACCTTTCTAGGGCAATTGCTCTTGACATATCCCAGGCCTTTGATAGAGTATGGCATAAAGGTTTACTCCACAAGATCTCCAGCTACGGAATAGCTGGAAATGTCTTCTCAATTATTAAATCATTTCTCTCTTATAGATTCATAAGAGCAGTGGTTGATGGACAGAAATCAGTAGCTCTTAGTATTAATGCTGGAGTCCCTCGGGGGTCAATCCTGGCCCAACTCTTTTCCTAATCTCTATTAATGAGCTTCCAAATCACATCCTTACGTCATTCGTAGACATCTATGCTGATGACACTACTATCTATGGTAGCACATCTAAGACCGTAAACGACCAAGTTCTCTCTGATTCTCTCTCCTCTGATCTTGAGCAAGTGGTACAATGGGGAAAGTGGTAGCTTGTTACTTTTAATGCATCTAAAACCAAACTTTTATCTTTACATCATCAACGCTCTGATCCCCATCTGGCATCAGTTGGAATGAAAGGCTCTTGTCTTGGGGAGGCCTCATGTTTTGACAAGCTTCTGGGCTTGACCTTTACTCCTGATCTTAAATGGAACACATACATTAAATCCGTTTCCAAGGCCGCTGGAAAAATGGTGGGATCCTTCTATCGATCCAGTATCTATCTCACTGCTGATGCAATTCTCTATCTATATAAGAGCCAGGTACGTCCAAGGATGGAGTACTGTTGCCACATCTGGGCAGAAGCTGCTAGAAAGGACTTATTCTGCCTTGATGGAGTTCAAAATAGACTTCGTAGCCTCGTAGGGGATGTTCTTTTCTCTTCCCTGCAACCTCTTTCTCACAGAAGAGATGTAGCTAGTTTGTCTCTGCTTTATCGTTATTGTCATGGCAGGTGCTCGGCTGAGCTCCATTCTATGGTCCCCCTCACCAAACTTTCACAAGAAACACCCGTCTAGCAGAAAACACTATCACTAGTTTCCCCCACTCTTTATCTGGTCCTAAACCTAAGCGTAGATTCTATGAGCAAAGCTTCTTTCTTAGAAGTGCACGCCTTTGGAATTGTCTTCCGTTTTCCTGCTTTCCAGCTGACTACAATATGGTTATCTTCAAGTCTAACGTAAATAAGTTTTTTATGAACCATCCATATAAGTTAACAAATTTACCGAATCTCCATTACTAACGGTTACTAGATTGTCCAATTACTACTGTACACTCTGTAACCCTTATCCTCGGGTGGCCTCTTGGCCTTGATAAGTGATGATGCTTATGTAAAGAAAAATGCTTGATAAATGGGCACCGCATGAATTGAACGATAAGCAAAAATTCGTCGTTTCAAGGTGTCTTCTACGCTCCTTCTGCGCAACAAAAACGATCCATTTCCCGAATGGATTGTGATGAGGCTGATTCTCTACGACAACCGGCGATGTTCGCCACAGTAGTTGGATGCCGGGGAGGCTCCATAACACTTCCCGAGGCCGAAATTGCACCAAAAGAAGGTTATGGTTACTGTTTGGTGGTCTGCGGCCGGTCTCATCCATCACAACTTCTTGAATACAGACGAAACGATTACGGCAGAGAAGTACTGCCGACAAATTGGCGAAATGCATCAGAAGCTCCATGTATGTGCCCGAGTTGGTCAATATGAAAATCTTAGCATATTTACCCGGCCTCCCTCAGGCCCAGGGGGTCTCAACATCCTCAAAGGGGAGCAAATCGCTCCCTCAAGACGGTGACGTCACATATCATCGTAAACATACTTTAAAATAAAAATGAAATATTCCAAATCGCACCAACCGTTATTATACTGAATCATCTTATGAAAATGGAATATTGCCAGTCAGTGTCTGGTGTGTACAGATCAGAATACTCATAAGTTATTTTTGCCAGCGAGTGTCTGGTGTGTACAGATCAGAATACTCATAAATTATTTATCGCTAGCCAATGTCTGGTGGGTGCATATCACAATACAAAGTTACTTATTTCAAGCAAGTCTACGGTTGGTGAAGATCACAAGACTTATAAGTTATTTACTGCCAGCCTATGTTCTTATGTATAGGTTGCAATAAGTTAGTTATCGCCAACCTGTATCTGGTCGGTGCAGATCAAAATACTAATGTTATTTTTCGCCAGCCAGTGTCTTGCTTCTATTTTTTGTAATAATATATCTGAAGCAGTTATTCATATTTGTCTACAAAAATATTTATCTTTTTAATTCATGGTCTCGTCGGATCTAATATTAAACTGATTATTCTATTGAAAGGCATTCTATTGTTTGCTTATGTGATGATGTTTTTGACGACCATGGAAATTCCACGGGTTCTGCTAGTTATTATTATTATTATTATTATTATTATTATTATTATTATTATTATTATTATTATTTACTTACTAGGAGTTGTCACACAGTCAATGATCAAAGATTTCTCTTTGGGAACAACTTGTGGTGTTCTATGGAGTCTGAATGACAGCAAGTCTCCCCAGATTGCCAGTACTTTCTACCTCTTTCGATAACTTTTGCAGATGAATGTGCGTTATCGCAACATCCGCTTACCACTGACTCTTTCGTTGTCAGTGCTGTTTAGTCTTTATTGGAATTTGGATAGCAATAAGCCTCCCCAAATTACCAGTTCTCTTTGCACTCATCTAATGGAAGTCTGGTTAGTGCTCTTTCTCCTCTGTCTTTCCATCCTTCTTGGCCTCAATTATTTGATGTGGCGCTTGTTTATAGCGAGACCCGAAAAAAAATGGACCGCAAGGTGATTAATTTACAATTGTACAATTTTTTAATGTCCAGTTTACGCTTGTAGCTTATGTGTATTGTTCTCCGCATTCAAGGGTTTTCCTTAATATTTCAATCGTTTTTTATTGTTTACTGTTATATCGATCATCCCTCTGATTCCAATTTCTCCTATTCTTTTTTTCAAAGTTGCTCAATATTGTTTCTAGTGCTTATTCTATTATTCATGTTATCTCGACTTTCTTCATCTTCTCTATTATTATTCTTGTTGCTATTATTGTTGTTTACTTAATGGGTATTCTCAGAAAGGTTATCACTCGAGATCATTCGTTGGCAATAAGATGTGATGTTCCCTCGAGACTGAGTGGCCACAAGCCTCTGTAATTTCCAGTGCTCTCCATTATTTCCTAAGATTCGAATGGCAAAAAGCCTCACTAAAATATTTTAGTGTTCTCAGAACCCTTCCAGTGATCTCATTCATCGGTCCTTTCATCTTCCTTGATTCTTCAAAAATCTTGGGTTTGGTGCCAATCAACATCGACTCCGCCATTCATCTTTTTCGGCGCGGGGAACATAATTATCTTACAATTTTTCTGGCTTTTTTTTTGTTGTTGTTTTGTTTTTAATTTCTATTGCAACATTCATGTTACTAGTTAGTGTTTCTATTTCATGCCATTATTATTATTATTATTATTATTATTATTATTATTATTATTATTATTATTATTATTATTATTATTATTGCCTCTCAATGAGCTTGCACACAGGTCATCAAGGATCTCTCCTTGAAGACAACTTGTGGTGTTCCCTGGAAGCTGATTAACAACACTCCCCCCACCCCAGATATCCAGTACTCTCCCCATCTTTCGATAACATTAGCAAATAAATTTGCCCTATCGCAATAGCCGTTTACTACTGATTTCTTGCTGTTAGCGGCCGTGGATCTCCACTGGAATTTCAATGGCAATAATCCTACCCAAGGTTCCAGTTCTCTTCACACTTGTCTTGCGGATGTCTAAATCAGCGCTTTCTCCTCAATCTTTCCATCCTCCTTGACCCTTCTCGACTATTTGATATCACTCTTTGGTGGGGGTGCAATTGGAGGTTCTTATTATTGTTATTATTATTATTATTATATTTATTATTATTATTGTTATTATTATTATTATTATTATTGTTGTTATTATTATTATTATCATTATTATTATTATTGTTATTATTATTAGTATTATTATTTTTATTATTATTATTATTATTATTGTTATTATTATTATTGTTATTGTTATTATTATTATTATTATTATTGTTATTATTATTATTGTTATTGTTATTATTATTATTATTGTTGTTATTATTATTGTTATTATTATTATTATTATTATTATTATTATTATTATTATTATTGTCGTTATCGTTTCTATTGTTTTTGTTGTATCGGCTAATTTGCCGTTCTCACGATATCGCTCACTGACAAAAACATATATTATTTCATGAAGTATGCGTGTCAGTCTCACCACATAACTAGCAGACTCTACTTTTTAAATTTCATCTGCCTTCCTATAACAGCTTATTACCCTTTTGTTTCCTATTGGCAACGGTCTTCATCATTTTTTTCTGAAATTTAATAAAAACTTAGTTTCAGCATTCTAGTATTCTCTGGGCTCTTCTAATGGATATATGAATGGTTCTCGACTAGTTTTTCCATACTTCTTGATTTGTACGACCATTCTGTAATTTATAGATATAGTTAATTCCAATCGATTTCTGATTCCCTTTAATCTATGTGAATGGTCAAGTAATCCACTCTTAGAATGGCTGACCTGAACGTTATAAAACAATTAGCTGTTCTTAATTATTAATTTAACAATTGTTCAGAAAAGTTGGACGATGAGAAATCACGAAATGAAAAATTTATTTTTATGTGTGTCCGCCATTTACAGCAATAAAAACCGATTTCATGGTCTGTAATAAATTCTAAGAAATCAACGAAAACATTTTATTCATCTGAAAGTCGTGGACTATTTTGAAAGTTAGTGCCGCCATGAATGGTAGCATCATCGTTGTTGTCGTTGTCATGGCGACGAAAGCTGTCAAACATCTTTGTCGTTCATTAAAGAAGTACACTTTCTTGTCTCCAATTAATTGGAGGGTTTACATTTGTTAATAACCGATTTATTCTCGTTTGTGTCAGTTCAGATGCGCGGAAATAACTGGGATGTAATAAAAGTTTCTTACATAAAAGTCAAATAACTTTATTTCCACGAATCTATTTAAATGCTATAAACCTTCGAATGTGCGTTGTAACTAACGTACAATTGTCTCTAAGTTTTAAAATAGCGTTCCATTACACTGTGCAACAAATTTCAAGTTTCTATGTCTAATAACACTGTGCAACAAATTTCATCTTCCTATAACTAATAACACTGTGCAACAAATTTTATGTTCCTATAACTAATAACACTGTGCAACAAATTTCATGTTCCTATGTCTAATAACACTGTGCAACAAATTTCATCTTCCTATAACTAATAACACTGTGCAACAAATTTCAAGTTTCTATGTCTAATAACACTGTGCAACAAATTTCATCTTCCTATGTCTAATAACACTGTGCAACAAATTTCATGTTCCTATAACTAATAACACTGTGAAACAAATTTCATGTTCCTATGTCTAATAACACTGTGCAACAAATTTAATCTTCCTATAACTAATAACACTGTGCAATAAATTTCATGTTCCTATGTCTAATAACATTGTGCAACAAATTTCATCTTCCTATAACTAATAACACTGTGCAACAAATTTCATGTTCCTATAACTAATAACACTGTGCAACAAATTTTATGTTCCTATGTCTAATAACACTGTGCAACAAATTTTATGTTCCTATAACTAATAACACTGTGCAACAAATTTCATGTTCCTATGTCTAATAACACTGCGCAACAAATTTCATGTTCCTATAACTAATAACACTGTGCAACAAATTTCATGTTCCTATGTCTAATAACATTGTGCAACAAATTTCATCTTCCTATAACTAATAACACTGTGCAACAAATTTCATCTTCCTATAACTAATAACACTGTGCAACAAATTTTATGTTCCTATGTCTAATAACACTGTGCAACAAATTTTATGTTCCTATAACTAATAACACTGTGCAACAAATTTAATGTGTCTATAACTAATAACACTGTGACACAAATTTCATCTTCCTATAACTAATAATACTGTGCAACAAATTTCATGTTCCTATAACTAATAACACTGTGAAACAAATTTCATCTTCCTATAACTAATAACACTGTGCAACAAATTTCATCTTCCTATGTCTAATAACACTGTGCAACAAATTTCATGTTCCTATGTCTAATAACACTGTGCAACAAATTTCATGTTCCTATAACTAATAACATTGTGCAACAAATTTCATGTTCCTATAACTAATAACACTGTGCAACAAATTTCATGTTCCTATAACTAATAACACTGTGCAACAAATTTCATGTTCCTAAAACTAATAACACTGTGCAACAAATTTCATGTTCCTATAACTAATAACACTGTGCAACAAATTTCATGTTCCTAAAACTAATAACACTGTGCAACAAATTTCATGTTCCTAAAACTAATATCACTGTGCAACAAATTTCATGTTCCTATAACTAATAACACTGTGAAACAAATTTCATCTTTCTATAACTAATAACACTGTGCAACAAATTTCATCTTCCTATAACTAATAACACTGTGCAACAAATTTCATGTTCCTATAACTAATAACACTGTGCAACAAATTTCATCTTCCTATAACTAATAACACTGTGCAACAAATTTCATCTTCCTATAACTAATAATATTGTGCAACAAATTTCATGTTCCTATAACTAATAACATTGTGCAACAAATTTCATGTTCCTATAACTAATAACACTGTGCAACAAATTTCATGTTCCTATAACTAATAACATTGTGCAACAAATCTCATGTTCCTATAACTAATAACATTGTGCAACAAATTTCATGTTCCTATAACTAATAACACTGTGCAACAAATTTCATGTTCCTATAACTAATAACACTGTGCAACAAATTTCATGTTCCTAAAACTAATAACACTGTGCAACAAATTTCATGTTCCTATAACTAATAACACTGTGCAACAAATTTCATGTTCCTAAAACTAATAACACTGTGCAACAAATTTCATGTTCCTATAACTAATAACACTGTGCAACAAATTTCATGTTCCTATAACTAATAACACTGTGAAACAAATTTCATCTTTCTATAACTAATAACACTGTGCAACAAATTTCATCTTCCTATAACTAATAACACTGTGCAACAAATTTCATGTTCCTATAACTAATAACACTGTGCAACAAATTTCATCTTCCTATAACTAATAACACTGTGCAACAAATTTCATCTTCCTATAACTAATAACACTGTGCAACAAATTTCATGTTCCTATGTCTAATAACACTGTGCAACAAATTTCATGTTCCTATGTCTAATAACACTGTGCAACAAATTTCATGTTCCTATAACTAATAACACTGTGCAACAAATTTCATGTTCCTATAACTAATAACACTGTGCAACAAATTTCATGTTCCTATAACTAATAACACTGTGCAACAAATTTTATGTTCCTATAACTAATAACACTGTGCAACAAATTTAATGTTCCTATAACTAATAACACTGTGAAACAAATTTCATCTTCCTATAACTAATAACACTGTGCAACAAATTTCATCTTCCTATAACTAATAACACTGTGCAACAAATTTCATGTTCCTATAACTAATAACACTGTGCAACAAATTTCATGTTCCTATAACTAATAACACTGTGCAACAAATTTAATGTTCCTATAACTAATAACACTGTGCAACAAATTTCATGTTCCTATAACTAATAACACTGTGCAACAAATTTAATGTTCCTATAACTAATAACACTGTGAAACAAATTTCATCTTCCTATGTCTAATAATACTGTGCAACAAATTTCATCTTCCTATGTCTAATAACACTGTGCAACAAAGTTCATGTTCCTATAACTAATAACATTGTGCAACAAATTTCATCTTCCTATAACTAATAACACTGTGCAACAAATTTCATGTTCCTATGTCTAATAACACTGTGCAACAAATTTCATGTTCCTATGTCTAATATCACTGTGCAACAAATTTCATGTTCCTATAACTAATAACACTGTGCAACAAATTTCATCTTCCTATGTCTAATAACATTGTGCAACAAATTTCATGTTCCTATAACTAATAACACTGTGCAACAAATTTCATCTTCCTATGTCTAATAACATTGTGCAACAAATTTCATGTTCCTATAACTAATAACACTGTGCAACAAATTTCATGTTCCTATGTCTAATAACATTGTGCAACAAATTTCATGTTCCTATAACTAATAACACTGTGCAACAAATTTCATCTTCCTATAACTAATAACACTGTGCAACAAATTTCATGTTCCTATAACTAATAATACTGTGCAACAAATTTCATCTTCCTATAACTAATAACACTGTGCAACAAATTTCATGTTCCTATGTCTAATAACACTGTGCAACAAATTTCATGTTCCTATAACTAATAACACTGTGCAACAAATTTCATGTTCCTATGTCTAATAACACTGTGCAACAAATTTCATGTTCCTATAACTAATAACACTGTGCAACAAATTTCATCTTCCTATGTCTAATAACATTGTGCAACAAATTTCATGTTCCTATAACTAATAACACTGTGCAACAAATTTCATGTTCCTATGTCTAATAACACTGTGCAACAAATTTCATGTTCCTATAACTAATAACACTGTGCAACAAATTTCATGTTCCTATAACTAATAACACTGTGCAACAAATTTCATGTTCCTATAACTAATAACACTGTGCAACAGATTTAATCTTCCTATAACTAATAACACTGTGCAACAAATTTCATGTTCCTGTGTCTAATAACACTGTGCAACAAATTTCATCTTCCTATGTCTAATAACACTGTGCAACAAATTTAATGTTCCTAAATCTAATAATACTGTTTCGGTGTGAGAAAACTGCATGATATTACTTCTGAGTTTTATTCTTCTAGATTAGATACCATTTTCATGCGTTATAAATCATATTTTATTATTATAAGTTATGATTGCAAAATACAGAATTCTCAGTTTGAAGAAAATTTCTCCTTGTGTTGGATTTCAGTTTACATTTTATATTCCACCAGTAGTCTGTCAACATGCTAGCGTTCTATTTGCTTTTAAAACGTTTCTCTTTCACTAAAATATCCTGATGGAATCTTCTTGGCATTTTCATCATTCACATCAGTAAGTTTTTTTCTCAAATTTTTCGAAAGTGATCAATTCGCAAAACCTGAACGTAATCCGACAAAAAGAATGCCCGAAACTGATTTCCCATTCTAGTCTGCATATGAAAATAGTTACAAATGTCCTGAATGCTATTTGGTGTTGCACTGTGTTATTATTGTAAACTAGAGAGGAGGGTGAACCGTTAACTAAACAAATAAAAAAGGAGTCGTACTCTGCTAAAGGCAAAAAAGTATCATATTTTTTCTGTATTGTAAATATACTTGGGAAAACGATACTCACAGAAGTAGATAATTTTAAGATCATACATACTATACATACTAAACACCATTATAGTGTTCGACCGCTCGCTATCTTTTCGCCATTTGATTCCGAGTCATTAGTTGAAATAATGTAATATTATGTGGTGTGTCTCCAGTTTATATATATATATATATATATATATATATATATATATATATATATATATATATATATATATATATATATATATATATATATTTCCTGGCATTGTATATATATATATATATATATATATATATATATATATATATATATATATATATATATATATATTATAAATGTTTATTTTTAAATATTGTTTTCGTTTAACGGGTTGAGATTGTTATCATAAAAACTGAATCACCGTTAATTTCGAGCAAATCTCAATGTATCAATTTTATAGGCGCAGAACATATATAGTACAAAACCTTGTTGAAATTCAAAGACTTACATTTTTTCTTTTTAAAACTTTTGTTTTTACTATCTTGTATTTCTTCATTACAGCCATTTCGTTAATAGGATGGCAATTTTATGATTTTATGTCTTCATAAAAATCTCCTTTTCCTCACCAACTCGTCCGGTGTTATTTCCATTCGATGTTACCAACAAAAAGTTAATTTTGTACATGATAGCCCTAGTGGTATAAAATGTGTGTATGCAGAGTGCATATACGTATGTATATACGTGTCACGTATGCATATACGTGTCACAGTGTGTTCGTCTATCTATACTAGCTTTTCTACCTCTCGTTGAATTGATGTGTGTATAACACGACAACAGATAGAGTTTTAATGAGGACATGTAACATTTCCAATTGAAATGGTAAAATAACAGGTGTCTTGGGTTGTAATATCGGGCTAACTGGAGAAACATATCTGGTTTGTCCCTGATCTTGTTTGACGGATCCGCGGGAAAAGCTGCAAGAAGATTAATCCCAATGAATCAACAAATCTCGGGTTGTCATTTCAACTTTATTCTCGATGTTCCCCATTGACAAGCTCCGCCGCTGGTCCTAGACTAACGAAAATGATTCTCTTTACTAAGAACCATCACCGTCCGGTAATCATCTTTCCCCTCTCTCAACTTCGACTGTGTCTGCTTCTCTTGCTCCCGATCTTTTACTAAAAAAGCATGACTTCAGGTAACTTTAAATGACCTCTACGTAATGATACGTCAGACTCTAGAGGTCAAGCTATTTTTTTAAATTATTGTTTTTGTTCGAACATTCTTTTCTATTAAAATATCTTAACATAAATTTTTTGTGTAAATATTTATTTTGCTATGATAACATTCTCTAACATTATAACGATCATAACAATCGCCGACTAGCAACATTTTCGGCGTTGCCCTGCTAATATCTAACACTTGTATTATTTGAATTATGTCAATTACTAATTTTATCGTGAGTGTTAGTCTCACAACGTTTCGACCGATATAACCTCGGACCTGTAAGTCTCTCCCGCCCAGGTCAGCAGGTGGCCTCTGACCTCATCGAAAATGAAATGGTCGTGATCGTCTTCTTCCCGATGATCTTCACATAAATGCTCAGCGTCTTAGGGTTTGTGTCGATTCGGCTGAAAATCTATTAGCTTGCATGCACGTCAGAAAAAGAAAACAGACTCAGGAGTTCTAACTACAAAAAATTAATTTCACAAAAATTAAAAGTTTTTACATATGTACATCGTTCAGTTTGATTACATCAGAAACATCAAGATTCTCCAAAATCTTATTCTTAGTTCTTTACGATGGCAGTGGTGACGACGGCCGGGTAAAGGTGACATCTCTTGGTTAGGTCCCCACTCCCGGAGGTCTGGCTTAATCTGCCCAATTCGGCACGGGTATTTTCCTTAAATAGTAAGGTCACCGGGTTAGTCGGCCAGTCTGCCCAGCCAAACAGAACCCAACACGTCAAACGGGAAATACCCGACTCTTTTGGGTGTGTGCATTTCAACAGGTCGTCCATAGTTTGCGAATCTGCGACCAAAACTAAATTTCTCTCACACGCCCTCAAAAGGTCAACATTGTCACGTCTGAGCATGTGTTCCTTAGGCCAACGAGTGCACGATTTCATTTCCAAATTATTATGACATTTCCTGGCATTATTTTAAACAATAAAATATCTGTGTTTTTACAAAGCACAGTAAACTCGTCCCTTGTTATAGATCACCTGCCGCTGCCCGGGATTCAATCAACGTTTAACGGACGATCGCAGCATAGTTACTCGGCCTTACTCAGGGTTTTAGAGGATTTTAATGGCCTCAATTGGGAGCAGTATCGCTCCTCTAGACGGTCACACCATAGACCTTCTACAATATAATACTTAATTTTCCCCAAAATGTAATTCGAACCAGATTATTTTCAAATATATAAAGGCTACAAAATTATTTTGTAACTTTACACGGCTACAGAAAAATTATTATTTTTTAACTTTACACGGATACAGAAAATTATTATTTTTGAACTTTACACGGCTACAGAAAAATCTCTATAACATCCGTGATTTGTTAATGTGGAAAACAGTATGGAACGATATTTTCATCTTAGTTTCTGATATTGGAAAATGAACTAACATGAAGCCTTTAAAATAGATATTTGAAAGTTATTTTCCGTTAGAATTAAAATGTGCATGTTCAAGTATTTATGTTCATCTGTGCGCATAGAACTAAGACAAAGCATGTCCCAACTTCACTATTATTGTGTCAATACGCTTTCTCTTCGTAATAGCAACTAGTCTTTAAAGCATTTTCATAAACTTTGAACTTTATGTCTGTAAAAAGTACCCAACGTTTTAGAGTTATATCTTTCTCTTATGTCATCCATTTGTTTTTATATATACCAGGTATACTTTAAGACGATCTGTCCATCAGTTAGTAAATCTATTGGTCGATGAATTTAATTGTCATGCTTAAATTTTAAATCGCATTTCACCGATATATATATATATATATATATATATATGATATATATTGCTTAATTTTACAGTAGCGCTGTTTATATTTGGCCTCTCGTTTCATTAGTTGACTCCTCTGTCGTTTGACACGTAAAGGAATTCGATTTGTGTCCGCATATCGTAATAAGAGATTTTTAAATTACATTTTTATCACTAAATGCTTACGTTGAATAGACTCTTCGTTTGGAGCCGCGTAGATTCAAATAGAGTTTGCACATTCGACATAGGTCAGTATTCCAATTAAATGAAGACGATGAAAATGACATTTTAATTTCATGCCGTCAAATTATAGAATGACCTACAAAAAGAAGTTAATTGAAACGCTGACAATAAATATGCGGTGCATTGTCTTATAATCAATATTTATCTTATTTACATGTTTTGAACAATGATAGCAGATCAGGTTGTTCGAAGATATTGACTTTTTCACTTCAAATTTACAAAATCTTAATATTATCTTTTTTGCCATTTGCACAACGCAGCCATGTTCGGAAAAGCCAAATACAATATTCTAACACAAATCAAACAGCATGAATAAATATTTTTAGATATAAAAAAATACGAAGCATAACATTTTTTTTCTCCAAAATTGCAAGATTCCGCATTAAATTACATGTAAAAGTTTATATGTTCTAAGCAAAACAACCAAACCAAACATTATGAATAAATATTTGAAAAAATAAACCACTTGAAGCATAAAATCTTTTTTTCTTAATTACTGTATTCGGCACCACATAACCCAAAACTTGTTGATATGCCGTAAAACAAGACAACCGGAGATGTGTGTTTTATATTTAAAAAAAAATGGTACGTGTTCTTAGTGAAATAGCACTACGATCAATTACAATGTCTTTCTGCTCAAAGTTTCCTTCTTTTACCTAATAAATCTGTTTTCTATTCTCAGTGTTCTATTATAGTGGCTTTGTCATCCATTACATTATTTCTCTTTCTTTCTCTCGATGCTTATATCATGTGATTTCATTCTTCGACCTTTCCCATCAATATATTTATCTTCCTTTGTATCTGTGTGTGTGTTGGTGTAGTTACATTGTTGTATCTGTTTGCATACTCCGACCGATATTGTCAGATGTCGATTACTCTGGGGAATCATGTAAATATAAATATTTTCAACTCATGTTTAAACTTTTCAACTCGTCCGTCGACTCATCATCACACCGTCTGTTAAAAATTGTTGTGGCCAGATGTCTATAGATTGCCAGAAAGTATTACATTAATGACGAGGGCACACATTAGCAACTGTGTGTGTTTAAACTCACAGAAAAAAAAACACTGAGTGCTTTTATTTCTATAGATCACATGCAATCGTTAGCTGCATTGAGTTGATCGATCTAGATTTCTAAGCCTTTCAAATTATTCATCTATTAAATAAATCTCGTACGTCTCCGTGTGTATATTCGCTGAAAACTTTTGTCATCCGCATTGTAGAGGCAAGAACGTGACATCGTTAGAAAGAGCGATCATTCGGATAATAAATATCAAACGATTAATACAAATTGTCTATTATTTCGTGTGGAAATGTCGTTTTCTATGAAAATGGGGGTAGATAAAAACCTTCCTTTCAACGTAATTTGAATACTGTGCATACTCTAACCGTGGTTATGTTTTTTTTTTTCGTTTTAAATAGCTAAAATTGCGACATTATAACATCTGTGTCCTCGTGGGCCCATCGATAAATTAAATTTATAGAAAGCCATTAAATGCAGAGGTGTAGCTGATAGACAGAAAACTGAGGCAAATAAAGATATAATGATAGAATAAGCTGTGTATGATTCTTTATTAATATATACATATATGTATATATATATAAATATATATATATATATATATATATATATATATATATATATATATATATATATATATATATATTGTGTTCATGCGCCAGCATGAACTGATGGGGATTACGTATTACATTTCAAGAATCTCCTTTCGTCAGACACATTTCAAAAGTGCTTATTATGCCTTTTATAAAAATGAGCAATTCTGCAGCAGTTTGGAATTAATTTATTTGTATAACTATTACATGATCATCAAGGAAATTAATTTTCAATTTCCGTGGAATTGCTTAATTTTACAATAACAACAATACGCACATCTGAAAGTCGAACACATATCTGAGGAAGTTTTTTTCCGAAAGATTACAATACGGACCATTTATCTGACCATAATTACGCAAGTAACAATACAATTTCTACACTGTTGTCCCAGTGACCACAGTACACTCATTAACCCTTATGCTCGAGTTGCCTTCGGCCCTTGATAAGTGGTTACTACCTCATAAAAAAAGCTCATTTCACGACCAGTCAATGCCGCGCTGCATAATATGTTATATATATATATATATATATATATATATATATATATATATATATATATATATAATACTCTTTTATTACGTCATAGTATCTCTGTACTTACCTCAGTGTGATTTGATACAAGTTCCGTATGATACGTGTTATATATTCTTTTACTGGACAGTTAGCTGGACACTAAAGGAAGCAAGAGAGTCAAAAATAACATTTACAATATAAATATCACCTGTCTGTTTAAATGTATGTATGTATGAATGTCTGCCTAAGAATTTCGACAGAGGCGACGGATTTGCACGAGATCACTAACGAATCGCTTGTGTTTATATTTAGATATGGTTTATCAGAGCGCATTTTATTTACGTATTTGTTAAACAGATACGAAGATGCAAAAGGTCGGCGATAGGATCGGTGTTAAAGGTTGGTTGATTGTGTGAGACCTTGTAGATTTTAAACGCTTGTTTGAACTCTCTCTTAGAGTTAGAGACAGGTTTCAGATGCACCAACCTAGATGTGGCAGCAATACTTCATGACTTTTTCATTCGCACCGTCATATTTGTCTATTATTTTTGTTAAGTTTGAAATGGAATTTTCTACTGCTACACGCGTTGTATTTTTTAGATACGCCAGGGCATTTTATAACAGAACATGTTAGGCAGAATAATATAGATGCGTTCTAGTTCTGAGGCTTTTAACCAAGCATAGCAACACGAGTCTATAACTGGAATATCGACTGTAAAGAAAATTAAAAAAGGGCAAAAGTTTGATTACAAAACTGATAGAAAGAAGCTAATCCCTTTTGCTTAGTGTTTAAGTGACTGAAAGAAGAAGGAATACGGCAAGCTAATAGTTAAACTTGTTATAATTTTCAAATATAACAGATGTCGGTTGTGAAGGCTGAAAAGTGGGGAATGGTACCGTTTGATTAACAAACCACTGTAGTGTAGTATATGTTCTTCAGATACTGCACTTCAATTTCTTGGTCCCTGTCAGTGGAGGAGAAATCCTTCACGACGGAGACAATTTTTAATTTTTGTTCCTTTTCTCCACGTTAAAAAACGATCGTGGTGTCTAACTCTGTCCCGAGGGAAGAGGCATTGTAAATAGGAACAAAATACTGTAACTTGATTTTTTTCTCTTTTTCTACTCTGTTTTTCTGTATTGATTTATTTTTCAATTTGCTGGTTGATGCTGTTACGAATTTACTGTGAAAATTATCTTAATAGGGAACACACCCAGATTAGTAGAAATAAGATGGTTTGAATAAAGTAATTTTTTTATTTAAATAATTTAGACAAAATATTTTATGATTATTTAACCTCTCATTTTAAGCGGTAAACTGAAATGAAAGCCAGACTAAATTCTTTAATGCGAAGATGATGAATGTTTAAGGCAAACTGTGATATGCTTAACCCTAGTTCCTGATATAACTGCATAAAATTGAATCCTTAACAGAGCATGGGAACAGCGGTTGGTGGGACAGATAGTTGGAACGTAGGCGATTCTTGTCGTGTCGAACTATATTTATGTTCAATCACTCAAAATAAATAATTGACTTCGATAATATAACACATATTTTCTTGTAATGTTCAGTCGGTTTCTCAGTAATACATGGGTTTAAATAACAGCGTTTCCATTGTCACTTTTACGTTTAATATAATATTTAACTGTTTCTACTGAAGTCTACAAGATGATATGTCCATCGTTTGGTTCATCAAATAATTTACAAATTGTAGACGAGAGATTTATATTATTCAAAGAAAGAAACTAATGTGGTCTACGTTTTAATAGCTTCCAGCATCTTCAATAATAAGCTCAGTCCGTTGATCGTATTGCAAAATTTCAATCTTGAACAAATCATTAAACAATCACTTCGCATATGTAAACAAACGCGTATTTTTGCGTTATCGCCAGTGAGTGACCAAGACGCAATCAACAAAGCAAAGTCCTTTTACATACGTGCGTGGTCGCTGATCCTTCATTATTTTACTCGTAGCTTTTTTGTTATTATTTTTTATCCGTTTCCTGTGTTTTAACGTAATATCGTGGCTGTTAATTGCCTGTTTAACTACATATAAAACTCAAATATGTAAACACAATGAATACGTGTTGGCTTTTAAAGGGTTTTCTTTCAAGAATGATTTTTACGAGAGGAGAGTCCAATCTAATTTTTAATATTTCTTAACTTGCTATTGTTTTAATTTAGAGTTTGAGAGACAAGATGGCAGTCGTCAGTATAACATTAGTTTGGATTCTGTCTACATTTCTGCGCATGTCACTTCCCTCACTTCTAGAGTCCAACTAACTAGAAACTCTATCCTGTCACTCGAATACGTTATACAATTCGACACCTGCATTTCCATCGCATTTTGTAAAGTTAGCTAACGTTTTAACCCCTTTCTTCAATTACGCTTGCTGCAAGTAAATTTAGTTCCGTTTTCCGTCAGATTATCTTAACATGTATCATATAACGCTCGCTGAAATTCATACTAGTTTATATATTCTCTACTTACTGGCGTAGGTCCCCAATGTATATGTAAGCCAGATAAGTTATTTCGATTCTTCATTTTTTGTGGCAACGCTTTTCGAATCTGGGAATTAGCAAATAATGGATCACAATATTACAGTGTATCTATCACTCTGAAGTTTTCTGCTATTCTCGCTCGCAAGGCATAGTTAATTTAAAAAAACATTATTGGTATGTCATGCTTATGTTTAAGATATCATTTTTATTCGTTGATTAGTCACTCTCTAGTTGAAATACAAGAAGTTTTCCAAAAGTAATTCCGTCTTACTTTAATTCTTCCTGAACGGATCAGATGGAATGGAAATCATGATTGAACTTAAACATTCATGACCTGAACAGTTTCCTTTTCAGTTGTATATATTGACGGTGTTAGACTCTTAGAAAACAGTTTATGTCATGGACGTGGGTCAGAAGCAGAGATGCGTTATTGAATTTCAGGTAAAAATATATTGAGAATGGTGGTGACATATGGAATCTCATTTTAATGGTACCACTCCAGTCTTCGTAGCTCTTTAACTTTTTGAGTTAAAAAAATAGGATGATTTACTTTTGGCACACCCTTCCTAGCATTTGTAGTAGTATGTTATTCTTAAGTTTCTAATATAAATTTTATTGGTAAGTTATTATTGTGTGAAGTATGATTACGCTGCAATGTTTTAATTTAAAAATCTGAACAGGACCATTTCTTTTTCTTAGACAGAAAAGGAGACAAAACATAGCTAACGACTTTTTTATGTTTATTTTTGGAAAGAGCAGTTAACGCATATGACAGAGATTCACTTAGCAAATCAATTGACTACCTTATTCAAGATAAATGGGTTGGCACATTGAACAGAGATTTTAAAGAGTCATTTCTTTCTTGTCATTAGCACAATTTTCATTTCAATAGTTTCAGCATTATTGGCGATCTATTTCGCACTATGTTCATAGACAGACTGAATTCAAAGCTTCATTATTCCGTTACTCGATATCCGTGACGTAATGCTTTATGAGGGCGCAATGTTTATCCTACTTTTGGCATCTTTAATATAACGTGACACCCCTTCCTGCTTTCCTCGAAAGAACTTATTTATTTCCCAAACTTCGTGTCACTTCGATATGTACTTAGTTCGATCTATGTCAGAATTAATAGCTAATGCACTCGATATCCGACATAATTCTAACTATTATCTAACAGGTCTGATATACTTTAATTTTTATATATCGTTTTCATCAACGTTAAACGCGTACATTAAACGGACGCATCCTTAAAAAATATCAAAACTTATTATTTTTTGATATAAGTGAATTTGTTTCGAATGATTACACGATATGAGTAATGCGTATATTTGTTAAATTTTTACACATGTTTTTTATCGAATACGGATGATTCAATAACAAATGTCGGCCTTTCAATTATCCGCAATGGCTGAAATCAATATTTTGAAATTAAGGCTTTCTTTTCCTTCATCCTTTTCCTTCGCCGAGGCTTTCAAATGTTTATCTTTGATTGAAGACTTTCAAATCTTCCCTCGGCTTTCCTAAATCGAAATTTCTATTTGAAATTAATTCAAGTTAAAATATGTCTCTTGTGTGTTCTAAAATGTAAAAGGGGGAAAATATTTGGTTTGAACAAATGTAATGCGAAAATAAACGTTATATATTGTTACAAACTGCTAAACATCTTGAAATCCAATACATCATTTCATTATTAAAACATATTTGCGAATACCAATCCTATAAGAAATTTGTGATAACAGTTCAAATTTAAAACTCAGTCATTTGCTTATGCAACTGGACATGGGCGTTACGCTTGAATGGTATTCGTTACAGTTACAAACGTCTTTCAGACCCCAACGCCGTTTGTAACGTCGAAAAAGTCTGACTCGGTTTTTCTTTCTGTTTTAGCAAAAGTCATTTATTACCATTATCTCGTCTTCCATAAAATTAACAAAACCCTGCCCTCTCGACACAAGCTTAAATGTCTATCGCCGCCACTGCGCGGCCACATACCCATCTTACCCTGCTTGCGTTTTTCTTCCTTCTTCGACCTCACGATGACATTAGTCAGCCATTTCTCGGTTTGGACTCTACACGTTAATTTACCTCGGCGCACACTTTTCTTCCGTTTACCACGTGGTGTCCTCTTTTGCTCTTTTTTGTTGTACACTTGCGCATACTAACTAATTTGCATATGTGCATTTTTATCGGCTACTGCTGCTAATATCTTCGCAAGACAGCTATCTTAAAGCTCCTGTATGTATTTTCTCACGCGCTCATATGGTCTGTTACATTAAAACAACGGGCCGAGATCACAGTGTAGTATCTGTTCTTCAGATGCTGCACTTTAATTTCTTGTTCTCTGTCAGTGGAGAAGTCCTTCACGACGGAGACAATTTTTAATTTTTGTTCCTTTTCTCCACGTTAAAAAACGACCGTGGTGTCTAGCTCTGTCCCGTGGGGAGGCATTTTAAATAGGAACAAATAAATCGACATTTTAACATTGATTGTTTTTACTCTTTTTCTCCACGCGCAAGGCGTATTGCCACTTGGGCGTAAAAGGCTTCTAATCAAGAGCATGCCTATAATGAACTGTAGGGAGTTGAGCAACGAGACACATGTTAGCATTACATCTAAAATTTTGCATGCCAGTACACTCAGAAAACCGGCAGGAAATCGCAAAGTCTAGCTTAGAAGTAAAAGGGCTGTGACAGAATATTCTTTTCATTCTTTTGACGCTCGGGTATATATCTGTCACAGACACATTAAATCAACAGAGAACCACATCAGTCTATATAAAAACATATAAGATATTGACGGATATATACTCAAGAGTCAAAGCAATGGAAAGAATATGCTGTTGTCACAGCCCTAATCATTAGCCATGACCATCAGTGGTTGAGAATATTTCTTGTAATTATAAAAGGAAAGAAGCTCAGTCTTGCAGCATTGAATGTAATGTGATCCATTCACCGCCACATCTCACTACAGACTGTACGTCATCCTTTACGGTTTCAGCCTTTTTGCAGATAGGTGTTCATTCGTTTTCCACTAAGTCTGTTACAGAGCATGGTGTCATCAGCAACTACTTCCTCTCTTAGAGACAATTCTCAGGTAATGTTATTAATGAAGGCGATAGCTCGTTGATAAGGCGTCTTGTAATTGTTAAAGGGCTTTATTCCATGTTTAAATAAGGTTATCGCTTTCCATAGTACAATCGATATTTGATGAAATTTATTCGTGGCGAGAGATAGTTTGCAATGTCACAAAGAAATTAACAAAACAACACTTCAACTACATCGTAATAACCACTGACAAATCTGAGCTCCAACTTTCTTTGCTATTAAAAAAATGCAACTTCATGTCTTTCTCGATTCGTATTTCTGCAAGTAATTGTTCTCCTTTATATACAACTGAATACCACATATAAAGAATCCATAAAAATAAATACATAATAATAATTATCCACATTATCGGCCAATCTCTAACCCCTGTCCCATCGCCGCAGTGTTGTATGTTTGTGCTCGTTTTACAAGTACTTTGATGGAATGTGCTCTGGTGAACGCCTAGCGCTGTGTCATCGCGAGATACTACTCCCGAATATCTCAAGTAGCAAATATATCTATACAAATTTTTTTAAAAGAGAGCTCTTTGATCCACTGAAAATCTAATACTACTCGTATAAAATAATTCACAGAGTTAATTGAAATCGTTCATAGAGTTGGATGAAAGATGGGGGATGTAAAGTTGAGTCAAGGGGCAGAAGTACAACATCGTAAACAAAATAGAAACGGTGAAGAATTACGCCACGTTTTCTAGCAGAGGATAAACGAAGTTCTTCATATAGGTGTCTCCGGGAATCCGTGTGTTACAGTAGGCAATATGCTGCAGTCAGTAAGGACTCCGAGGCTAACTGACAAACTGAAAAGACAGTTCTTCAGAGCAGTGTTGTCTTTGTTTACGGTGCCGCAACATGGATACTCACCAAACATTTGAAAGCTAGAGGATAATTACACGCTATGATACGAACAGTGTTAAATATATCTTGGCAGGATAATCTCACAAAGTAGTAGCTTCATGGATTCCTTCTTGCTACATCTACTACCATCAAGGAGCGACGTCTACGATTTGCTGGTCTTTGTTAGAGATGGTGTAAAATGTATTGTTGTGGACCACGGAATGGGTGAAGGATCATAGGACGACATAGATGCATGTACATCCAGCAAATTTCCCATGACGTCAACTGTGATCCTGAAGATCTGAGACAGATGATGCAAGACAGAGAGAGAGAGAGAGAGAGAGAGAGAGAGAGAGAGTCACATTGGTGCGGGCAAAGAGTCCGACCCGATAGATTGATAGGCAATATGTAATCGTGCATGATATTTTAAAGTACATAATTATTTGCCAACAAAAGTTTAATATAAAACAAACCTTAAATTGCTTCTTTAGATAATGGATGAGAATTTTGTTTCAAACCTAATCGCAACGGACATACTAAAATTTGACTTTGGAGTCACACAAGCCATGGGCGACCATCTGGGAATTTTAGGCGCTGTATGTACTCTCTCCCCCCCCCCTCTCTCTCTCTCTCTCTCTCTCTCTCTCTCTCTCTCTGCATAGTTTCCAGTCGTCCCGAACTTCCACTTTCCACTGGTATTTAACAACGTCGACTCAGGAGAGGGGTGGTTGAGATTACGCAACACTTGCCACAAGAATTTCACACGCAGACACCCTTGTAGTGGGTATACATAGTCTATCAAGACTGACGGAAACTACCATTTGAAATGGGATGGACTTGTTAAATATTTAATGAACTTATTTAAATGTGATCGATTTACCAGACATCTTAAACAACTATAGCATGGCACGACAGATTACTATTTTGCAGGGGTTTGTTAATAATCTATGTGAACCTAAATGGCTGTATTAATTGATATAGGTTATTACTATTTCGATTAAGCACCTTGCCATGGAAGTATACAAGTAATCCAAGAAACACGTACATTAATACAAATTAATACATTCAATACACCCTCCCTAACTGTACATTGTAATACTACATGCAAAAGCATCTATTACCTAATGCGAATATTACCACAAGATCTGAATATATCTACGCTTATCTCAGTGTGGCGTCTACTGTCCTTTATTGTCGTTGCTTCGATGTAGATTACGATATATTTATAACTTGGTTGTTTGGTGCTTATTTCTCCGTCGATCTTAATCTGTTGTAACGGAATCAAATGAAGATTTATTTTTGGTTGGACAAATTTTGATTATTCATTATTAATTATAGTTATTCAACATGGCCAGTATTTTATTTTTGGTTGGACAAATTAGTATTAGTCGTTAATAATCATAGTTATTCAACATGGCCAGTAATTTATTTTGGTTGGACAAATTATAATTATTCATTAATAATTATAGTTATTCAACATGGCCAGTAATTTATTTTGGTTGGACAAATTATAATTATTCGTTAATAATTATAGTTATTCAACATGGCCAGTAATTTATTTTGGTTG
The DNA here is from genome assembly GCF_053919585.1 of Euprymna scolopes. Classification (NCBI taxonomy): domain Eukaryota; kingdom Metazoa; phylum Mollusca; class Cephalopoda; order Sepiida; family Sepiolidae; genus Euprymna; species Euprymna scolopes. Next base: position 189,293,844 of record NC_136482.1, read on the forward strand.
GACAAATTATAATTAGTCGTTAATGATTATAGTTATTCAACATGGCCAGTAATTTATTTTGGTTGGACAAATTATAATTAGTCGTTAATGATCATAGTTATTCAACATGGCCAGTAATTTATTTTTGGTTGGACAAATTATAATTAGTCGTTAATAATCATAGTTATTCAACATGGCCAGTAATTTATTTTTGGTTGGACAAATTATAATTATTCGTTAATAATTATAGTTATTCAACATGGCCAGTAATTTATTTTGGTTGGACAAATTATAATTAGTCGTTAATAATCATAGTTATTCAACATGGCCAGTAATTTATTTTTGGTTGGACAAATTATAATTAGTCGTTAATAATCATAGTTATTCAACATGGCCAGTAATTTATTTTGGTTGGACAAATTATAATTAGTCGTTAATAATCATAGTTATTAAACATGGCCAGTATTTTATTCTGGTTGGACAAATTATAATTAGTCGTTAATAATCATAGTTATTCAACATGGCCAGTAATTTATTTTAGTTGGACAAATTATAATTATTCGTTAATAATTATAGTTATTCAACATGGCCAGTAATTTATTTTTGGTTGGACAAATTATAATTAGTCGTTAATAATTATAGTTATTCAACATGGCCAGTAATTTATTTTGGTTGGACAAATTATAATTAGTCGTTAATAATCATAGTTATTCAACATGGCCAGTAATTTATTTTAGTTGGACAAATTATAATTAGTCGTTAATAATCATAGTTATTCAACATGGCCAGTAATTTATTTTTGGTTGGACAAATTATAATTAGTCGTAAATAATTATAGTTATTCAACATGGCCAGTCTTTTATTTTGGTTGGACAAATTATAATTAGTCGTTAATAATTATATTTATTCAACATGGCCAGTAATTTATTTTGGTTGGACAAATTATAATTAGTCGTAAATAATTATAGTTATTCAACATGGCCAGTAATTTATTTTGGTTGGACAAATTATAATTAGTCGTAAATAATTATAGTTATTCAACATGGCCAGTAATTTATTTTGGTTAGACAAATTATAATTAGTCGTTAATAATCATAGTTATTCAACATGGCCAGTAATTTATTTTGGTTGGACAAATTATAATTAGTCGTTAATAATCATAGTTATTCAACATGGCCAGTAATTTATTTTGGTTGGACAAATTATAATTATTCGTAAATAATTATAGTAATTCAACATGGCCAGAATTTTATTTTGGTTGGACAAACTATAATTAGTCGTTAATAATTATAGTTATTCAACATGGCCAGTATTTTATTTTTGGTTGGACAAATTATAATTAGTCGTTAATAATTTTAGTTATTACACATGGCCAGTATTTTATTTTGGTTGGACAAATTATAATTCGTCGTAAAAAATTATAGTTATTCAACATGGCCAGTAATTTATTTTGGTTGGACAAATTATAATTAGTCGTTAATAATCATAGTTATTCAACATGGCCAGTAATTTATTTTGGTTGGACAAATTATAATTAGTCGTAAATAATTATAGTTTTTCAACATGGCCAGTATTTTATTTTGGTTGGACAAATTATAATTAGTCGTAAATAATTATAGTTATTCAACATGGCCAGTATTTTATTTTTGGTTGGACAAATTATAATTAGTCGTAAATAATTATAGTTATTCAACATGGCCAGTATTTTATTTTTGGTTGGACAAATTATAATTAGTCGTAAATAATTATAGTTATTCAACATGGCCAGTAATTTATTTTGGTTGGACAAATTATAATTAGTGGTTAATAATCATAGTTATTCAACATGGCCAGTAATTTATTTTGGTTGGACAAATTATAATTAGTCGTAAATAATTATAGTTATTCAACATGGCCAGTATTTTATTTTGGTTGGACAAATTATAATTAGTCGTAAATAATTATAGTTATTCAACATGGCCAGTAATTTATTTTGGTTGGACAAATTATAATTAGTGGTTAATAATCATAGTTATTCAACATGGCCAGTAATTTATTTTGGTTGGACAAATTATAATTAGTCGTTAATAATCATAGTTATTCAACATGGCCAGTATTTTATTTTTGGTTGGACAAATTATAATTAGTCGTTAATAATCATAGTTATTCAACATGGCCAGTAATTTATTTTAGTTGGACAAATTATAATTTGTCGTAAATAATTATAGTTATTCAACATGGCCAGTGTTTTATTTTGGTTGGACAAATTATAATTAGTCGTAAATAATTATAGTTATTCAACATAGCCAGTAATTTATTTTGGTTGGATAAATTATAATTAGTCGTAAATAATTATAGTTATTCAACATGGCCAGTAATTTATTTTTGTTAGACAAATTATAATTAGTCGTTAATAATCATAGTTATTCAACATGGCCAGTAATTTATTTTGGTTGGACAAATTATAATTAGTGGTTAATAATCATAGTTATTCAACATGGCCAGTAATTTATTTTGGTTGGACAAATTATAATTAGTCGTAAATAATTATAGTTATTCAACATGGCCAGTATTTTATTTTTTGTTGGACAAATTATAATTAGTCGTAAATAATTATAGTTATTCAACATGGCCAGTAATTTATTTTTGGTTGGACTAATTATAATTAGTCGTTAAAAATTTTAGTTATTCAACATTGCCAGTATTTTATTTTGGGTTGGACAAATTATAATTCGTCGTAAAAAGTTAAAGTTATTCAACATGGTCAGTAATTTATTTTGGTTGGACAAATTATAATTAGTCGTTAATAATCATAGTTATTCAACATGGCCAGTATTTTATTTTGGTTGGACAAATTATAATTAGTCGTAAATAATTATAGTTATTCAACATGGCCAGTATTTTATTTTGGTTTGACAAATTATAATTAGTCGTTAATAATTATAGTTATTCAACATGGCCAGTAATTTATTTTGGTTGGACAAATTATAATTAGTCGTAAATAATTATAGTTATTCAACATGGCCAGTAATTTATTTTGGTTGGACAAATTATAATTAGTCGTTAATAATTATAGTTATTCAACATGGCCAGTATTTTATTTTTGGTTGGACAAATTATAATTAGTCGTTAATAATTTTAGTTATTACACATGGCCAGTATTTTATTTTGGTTGGACAAATTATAATTCGTCGTAAAAAATTATAGTTATTCAACATGGCCAGTAATTTATTTTGGTTGGACAAATTATAATTAGTCGTTAATAATCATAGTTATTCAACATGGCCAGTAATTTATTTTGGTTGGACAAATTATAATTAGTCGTAAATAATTATAGTTTTTCAACATAGCCAGTATTTTATTTTGGTTGGACAAATTATAATTAGTCGTAAATAATTATAGTTATTCAACATGGCCAGTATTTTATTTTTGGTTGGACAAATTATAATTAGTCGTTAATAATCATAGTTATTCAACATGGCCAGTATTTTATTTTTGGTTGGACAAATTATAATTAGTCGTAAATAATTATAGTTATTCAACATGGCCAGTATTTTATTTTGGTTGGACAAATTATAATTAGTCGTAAATAATTATAGTTATTCAACATGGCCAGTAATTTATTTTGGTTGGACAAATTATAATTAGTGGTTAATAATCATAGTTATTCAACATGGCCAGTAATTTATTTTGGTTGGACAAATTATAATTAGTCGTTAATAATCATAGTTATTCAACATGGCCAGTATTTTATTTTTGGTTGGACAAATTATAATTAGTCGTTAATAATCATAGTTATTCAACATGGCCAGTAATTTATTTTAGTTGGACAAATTATAATTTGTCGTAAATAATTATAGTTATTCAACATGGCCAGTAATTTATTTTGGTTGGACAAATTATAATTAGTCGTTAATAATCATAGTTATTCAACATGGCCAGTAATTTATTTTTGGTTGGACAAATTATAATTAGTCGTTAATAATCATAGTTATTCAACATGGCCAGTAATTTATTTTGGTTGGACAAATTATAATTAGTCGTTAATAATCATAGTTATTAAACATGGCCAGTATTTTATTCTGGTTGGACAAATTATAATTAGTCGTTAATAATCATAGTTATTCAACATGGCCAGTAATTTATTTTAGTTGGACAAATTATAATTATTCGTTAATAATTATAGTTATTCAACATGGCCAGTAATTTATTTTTGGTTGGACAAATTATAATTAGTCGTTAATAATTATAGTTATTCAACATGGCCAGTAATTTATTTTGGTTGGACAAATTATAATTAGTCGTTAATAATCATAGTTATTCAACATGGCCAGTAATTTATTTTAGTTGGACAAATTATAATTAGTCGTTAATAATCATAGTTATTCAACATGGCCAGTAATTTATTTTTGGTTGGACAAATTATAATTAGTCGTAAATAATTATAGTTATTCAACATGGCCAGTATTTTATTTTGGTTGGACAAATTATAATTAGTCGTTAATAATTATAGTTATTCAACATGGCCAGTAATTTATTTTGGTTGGACAAATTATAATTAGTCGTAAATAATTATAGTTATTCAACATGGCCAGTAATTTATTTTGGTTGGACAAATTATAATTAGTCGTTAATAATCATAGTTATTCAACATGGCCAGTAATTTATTTTGGTTGGACAAATTATAATTAGTCGTTAATAATCATAGTTATTCAACATGGCCAGTAATTTATTTTGGTTGGACAAATTATAATTATTCGTAAATAATTATAGTAATTCAACATGGCCAGTATTTTATTTTGGTTGGACAAACTATAATTAGTCGTTAATAATTATAGTTATTCAACATGGCCAGTATTTTATTTTTGGTTGGACAAATTATAATTAGTCGTTAATAATTTTAGTTATTACACATGGCCAGTATTTTATTTTGGTTGGACAAATTATAATTCGTCGTAAAAAATTATAGTTATTCAACATGGCCAGTAATTTATTTTGGTTGGACAAATTATAATTAGTCGTTAATAATCATAGTTATTCAACATGGCCAGTAATTTATTTTGGTTGGACAAATTATAATTAGTCGTAAATAATTATAGTTTTTCAACATGGCCAGTATTTTATTTTGGTTGGACAAATTATAATTAGTCGTAAATAATTATAGTTATTCAACATGGCCAGTATTTTATTTTTGGTTGGACAAATTATAATTAGTCGTTAATAATCATAGTTATTCAACATGGCCAGTAATTTATTTTGGTAGGACAAATTATAATTAGTCGTTAATAATCATAGTTATTCAACATGGCCAGTATTTTATTTTTGGTTGGACAAATTATAATTAGTCGTTAATAATCATAGTTATTCAACATGGCCAGTAATTTATTTTAGTTGGACAAATTATAATTTGTCGTAAATAATTATAGTTATTCAACATGGCCAGTGTTTTATTTTGGTTGGACAAATTATAATTAGTCGTAAATAATTATAGTTATTCAACATAGCCAGTAATTTATTTTGGTTGGATAAATTATAATTAGTCGTAAATAATTATAGTTATTCAACATGGCCAGTAATTTATTTTTGTTAGACAAATTATAATTAGTCGTTAATAATCATAGTTATTCAACATGGCCAGTAATTTATTTTGGTTGGACAAATTATAATTAGTGGTTAATAATCATAGTTATTCAACATGGCCAGTAATTTATTTTGGTTGGACAAATTATAATTAGTCGTAAATAATTATAGTTATTCAACATGGCCAGTATTTTATTTTTTGTTGGACAAATTATAATTAGTCGTAAATAATTATAGTTATTCAACATGGCCAGTAATTTATTTTTGGTTGGACTAATTATAATTAGTCGTTAAAAATTTTAGTTATTCAACATTGCCAGTATTTTATTTTGGGTTGGACAAATTATAATTTGTCGTAAAAAGTTATAGTTATTCAACATGGTCAGTAATTTATTTTGGTTGGACAAATTATAATTAGTCGTTAATAATCATAGTTATTCAACATGGCCAGTATTTTATTTTGGTTGGACAAATTATAATTAGTCGTAAATAATTATAGTTATTCAACATGGCCAGTATTTTATTTTGGTTTGACAAATTATAATTAGTCGTTAATAATTATAGTTATTCAACATGGCCAGTAATTTATTTTGGTTGGACAAATTATAATTAGTCGTAAATAATTATAGTTATTCAACATGGCCAGTAATTTATTTTGGTTGGACAAATTATAATTAGTCGTTAATAATTATAGTTATTCAACATGGCCAGTATTTTATTTTTGGTTGGACAAATTATAATTAGTCGTTAATAATTTTAGTTATTACACATGGCCAGTATTTTATTTTGGTTGGACAAATTATAATTCGTCGTAAAAAATTATAGTTATTCAACATGGCCAGTAATTTATTTTGGTTGGACAAATTATAATTAGTCGTTAATAATCATAGTTATTCAACATGGCCAGTAATTTATTTTGGTTGGACAAATTATAATTAGTCGTAAATAATTATAGTTTTTCAACATAGCCAGTATTTTATTTTGGTTGGACAAATTATAATTAGTCGTAAATAATTATAGTTATTCAACATGGCCAGTATTTTATTTTTGGTTGGACAAATTATAATTAGTCGTTAATAGTCATAGTTATTCAACATGGCCAGTATTTTATTTTTGGTTGGACAAATTATAATTAGTCGTAAATAATTATAGTTATTCAACATGGCCAGTATTTTATTTTGGTTGGACAAATTATAATTAGTCGTAAATAATTATAGTTATTCAACATGGCCAGTAATTTATTTTGGTTGGACAAATTATAATTAGTGGTTAATAATCATAGTTATTCAACATGGCCAGTAATTTATTTTGGTTGGACAAATTATAATTAGTCGTTAATAATCATAGTTATTCAACATGGCCAGTATTTTATTTTTGGTTGGACAAATTATAATTAGTCGTTAATAATCATAGTTATTCAACATGGCCAGTAATTTATTTTAGTTGGACAAATTATAATTTGTCGTAAATAATTATAGTTATTCAACATGGCCAGTAATTTATTTTGGTTGGACAAATTATAATTAGTCGTTAATAATCATAGTTATTCAACATGGCCAGTAATTTATTTTTGGTTGGACAAATTATAATTAGTCGTTAATAATCATAGTTATTCAACATGGCCAGTAATTTATTTTGGTTGGACAAATTATAATTAGTCGTTAATAATCATAGTTATTAAACATGGCCAGTATTTTATTCTGGTTGGACAAATTATAATTAGTCGTTAATAATCATAGTTATTCAACATGGCCAGTAATTTATTTTAGTTGGACAAATTATAATTATTCGTTAATAATTATAGTTATTCAACATGGCCAGTAATTTATTTTTGGTTGGACAAATTATAATTAGTCGTTAATAATTATAGTTATTCAACATGGCCAGTATTTTATTTTGGTTGGACAAATTATAATTAGTCGTTAATAATTATAGTTATTCAACATGGCCAGTAATTTATTTTGGTTGGACAAATTATAATTAGTCGTAAATAATTATAGTTATTCAACATGGCCAGTAATTTATTTTGGTTGGACAAATTATAATTAGTAGTAAATAATTATAGTTATTCAACATGGCCAGTAATTTATTTTGGTTAGACAAATTATAATTAGTCGTTAATAATCATAGTTATTCAACATGGCCAGTAATTTATTTTGGTTGGACAAATTATAATTAGTCGTTAATAATTATAGTTATTCAACATGGCCAGTAATTTATTTTGGTTGGACAAATTATAATTATTCGTAAATAATTATAGTAATTCAACATGGCCAGTATTTTATTTTGGTTGGACAAACTATAATTAGTCGTTAATAATTATAGTTATTCAACATGGCCAGTATTTTATTTTTGGTTGGACAAATTATAATTAGTCGTTAATAATTTTAGTTATTACACATGGCCAGTATTTTATTTTGGTTGGACAAATTATAATTCGTCGTAAAAAATTATAGTTATTCAACATGGCCAGTAATTTATTTTGGTTGGACAAATTATAATTAGTGGTTAATAATCATAGTTATTCAACATGGCCAGTAATTTATTTTGGTTGGACAAATTATAATTAGTCGTAAATAATTATAGTTTTTCAACATGGCCAGTATTTTATTTTGGTTGGACAAATTATAATTAGTCGTCAATAATTATAGTTATTCAACATGGCCAGTATTTTATTTTTGGTTGGACAAATTATAATTAGTCGTTAATAATCATAGTTATTCAACATGGCCAGTATTTTATTTTTGGTTGGACAAATTATAATTAGTCGTAAATAATTATAGTTATTCAACATGGCCAGTAATTTATTTTGGTTGGACAAATTATAATTAGTGGTTAATAATCATAGTTATTCAACATGGCCAGTAATTTATTTTGGTTGGACAAATTATAATTAGTCGTAAATAATTATAGTTATTCAACATGGCCAGTATTTTATTTTGGTTGGACAAATTATAATTAGTCGTAAATAATTATAGTTATTCAACATGGCCAGTAATTTATTTTGGTTGGACAAATTATAATTAGTGGTTAATAATCATAGTTATTCAACATGGCCAGTAATTTATTTTGGTTGGACAAATTATAATTAGTCGTTAATAATCATAGTTATTCAACATGGCCAGTATTTTATTTTTGGTTGGACAAATTATAATTAGTCGTTAATAATCATAGTTATTCAACATGGCCAGTAATTTATTTTAGTTGGACAAATTATAATTTGTCGTAAATAATTATAGTTATTCAACATGGCCAGTGTTTTATTTTGGTTGGACAAATTATAATTAGTCGTAAATAATTATAGTTATTCAACATAGCCAGTAATTTATTTTGGTTGGATAAATTATAATTAGTCGTAAATAATTATAGTTATTCAACATGGCCAGTAATTTTTTTTTGTTAGACAAATTATAATTAGTCGTTAATAATCATAGTTATTCAACATGGCCAGTAATTTATTTTGGTTGGACAAATTATAATTAGTGGTTAATAATCATAGTTATTCAACATGGCCAGTAATTTATTTTGGTTGGACAAATTATAATTAGTCGTAAATAATTATAGTTATTCAACATGGCCAGTATTTTATTTTTTGTTGGACAAATTATAATTAGTCGTAAATAATTATAGTTATTCAACATGGCCAGTAATTTATTTTTGGTTGGACTAATTATAATTAGTCGTTAATAATTTTAGTTATTCAACATTGCCAGTATTTTATTTTGGGTTGGACAAATTATAATTCGTCGTAAAAAGTTATAGTTATTCAACATGGTCAGTAATTTATTTTGGTTGGACAAATTATAATTAGTCGTTAATAATCATAGTTATTCAACATGGCCAGTATTTTATTTTGGTTGGACAAATTATAATTAGTCGTAAATAATTATAGTTATTCAACATGGCCAGTATTTTATTTTGGTTGGACAAATTATAATTAGTCGTTAATAATTATAGTTATTCAACATGGCCAGTAATTTATTTTGGTTGGACAAATTATAATTAGTCGTAAATAATTATAGTTATTCAACATGGCCAGTAATTTATTTTGGTTGGACAAATTATAATTAGTCGTTAATAATTATAGTTATTCAACATGGCCAGTATTTTATTTTTGGTTGGACAAATTATAATTAGTCGTTAATAATTTTAGTTATTACACATGGCCAGTATTTTATTTTGGTTGGACAAATTATAATTCGTCGTAAAAAATTATAGTTATTCAACATGGCCAGTAATTTATTTTGGTTGGACAAATTATAATTAGTCGTTAATAATCATAGTTATTCAACATGGCCAGTAATTTATTTTGGTTGGACAAATTATAATTAGTCGTAAATAATTATAGTTTTTCAACATAGCCAGTATTTTATTTTGGTTGGACAAATTATAATTAGTCGTAAATAATTATAGTTATTCAACATGGCCAGTATTTTATTTTTGGTTGGACAAATTATAATTAGTCGTTTATAATCATAGTTATTCAACATGGCCAGTATTTTATTTTTGGTTGGACAAATTATAATTAGTCGTAAATAATTATAGTTATTCAACATGGCCAGTATTTTATTTTGGTTGGACAAATTATAATTAGTCGTAAATAATTATAGTTATTCAACATGGCCAGTAATTTATTTTGGTTGGACAAATTATAATTAGTGGTTAATAATCATAGTTATTCAACATGGCCAGTAATTTATTTTGGTTGGACAAATTATAATTAGTCGTTAATAATCATAGTTATTCAACATGGCCAGTATTTTATTTTTGGTTGGACAAATTATAATTAGTCGTTAATAATCATAGTTATTCAACATGGCCAGTAATTTATTTTAGTTGGACAAATTATAATTTGTCGTAAATAATTATAGTTATTCAACATGGCCAGTGTTTTATTTTGGTTGGACAAATTATAATTAGTCGTAAATAATTATAGTTATTCAACATAGCCAGTAATTTATTTTGGTTGGATAAATTATAATTAGTCGTAAATAATTATAGTTATTCAACATGGCCAGTAATTTATTTTTGTTAGACAAATTATAATTAGTCGTTAATAATCATAGTTATTCAACATGGCCAGTAATTTATTTTGGTTGGACAAATTATAATTAGTGGTTAATAATCATAGTTATTCAACATGGCCAGTAATTTATTTTGGTTGGACAAATTATAATTAGTCGTAAATAATTATAGTTATTCAACATGGCCAGTATTTTATTTTTTGTTGGACAAATTATAATTAGTCGTAAATAATTATAGTTATTCAACATGGCCAGTAATTTATTTTTGGTTGGACTAATTATAATTAGTCGTTAAAAATTTTAGTTATTCAACATTGCCAGTATTTTATTTTGGGTTGGACAAATTATAATTCGTCGTAAAAAGTTATAGTTATTCAACATGGTCAGTAATTTATTTTGGTTGGACAAATTATAATTAGTCGTTAATAATCATAGTTATTCAACATGGCCAGTATTTTATTTTGGTTGGACAAATTATAATTAGTCGTAAATAATTATAGTTATTCAACATGGCCAGTATTTTATTTTGGTTGGACAAATTATAATTAGTCGTTAATAATTATAGTTATTCAACATGGCCAGTAATTTATTTTGGTTGGACAAATTATAATTAGTCGTAAATAATTATAGTTATTCAACATGGCCAGTAATTTATTTTGGTTGGACAAATTATAATTAGTCGTTAATAATTATAGTTATTCAACATGGCCAGTATTTTATTTTTGGTTGGACAAATTATAATTAGTCGTTAATAATTTTAGTTATTACACATGGCCAGTATTTTATTTTGGTTGGACAAATTATAATTCGTCGTAAAAAATTATAGTTATTCAACATGGCCAGTAATTTATTTTGGTTGGACAAATTATAATTAGTCGTTAATAATCATAGTTATTCAACATGGCCAGTAATTTATTTTGGTTGGACAAATTATAATTAGTCGTAAATAATTATAGTTTTTCAACATAGCCAGTATTTTATTTTGGTTGGACAAATTATAATTAGTCGTAAATAATTATAGTTATTCAACATGGCCAGTATTTTATTTTTGGTTGGACAAATTATAATTAGTCGTTAATAATCATAGTTATTCAACATGGCCAGTATTTTATTTTTGGTTGGACAAATTATAATTAGTCGTAAATAATTATAGTTATTCAACATGGCCAGTGTTTTATTTTGGTTGGACAAATTATAATTAGTCGTAAATAATTATAGTTATTCAACATGGCCAGTAATTTATTTTGGTTAGACAAATTATAATTAGTCGTTAATAATCATAGTTATTCAACATGGCCAGTAATTTATTTTGGTTGGACAAATTATAATTAGTGGTTAATAATCATAGTTATTCAACATGGCCAGTAATTTATTTTGGTTGGACAAATTATAATTAGTCGTAAATAATTATAGTTATTCAACATGGCCAGTATTTTATTTTTTGTTGGACAAATTATAATTAGTCGTAAATAATTATAGTTATTCAACATGGCCAGTAATTTATTTTTGGTTGGACTAATTATAATTAGTCGTTAATAATTTTAGTTATTCAACATTGCCAGTATTTTATTTTGGGTTGGACAAATTATAATTCGTCGTAAAAAGTTATAGTTATTCAACATGGTCAGTAATTTATTTTGGTTGGACAAATTATAATTAGTCGTTAATAATCATAGTTATTCAACATGGCCAGTATTTTATTTTGGTTGGACAAATTATAATTAGTCGTTAATAATTATAGTTATTCAACATGGTCAGTAATTTATTTTGGTTGGACAAATTATAATTAGTCGTAAATAATCATAGTTATTCAACATGGCCAGTATTTTATTTTGGTTGGACAAATTATAATTAGTCGTTAATAATTATAGTTATTCAACATGGCCAGTATTTTATTTTTGGTTGGACAAATTATAATTCGTCGTAAAAAGTTATAGTTATTCAACATGGTCAGTAATTTATTTTGGTTGGACAAATTATAATTAGTCGTTAATAATCATAGTTATTCAACATGGCCAGTAATTTATTTTGGTTGGACAAATTATAATTAGTCGTAAATAATTATAGTTATTCAACATGGCCAGTATTTTATTTTGGTTGGACAAATTATAATTAGTCGTTAATAATTATAGTTATTCAACATGGCCAGTAATTTATTTTGGTTGGACAAATTATAATTAGTCGTTAATAATCATAGTTATTCAACATGGCCAGTAATTTATTTTGGTTGGACAAATTATAATTAGTCGTAAATAATTATAGTTATTCAACATGGCCAGTATTTTATTTTGGTTGGACAAATTATAATTAGTCGTTAATAATTATAGTTATTCAACATGGCCAGTAATTTATTTTGGTTGGACAAATTATAATTCGTCGTAAATAATTATAGTTTTTCAACATGGCCAGTATTTTATTTTGGTTGGACAAATTATAATTAGTCGTTAATAATTATAGTTATTCAACATGGCCAGTAATTTATTTTGGTTGGACAAATTATAATTAGTCGTAAATAATTATAGTTATTCAACATGGCCAGTATTTTATTTTGGTTGGACAAATTATAATTAGTCGTTAATAATTATAGTTATTCAACATGGCCAGTAATTTATTTTGGTTGGACAAATTATAATTAGTCGTAAATAATTATAGTTTTTCAACATGGCCAGTATTTTATTTTGGTTGGACAAATTATAATTAGTCGTCAATAATTATAGTTATTCAACATGGCCAGTATTTTTTTTTTTGTGTTGGACAAATTATAATTAGTCGTTAATAATCATAGTTATTCAACATGGCCAGTATTTTATTTTTGGTTTGACAAATTATAATTAGTCGTAAATAATTATAGTTATTCTACATGGCCAGTAATTTATTTTGGTTGGACAAATTATAATTAGTGGTTAATAATCATAGTTATTCAACATGGCCAGTATTTTATTTTGGTAGGACAAATTATAATTAGTCGTTAAAAATTATAGTTATTCAACATGGCCAGTATTTTATTTTTGGTTGGACAAATTATAATTAGTCGTTAATAATTATAGTTATTCAATATGGCCAATATTTTATTTTGGTTGGACAAATTATAATTAGTCGTAAATAATTATAGTTATTCAACATGGCCAGTATTTTATTTTGGTTGGACAAATTATAATTAGTCGTTAATAATTATAGTTATTCAACATGGCCAGTATTTTATTTTTGGTTGGACAAATTATAATTAGTCGTTAATAATTATAGTTATTCAACATGGCCAGTATTTTATTTTTGGTTGGACAAATTATAATTAGTCGTTAATAATTATAGTTATTCAACATGGCCAGTAATTTATTTTTGGTTGGACAAATTATAATTAGTCGTAAATAATTATAGTTATTCAACATGGCCAGTAATTTATTTTGGTTAGTCAAATTATAATTAGTCGTTAATAATTATAGTTATTCAACATGGCCAGTATTTTATTTTTGGTTGGACAAATTATAATTAGTCGTTAATAATTATAGTTATTCAACATTGCCAGTATTTTATTTTTGGTTGGACAAATTATAATTAGTTGTTAATAATTATAGTTATTCAATATGGCCAGTAATTTATTTTGGTTGGACAAATTATAATTAGTCGTAAATAATTATAGTTATTAAACATGGCCAGACATTTATTTTGGTTGGACAAATTATAATTAGTCGTGAATAATTATAGTTATTCAACATGGCCAGTAATTTATTTTGGTTAGACAAATTATAATTAGTCGTTAATAATCATAGTTATTCAACATGGCCAGTAATTTATTTTGGTTGGACAAATTATAATTAGTCGTTAATAATCATAGTTATTCAACATGGCCAGTAATTTATTTTGGTTGGACAAATTATAATTATTCGTAAATAATTATAGTAATTCAACATGGCCAGTATTTTATTTTGGTTGGACAAATTATAATTAGTCGTTTATAATTATAGTTATTCAACATGGCCAGTATTTTATTTTTGGTTGGACAAATTATAATTAGTCGTTAATAATTATAGTTTATCAACATGGCCAGTATTTTATTTTGGTTGGACAAATTATAATTCGTCATAAAAAATTATAGTTATTCAACATGGCCAGTAATTTATTTTGGTTGGACAAATTATAATTAGTCGTTAATAATCATAGTTATTCAACATGGCCAGTAATTTATTTTGGTTGGACAAATTATAATTAGTCGTAAATAATTATAGTTTTTCAACATGGCCAGTATTTTATTTTGGTTGGACGAATTATAATTAGTCGTTAATAATTATAGTTATTCAACATGGCCAGTATTTTATTTTTGGTTGGACAAATTATAATTAGTCGTAAATAATTATAGTTATTCAACATGGCCAGTAATTTATTTTTGTTAGACAAATTATAATTAGTCGTTAATAATCATAGTTATTCAACATGGCCAGTAATTTATTTTAGTTGGACAAATTATAATTTGTCGTAAATAATTATAGTTATTCAACATGGCCAGTGTTTTATTTTGGTTGGACAAATTATAATTAGTCGTAAATAATTATAGTTATTCAACATAGCCAGTAATTTATTTTGGTTGGACAAATTATAATTAGTCGTAAATAATTATAGTTATTCAACATGGCCAGTAATTTATTTTTGTTAGACAAATTATAATTAGTCGTTAATAATCATAGTTATTCAACATGGCCAGTAATTTATTTTGGTTGGACAAATTATAATTAGTCGTTAATAATCATAGTTATTCAACATGGCCAGTAATTTATTTTGGTTGGACAAATTATAATTAGTCGTAAATAATTATAGTTATTCAACATGGCCAGTATTTTATTTTTTGTTGGACAAATTATAATTAGTCGTTAATAATTTTAGTTATTCAACATGGCCAGTATTTTATTTTTTGTTGGACAAATTATAATTAGTCGTAAATAATTATAGTTATTCAACATGGCCAGTAATTTATTTTTGGTTGGACTAATTATAATTAGTCGTTAATAATTTTAGTTATTCAACATTGCCAGTATTTTATTTTGGGTTGGACAAATTATAATTCGTCGTAAAAAGTTATAGCTATTCAACATGGTCAGTAATTTATTTTGGTTGGACAAATTATAATTAGTCGTTAATAATCATAGTTATTCAACATGGCCAGTATTTTATTTTGGTTGGACAAATTATAATTAGTCGTTAATAATTATAGTTATTCAACATGGTCAGTAATTTATTTTGGTTGGACAAATTATAATTAGTCGTAAATAATCATAGTTATTCAACATGGCCAGTATTTTATTTTGGTTGGACAAATTATAATTAGTCGTTAATAATTATAGTTATTCAACATGGCCAGTATTTTATTTTTGGTTGGACAAATTATAATTTGTCGTAAAAAGTTATAGTTATTCAACATGGTCAGTAATTTATTTTGGTTGGACAAATTATAATTAGTCGTTAATAATCATAGTTATTCAACATGGCCAGTAATTTATTTTGGTTGGACAAATTATAATTAGTCGTAAATAATTATAGTTATTCAACATGGCCAGTATTTTATTTTGGTTGGACGAATTATAATTAGTCGTTAATAATTATAGTTTTTCAACATGGCCAGTATTTTATTTTTGGTTGGACAAATTATAATTAGTCGTAAATAATTATAGTTATTAAACATGGCCAGTATTTTATTTTGGTTGGACAAATTATAATTAGTCGTTAATAATCATAGTTATTCAACATGGCCAGTAATTTATTTTAGTTGGACAAATTATAATTTGTCGTAAATAATTATAGTTATTCAACATGGCCAGTGTTTTATTTTGGTTGGACAAATTATAATTAGTCGTAAATAATTATAGTTATTCAACATGGCCAGTAATTTATTTTGGTTGGACAAATTATAATTAGTCGTAAATAATTATAGTTATTCAACATGGCCAGTATTCTATTTTGGTTAGACAAATTATAATTAGTCGTTAATAATCATAGTTATTCAACATGGCCAGTATTTTATTTTTGGTTGGACAAATTATAATTAGTCGTTAATAATCATAGTTATTCAACATGGCCAGTAATTTATTTTGGTTGGACAAATTATAATTCGTCGTAAATAATTATAGTAATTCAACATGGATAGTATTTTATTTTTTGTTGGACAAATTATAATTAGTCGTTAATAATTATAGTTATTCAATATGGCCAGTAATTTATTTTGGTTGGACAAATTATAATTAGTCGTAAATAATTATAGTTATTCAACATGGCCAGTATTTTATTTTGGTAGGACAAATTATAATTAGTCGTTAATAATTATAGTTATTCAACATGGCCAGTAATTTATTTTGGTTGGACAAATTATAATTAGTCGTTAATAATTATAGTTATTCAATATGGCCAATATTTTATTTTGGTTGGACAAATTATAATTAGTCGTAAATAATTATAGTTATTCAACATGGCCAGTATTTTATTTTGGTTGGACAAATTATAATTAGTCGTTAATAATTATAGTTATTCAACATGGCCAGTATTTTATTTTTGGTTGGACAAATTATAATTAGTCGTTAATAATTATAGTTATTCAACATGGCCAGTATTGTATTTTTGGTTGGACAAATTATAATTAGTCGTTAATAATTATAGTTATTCAACATGGCCAGTAATTTATTTTGGTTGGACAAATTATAATTAGTCGTTAATAATCATAGTTATTCAACACGGCCAGTAATTTATTTTGGTTGGACAAATTATAATTAGTCGTAAATAATTATAGTTATTCAACATGGCCAGTATTTTATTTTTTGTTGGACAAATTATAATTAGTCGTTAATAATTTTAGTTATTCAACATGGCCAGTATTTTATTTTTTGTTGGACAAATTATAATTAGTCGTAAATAATTATAGTTATTCAACATGGCCAGTAATTTATTTTTGGTTGGACTAATTATAATTAGTCGTTAATAAATTTAGTTATTCAACATTGCCAGTATTTTATTTTGGGTTGGACAAATTATAATTCGTCGTAAAAAGTTATAGCTATTCAACATGGTCAGTAATTTATTTTGGTTGGACAAATTATAATTAGTCGTTAATAATCATAGTTATTCAACATGGCCAGTATTTTATTTTGGGTTGGACAAATTATAATTAGTCGTTAATAATTATAGTTCTTCAACATGGCCAGTATTTTATTTTTGGTTGGACAAATTATAATTAGTCGTTAATAATTATAGTTATTCAATATGGCCAATATTTTATTTTGGTTGGACAAATTATAATTAGTCGTTAATAATTATAGTTATTCAACATGGCCAGTATTTTATTTTTGGTTGGACAAATTATAATTTGTCGTAAAAAGTTATAGTTATTCAACATGGTCAGTAATTTATTTTGGTTGGACAAATTATAATTAGTCGTTAATAATTATAGTTATTCAACATGGCCAGTATTTTATTTTTGGTTGGACAAATTATAATTAGTCGTAAATAATTATAGTTATTCAACATGGCCAGTATTTTATTTTGGTAGGACAAATTATAATTAGTCGTTAATAATTATAGTTATTCAACATGGCCAGTATTTTATTTTTGGTTGGACAAATTATAATTAGTCGTTAATAATTATAGTTATTCAATATGGCCAATATTTTATTTTGGTTGGACAAATTATAATTAGTCGTAAATAATTATAGTTATTCAACATGGCCAGTATTTTATTTTGGTTGGACAAATTATAATTAGTCGTTAATAATTATAGTTATTCAACATGGCCAGTATTTTATTTTTGGTTGGACAAATTATAATTAGTCGTTAATAATTATAGTTATTCAACATGGCCAGTATTTTATTTTTGGTTGGACAAATTATAATTAGTCGTATATAATTATAGTTATTCAACATGGCCAGTAATTTATTTTGGTTGGACAAATTATAATTAGTCGTTAATAATCATAGTTATTCAACATGGCCAGTAATTTATTTTGGTTGGACAAATTATAATTAGTCGTAAATAATTATAGTTATTCAACATGGCCAGTATTTTATTTTTTGTTGGACAAATTATAATTAGTCGTTAATAATTTTAGTTATTCAACATGGCCAGTATTTTATTTTTTGTTGGACAAATTATAATTAGTCGTAAATAATTATAGTTATTCAACATTGCCAGTAATTTATTTTTGGTTGGACTAATTATAATTAGTCGTTAATAATTTTAGTTATTCAACATGGCCAGTATTTTATTTTTTGTTGGACAAATTATAATTAGTCGTAAATAATTATAGTTATTCAACATGGCCAGTAATTTATTTTTGGTTGGACTAATTATAATTAGTCGTTAATAATTTTAGTTATTACACATTGCCAGTAATTTATTTTGGTTGGACAAATTATAATTAGTCGTAAATAATTATAGTTATTCAACATGGCCAGTATTTTATTTTTTGTTGGACAAATTATAATTAGTCGTTAATAATTTTAGTTATTCAACATGGCCAGTATTTTATTTTTTGTTGGACAAATTATAATTAGTCGTAAATAATTATAGTTATTCAACATGGCCAGTAATTTATTTTTGGTTGGACTAATTATAATTAGTCGTTAATAATTTTAGTTATTCAACATTGCCAGTATTTTATTTTGGGTTGGACAAATTATAATTCGTCGTAAAAAGTTATAGCTATTCAACATGGTCAGTAATTTATTTTGGTTGGACAAATTATAATTAGTCGTTAATAATCATAGTTATTCAACATGGCCAGTAATTTATTTTGGTTGGACAAATTATAATTAGTCGTAAATAATTATAGTTATTCAACATGGCCAGTATTTTATTTTGGTTGGACAAATTATAATTAGTCGTAAATAATTATAGTTATTCAACATGGCCAGTAATTTATTTTGGTTGGACAAATTATAATTAGTGGTTAATAATCATAGTTATTCAACATGGCCAGTAATTTATTTTGGTTGGACAAATTATAATTAGTCGTTAATAATCATAGTTATTCAACATGGCCAGTATTTTATTTTTGGTTGGACAAATTATAATTAGTCGTTAATAATCATAGTTATTCAACATGGCCAGTAATTTATTTTAGTTGGACAAATTATAATTTGTCGTAAATAATTAAAGTTATTCAACATGGCCAGTGTTTTATTTTGGTTGGACAAATTATAATTAGTCGTAAATAATTATAGTTATTCAACATAGCCAGTAATTTATTTTGGTTGGATAAATTATAATTAGTCGTAAATAATTATAGTTATTCAACATGGCCAGTAATTTATTTTTGTTAGACAAATTATAATTAGTCGTTAATAATCATAGTTATTCAACATGGCCAGTAATTTATTTTGGTTGGACAAATTATAATTAGTGGTTAATAATCATAGTTATTCAACATGGCCAGTAATTTATTTTGGTTGGACAAATTATAATTAGTCGTAAATAATTATAGTTATTCAACATGGCCAGTATTTTATTTTTTGTTGGACAAATTATAATTAGTCGTAAATAATTATAGTTATTCAACATGGCCAGTAATTTATTTTTGGTTGGACTAATTATAATTAGTCGTTAATAATTTTAGTTATTCAACATTGCCAGTATTTTATTTTGGGTTGGACAAATTATAATTCGTCGTAAAAAGTTATAGTTATTACAACATGGTCAGTAATTTATTTTGGTTGGACAAATTATAATTAGTCGTTAATAATCATAGTTATTCAACATGGCCAGTATTTTATTTTGGTTGGACAAATTATAATTAGTCGTAAATAATTATAGTTATTCAACATGGCCAGTATTTTATTTTGGTTGGACAAATTATAATTAGTCGTTAATAATTATAGTTATTCAACATGGCCAGTAATTTATTTTGGTTGGACAAATTATAATTAGTCGTAAATAATTATAGTTATTCAACATGGCCAGTAATTTATTTTGGTTGGACAAATTATAATTAGTCGTTAATAATTATAGTTATTCAACATGGCCAGTATTTTATTTTTGGTTGGACAAATTATAATTAGTCGTTAATAATTTTAGTTATTACACATGGCCAGTATTTTATTTTGGTTGGACAAATTATAATTCGTCGTAAAAAATTATAGTTATTCAACATGGCCAGTAATTTATTTTGGTTGGACAAATTATAATTAGTCGTTAATAATCATAGTTATTCAACATGGCCAGTAATTTATTTTGGTTGGACAAATTATAATTAGTCGTAAATAATTATAGTTTTTCAACATAGCCAGTATTTTATTTTGGTTGGACAAATTATAATTAGTCGTAAATAATTATAGTTATTCAACATGGCCAGTATTTTATTTTTGGTTGGACAAATTATAATTAGTCGTTAATAATCATAGTTATTCAACATGGCCAGTATTTTATTTTTGGTTGGACAAATTATAATTAGTCGTAAATAATTATAGTTATTCAACATGGCCAGTATTTTATTTTGGTTGGACAAATTATAATTAGTCGTAAATAATTATAGTTATTCAACATGGCCAGTAATTTATTTTGGTTGGACAAATTATAATTAGTGGTTAATAATCATAGTTATTCAACATGGCCAGTAATTTATTTTGGTTGGACAAATTATAATTAGTCGTTAATAATCATAGTTATTCAACATGGCCAGTATTTTATTTTTGGTTGGACAAATTATAATTAGTCGTTAATAATCATAGTTATTCAACATGGCCAGTAATTTATTTTAGTTGGACAAATTATAATTTGTCGTAAATAATTATAGTTATTCAACATGGCCAGTGTTTTATTTTGGTTGGACAAATTATAATTAGTCGTAAATAATTATAGTTATTCAACATAGCCAGTTATTTATTTTGGTTGGATAAATTATAATTAGTCGTAAATTATTATAGTTATTCAACATGGCCAGTAATTTATTTTTGTTAGACAAATTATAATTAGTCGTTAATAATCATAGTTATTCAACATGGCCAGTAATTTATTTTGGTTGGACAAATTATAATTAGTGGTTAATAATCATAGTTATTCAACATGGCCAGTAATTTATTTTGGTTGGACAAATTATAATTAGTCGTAAATAATTATAGTTATTCAACATGGCCAGTATTTTATTTTTTGTTGGACAAATTATAATTAGTCGTAAATAATTATAGTTATTCAACATGGCCAGTAATTTATTTTTGGTTGGACTAATTATAATTAGTCGTTAAAAATTTTAGTTATTCAACATTGCCAGTATTTTATTTTGGGTTGGACAAATTATAATTCGTCGTAAAAAGTTATAGTTATTCAACATGGTCAGTAATTTATTTTGGTTGGACAAATTATAATTAGTCGTAAATAATTATAGTTATTCAACATGGCCAGTATTTTATTTTGGTTGGACAAATTATAATTAGTCGTTAATAATTATAGTTATTCAACATGGCCAGTAATTTATTTTGGTTGGACAAATTATAATTAGTCGTAAATAATTATAGTTATTCAACATGGCCAGTAATTTATTTTGGTTGGACAAATTATAATTAGTCGTTAATAATTATAGTTATTCAACATGGCCAGTATTTTATTTTTGGTTGGACAAATTATAATTAGTCGTTAATAATTTTAGTTATTACACATGGCCAGTATTTTATTTTGGTTGGACAAATTATAATTCGTCGTAAAAAATTATAGTTATTCAACATGGCCAGTAATTTATTTTGGTTGGACAAATTATAATTAGTCGTTAATAATCATAGTTATTCAACATGGCCAGTAATTTATTTTGGTTGGACAAATTATAATTAGTCGTAAATAATTATAGTTTTTCAACATAGCCAGTATTTTATTTTGGTTGGACAAATTATAATTAGTCGTAAATAATTATAGTTATTCAACATGGCCAGTATTTTATTTTTGGTTGGACAAATTATAATTAGTCGTTAATAATCATAGTTATTCAACATGGCCAGTATTTTATTTTTGGTTGGACAAATTATAATTAGTCGTAAATAATTATAGTTATTCAACATGGCCAGTATTTTATTTTGGTTGGACAAATTATAATTAGTCGTAAATAATTATAGTTATTCAACATGGCCAGTAATTTATTTTGGTTGGACAAATTATAATTAGTGGTTAATAATCATAGTTATTCAACATGGCCAGTATTTTATTTTTGGTTGGACAAATTATAATTAGTCGTTAATAATCATAGTTATTCAACATGGCCAGTAATTTATTTTAGTTGGACAAATTATAATTTGTCGTAAATAATTATAGTTATTCAACATGGCCAGTGTTTTATTTTGGTTGGACAAATTATAATTAGTCGTAAATAATTATAGTTATTCAACATGGCCAGTAATTTATTTTTGTTAGACAAATTATAATTAGTCGTTAATAATCATAGTTATTCAACATGGCCAGTAATTTATTTTGGTTGGACAAATTATAATTAGTGGTTAATAATCATAGTTATTCAACATGGCCAGTAATTTATTTTGGTTGGACAAATTATAATTAGTCGTAAATAATTATAGTTATTCAACATGGCCAGTATTTTATTTTTTGTTGGACAAATTATAATTAGTCGTAAATAATTATAGTTATTCAACATGGCCAGTAATTTAGTTTTGGTTGGACTAATTATAATTAGTCGTTAATAATCATAGTTATTCAACATTGCCAGTATTTTATTTTGGGTTGGACAAATTATAATTCGTCGTAAAAAGTTATAGTTATTCAACATGGTCAGTAATTTATTTTGGTTGGACAAATTATAATTAGTCGTTAATAATCATAGTTATTCAACATGGCCAGTATTTTATTTTGGTTGGACAAATTATAATTAGTCGTTAATAATTATAGTTATTCAACATGGTCAGTAATTTATTTTGGTTGGACAAATTATAATTAGTCGTAAATAATCATAGTTATTCAACATGGCCAGTATTTTATTTTGGTTGGACAAATTATAATTAGTCGTTAATAATTATAGTTATTCAACATGGCCAGTATTTTATTTTTGGTTGGACAAATTATAATTCGTCGTAAAAAGTTATAGTTATTCAACATGGTCAGTAATTTATTTTGGTTGGACAAATTATAATTAGTCGTTAATAATCATAGTTATTCAACATGGCCAGTAATTTATTTTGGTTGGACAAATTATAATTAGTCGTAAATAATTATAGTTATTCAACATGGCCAGTATTTTATTTTGGTTGGACAAATTATAATTAGTCGTTAATAATTATAGTTTTTCAACATGGCCAGTATTTTATTTTTGGTTGGACAAATTATAATTAGTCGTAAATAATTATAGTTATTCAACATGGCCAGTAATTTATTTTGGTTGGACAAATTATAATTAGTCGTTAATAATCATAGTTATTCAACATGGCCAGTAATTTATTTTGGTTGGACAAATTATAATTATTCGTAAATAATTATAGTAATTCAACATGGCCAGTATTTTATTTTGGTTGGACAAATTATAATTAGTCGTTAATAATTATAGTTATTCAACATGGCCAGTATTTTATTTTTGGTTGGACAAATTATAATTAGTCGTTAATAATTTTAGTTATTACACATGGCCAGTATTTTATTTTGGTTGGACAAATTATAATTCGTCGTAAAAAATTATAGTTATTCAACATGGCCAGTAATTTATTTTGGTTGGACAAATTATAATTAGTGGTTAATAATCATAGTTATTCAACATGGCCAGTAATTTATTTTGGTTGGACAAATTATAATTAGTCGTAAATAATTATAGTTTTTCAACATGGCCAGTATTTTATTTTGGTTGGACAAATTATAATTAGTCGTCAATAATTATAGTTATTCAACATGGCCAGTATTTTTTTTTTTGTGTTGGACAAATTATAATTAGTCGTTAATAATCATAGTTATTCAACATGGCCAGTATTTTATTTTTGGTTGGACAAATTATAATTAGTCGTAAATAATTATAGTTATTCAACATGGCCAGTAATTTATTTTGGTTGGACAAATTATAATTAGTGGTTAATAATCATAGTTATTCAACATGGCCAGTATTTTATTTTGGTAGGACAAATTATAATTAGTCGTTAAAAATTATAGTTATTCAACATGGCCAGTATTTTATTTTTGGTTGGACAAATTATAATTAGTCGTTAATAATTATAGTTATTCAATATGGCCAATATTTTATTTTGGTTGGACAAATTATAATTAGTCGTAAATAATTATAGTTATTCAACATGGCCAGTATTTTATTTTGGTTGGACAAATTATAATTAGTCGTTAATAATTATAGTTATTCAACATGGCCAGTATTTTATTTTTGGTTGGACAAATTATAATTAGTCGTTAATAATTATAGTTATTCAACATGGCCAGTATTTTATTTTTGGTTGGACAAATTATAATTAGTCGTTAATAATTATAGTTATTCAAAATGGCCAGTAATTTATTTTTGGTTGGACAAATTATAATTAGTCGTAAATAATTATAGTTATTCAACATGGCCAGTAATTTATTTTGGTTAGTCAAATTATAATTAGTCGTTAATAATTATAGTTATTCAACATGGCCAGTATTTTATTTTTGGTTGGACAAATTATAATTAGTCGTTAATAATTATAGTTATTCAACATTGCCAGTATTTTATTTTTGGTTGGACAAATTATAATTAGTTGTTAATAATTATAGTTATTCAATATGGCCAGTAATTTATTTTGGTTGGACAAATTATAATTAGTCGTAAATAATTATAGTTATTAAACATGGCCAGACATTTATTTTGGTTGGACAAATTATAATTAGTCGTGAATAATTATAGTTATTCAACATGGCCAGTAATTTATTTTGGTTAGACAAATTATAATTAGTCGTTAATAATCATAGTTATTCAACATGGCCAGTAATTTATTTTGGTTGGACAAATTATAATTAGTCGTTAATAATCATAGTTATTCAACATGGCCAGTAATTTATTTTGGTTGGACAAATTATAATTATTCGTAAATAATTATAGTAATTCAACATGGCCAGTATTTTATTTTGGTTGGACAAATTATAATTAGTCGTTTATAATTATAGTTATTCAACATGGCCAGTATTTTATTTTTGGTTGGACAAATTATAATTAGTCGTTAATAATTATAGTTTATCAACATGGCCAGTATTTTATTTTGGTTGGACAAATTATAATTCGTCATAAAAAATTATAGTTATTCAACATGGCCAGTAATTTATTTTGGTTGGACAAATTATAATTAGTCGTTAATAATCATAGTTATTCAACATGGCCAGTAATTTATTTTGGTTGGACAAATTATAATTAGTCGTAAATAATTATAGTTTTTCAACATGGCCAGTATTTTATTTTGGTTGGACGAATTATAATTAGTCGTTAATAATTATAGTTATTCAACATGGCCAGTATTTTATTTTTGGTTGGACAAATTATAATTAGTCGTAAATAATTATAGTTATTCAACATGGCCAGTAATTTATTTTTGTTAGACAAATTATAATTAGTCGTTAATAATCATAGTTATTCAACATGGCCAGTAATTTATTTTAGTTGGACAAATTATAATTTGTCGTAAATAATTATAGTTATTCAACATGGCCAGTGTTTTATTTTGGTTGGACAAATTATAATTAGTCGTAAATAATTATAGTTATTCAACATAGCCAGTAATTTATTTTGGTTGGACAAATTATAATTAGTCGTAAATAATTATAGTTATTCAACATGGCCAGTAATTTATTTTTGTTAGACAAATTATAATTAGTCGTTAATAATCATAGTTATTCAACATGGCCAGTAATTTATTTTGGTTGGACAAATTATAATTAGTCGTTAATAATCATAGTTATTCAACATGGCCAGTAATTTATTTTGGTTGGACAAATTATAATTAGTCGTAAATAATTATAGTTATTCAACATGGCCAGTATTTTATTTTTTGTTGGACAAATTATAATTAGTCGTTAATAATTTTAGTTATTCAACATGGCCAGTATTTTATTTTTTGTTGGACAAATTATAATTAGTCGTAAATAATTATAGTTATTCAACATGGCCAGTAATTTATTTTTGGTTGGACTAATTATAATTAGTCGTTAATAATTTTAGTTATTCAACATTGCCAGTATTTTATTTTGGGTTGGACAAATTATAATTCGTCGTAAAAAGTTATAGCTATTCAACATGGTCAGTAATTTATTTTGGTTGGACAAATTATAATTAGTCGTTAATAATCATAGTTATTCAACATGGCCAGTATTTTATTTTGGTTGGACAAATTATAATTAGTCGTTAATAATTATAGTTATTCAACATGGTCAGTAATTTATTTTGGTTGGACAAATTATAATTAGTCGTAAATAATCATAGTTATTCAACATGGCCAGTATTTTATTTTGGTTGGACAAATTATAATTAGTCGTTAATAATTATAGTTATTCAACATGGCCAGTATTTTATTTTTGGTTGGACAAATTATAATTTGTCGTAAAAAGTTATAGTTATTCAACATGGTCAGTAATTTATTTTGGTTGGACAAATTATAATTAGTCGTTAATAATCATAGTTATTCAACATGGCCAGTAATTTTTTTTGGTTGGACAAATTATAATTAGTCGTAAATAATTATAGTTATTCAACATGGCCAGTATTTTATTTTGGTTGGACGAATTATAATTAGTCGTTAATAATTATAGTTTTTCAACATGGCCAGTATTTTATTTTTGGTTGGACAAATTATAATTAGTCGTAAATAATTATAGTTATTCAACATGGCCAGTATTTTATTTTGGTTAGACAAATTATAATTAGTCGTTAATAATCATAGTTATTCAACATGGCCAGTATTTTATTTTTGGTTGGACAAATTATAATTAGTCGTTAATAATCATAGTTATTCAACATGGCCAGTAATTTATTTTGGTTGGACAAATTATAATTCGTCGTAAATAATTATAGTAATTCAACATGGATAGTATTTTATTTTTTGTTGGACAAATTATAATTAGTCGTTAATAATTATAGTTATTCAATATGGCCAGTAATTTATTTTGGTTGGACAAATTATAATTAGTCGTAAATAATTATAGTTATTCAACATGGCCAGTATTTTATTTTGGTAGGACAAATTATAATTAGTCGTTAATAATTATAGTTATTCAACATGGCCAGTATTTTATTTTTGGTTGGACAAATTATAATTAGTCGTTAATAATTATAGTTATTCAATATGGCCAATATTTTATTTTGGTTGGACAAATTATAATTAGTCGTAAATAATTATAGTTATTCAACATGGCCAGTATTTTTTTTTGGTTGGACAAATTATAATTAGTCGTTAATAATTATAGTTATTCAACATGGCCAGTATTTTATTTTTGGTTGGACAAATTATAATTAGTCGTTAATAATTATAGTTATTCAACATGGCCAGTATTGTATTTTTGGTTGGACAAATTATAATTAGTCGTTAATAATTATAGTTATTCAACATGGCCAGTAATTTATTTTGGTTGGACAAATTATAATTAGTCGTTAATAATCATAGTTATTCAACACGGCCAGTAATTTATTTTGGTTGGACAAATTATAATTAGTCGTAAATAATTATAGTTATTCAACATGGCCAGTATTTTATTTTTTGTTGGACAAATTATAATTAGTCGTTAATAATTTTAGTTATTCAACATGGCCAGTATTTTATTTTTTGTTGGACAAATTATAATTAGTCGAAAATAATTATAGTTATTCAACATGGCCAGTAATTTATTTTTGGTTGGACTAATTATAATTAGTCGTTAATAATTTTAGTTATTCAACATTGCCAGTATTTTATTTTGGGTTGGACAAATTATAATTCGTCGTAAAAAGTTATAGCTATTCAACATGGTCAGTAATTTATTTTGGTTGGACAAATTATAATTAGTCGTTAATAATCATAGTTATTCAACATGGCCAGTATTTTATTTTGGTAGGACAAATTATAATTAGTCGTTAATAATTATAGTTCTTCAACATGGCCAGTATTTTATTTTTGGTTGGACAAATTATAATTAGTCGTTAATAATTATAGTTATTCAATATGGCCAATATTTTATTTTGGTTGGACAAATTATAATTAGTCGTTAATAATTATAGTTATTCAACATGGCCAGTATTTTATTTTTGGTTGGACAAATTATAATTTGTCGTAAAAAGTTATAGTTATTCAACATGGTCAGTAATTTATTTTGGTTGGACAAATTATAATTAGTCGTTAATAATTATAGTTATTCAACATGGCCAGTATTTTATTTTTGGTTGGACAAATTATAATTAGTCGTAAATAATTATAGTTATTCAACATGGCCAGTATTTTATTTTAGTAGGACAAATTATAATTAGTCGTTAATAATTATAGTTATTCAACATGGCCAGTATTTTATTTTTGGTTGGACTAATTATAATTAGTCGTTAATAATTATAGTAATTCAATATGGCCAATATTTTATTTTGGTTGGACAAATTATAATTAGTCGTAAATAATTATAGTTATTCAACATGGCCAGTATTTTATTTTGGTTGGACAAATTATAATTAGTCGTTAATAATTATAGTTATTCAACATGGCCAGTATTTTATTTTTGGTTGGACAAATTATAATTAGTCGTTAATAATTATAGTTATTCAACATGGCCAGTATTTTATTTTTGGTTGGACAAATTATAATTAGTCGTATATAATTATAGTTATTCAACATGGCCAGTAATTTATTTTGGTTGGACAAATTATAATTAGTCGTTAATAATCATAGTTATTCAACATGGCCAGTAATTTATTTTGGTTGGACAAATTATAATTAGTCGTAAATAATTATAGTTATTCAACATGGCCAGTATTTTATTTTTTGTTGGACAAATTATAATTAGTCGTTAATAATTTTAGTTATTCAACATGGCCAGTATTTTATTTTTTGTTGGACAAATTATAATTAGTCGTAAATAATTATAGTTATTCAACATTGCCAGTAATTTATTTTTGGTTGGACTAATTATAATTAGTCGTTAATAATTTTAGTTATTACACATTGCCAGTATTTTATTTTGGGTTGGACAAATTATAATTCGTCGTAAAAAGTTATAGCTATTCAACATGGTCAGTAATTTATTTTGGTTGGACAAATTATAATTAGTCGTTAATAATCATAGTTATTCAACATGGCCAGTATTTTATTTTGGTTGGACAAATTATAATTAGTCGTTAATAATTATAGTTATTCAACATGGTCAGTAATTTATTTTGGTTGGACAAATTATAATTAGTCGTAAATAATCATAGTTATTCAACATGGCCAGTATTTTATTTTGGTTGGACAAATTATAATTAGTCGTTAATAATTATAGTTATTCAACATGGCCAGTATTTTATTTTTGGTTGGACAAATTATAATTTGTCGTAAAAAGTTATAGTTATTCAACATGGTCAGTAATTTATTTTCGTTGGACAAATTATAATTAGTCGTTAATAATCATAGTTATTCAACATGGCCAGTAATTTATTTTGGTTGGACAAATTATAATTAGTCGTAAATAATTATAGTTATTCAACATGGCCATTATTTTATTTTGGTAGGACAAATTATAATTAGTCGTTAATAATTATAGTTATTCAACATGGCCAGTATTTTATTTTTGGTTGGACAAATTATAATTAGTCGTTAATAATTATAGTTATTCAATATGGCCAATATTTTATTTTGGTTGGACAAATTATAATTAGTCGTAAATAATTATAGTTATTCAACATGGCCAGTATTTTATTTTTTGTTGGACAAATTATAATTAGTCGTTAATAATTTTAGTTATTCAACATGGCCAGTATTTTATTTTTTGTTGGACAAATTATAATTAGTCGTAAATAATTATAGTTATTCAACATGGCCAGTAATTTATTTTTGGTTGGACTAATTATAATTAGTCGTTAATAATTTTAGTTATTCAACATTGCCAGTAATTTATTTTGGTTGGACAAATTATAATTAGTCGTAAATAATTATAGTTATTCAACATGGCCAGTATTTTATTTTTTGTTGGACAAATTATAATTAGTCGTTAATAATTTTAGTTATTCAACATGGCCAGTATTTTATTTTTTGTTGGACAAATTATAATTAGTCGTAAATAATTATAGTTATTCAACATGGCCAGTAATTTATTTTTGGTTGGACTAATTATAATTAGTCGTTAATAATTTTAGTTATTCAACATTGCCAGTATTTTATTTTGGGTTGGACAAATTATAATTCGTCGTAAAAAGTTATAGCTATTCAACATGGTCAGTAATTTATTTTGGTTGGACAAATTATAATTAGTCGTTAATAATCATAGTTATTCAACATGGCCAGTATTTTATTTTGGTAGGACAAATTATAATTAGTCGTTAATAATTATAGTTATTCAACATGGCCAGTATTTTATTTTTGGTTGGACTAATTATAATTAGTCGTTAATAATTATAGTTATTCAATATGGCCAATATTTTATTTTGGTTGGACAAATTATAATTAGTCGTAAATAATTATAGTTATTCAACATGGCCAGTATTTTTTTTTGGTTGGACAAATTATAATTAGTCGTTAATAATTATAGTTATTCAACATGGCCAGTATTTTATTTTTGGTTGGACAAATTATAATTAGTCGTTAATAATTATAGTTATTCAACATGGCCAGTATTGTATTTTTGGTTGGACAAATTATAATTAGTCGTTAATAATTATAGTTATTCAACATGGCCAGTAATTTATTTTGGTTGGACAAATTATAATTAGTCGTTAATAATCATAGTTATTCAACACGGCCAGTAATTTATTTTGGTTGGACAAATTATAATTAGTCGTAAATAATTATAGTTATTCAACATGGCCAGTATTTTATTTTTTGTTGGACAAATTATAATTAGTCGTTAATAATTTTAGTTATTCAACATGGCCAGTATTTTATTTTTTGTTGGACAAATTATAATTAGTCGAAAATAATTATAGTTATTCAACATGGCCAGTAATTTATTTTTGGTTGGACTAATTATAATTAGTCGTTAATAATTTTAGTTATTCAACATTGCCAGTATTTTATTTTGGGTTGGACAAATTATAATTCGTCGTAAAAAGTTATAGCTATTCAACATGGTCAGTAATTTATTTTGGTTGGACAAATTATAATTAGTCGTTAATAATCATAGTTATTCAACATGGCCAGTATTTTATTTTGGTAGGACAAATTATAATTAGTCGTTAATAATTATAGTTCTTCAACATGGCCAGTATTTTATTTTTGGTTGGACAAATTATAATTAGTCGTTAATAATTATAGTTATTCAATATGGCCAATATTTTATTTTGGTTGGACAAATTATAATTAGTCGTTAATAATTATAGTTATTCAACATGGCCAGTATTTTATTTTTGGTTGGACAAATTATAATTTGTCGTAAAAAGTTATAGTTATTCAACATGGTCAGTAATTTATTTTGGTTGGACAAATTATAATTAGTCGTTAATAATTATAGTTATTCAACATGGCCAGTATTTTATTTTTGGTTGGACAAATTATAATTAGTCGTAAATAATTATAGTTATTCAACATGGCCAGTATTTTATTTTGGTAGGACAAATTATAATTAGTCGTTAATAATTATAGTTATTCAACATGGCCAGTATTTTATTTTTGGTTGGACTAATTATAATTAGTCGTTAATAATTATAGTAATTCAATATGGCCAATATTTTATTTTGGTTGGACAAATTATAATTAGTCGTAAATAATTATAGTTATTCAACATGGCCAGTATTTTATTTTGGTTGGACAAATTATAATTAGTCGTTAATAATTATAGTTATTCAACATGGCCAGTATTTTATTTTTGGTTGGACAAATTATAATTAGTCGTTAATAATTATAGTTATTCAACATGGCCAGTATTTTATTTTTGGTTGGACAAATTATAATTAGTCGTATATAATTATAGTTATTCAACATGGCCAGTAATTTATTTTGGTTGGACAAATTATAATTAGTCGTTAATAATCATAGTTATTCAACATGGCCAGTAATTTATTTTGGTTGGACAAATTATAATTAGTCGTAAATAATTATAGTTATTCAACATGGCCAGTATTTTATTTTTTGTTGGACAAATTATAATTAGTCGTTAATAATTTTAGTTATTCAACATGGCCAGTATTTTATTTTTTGTTGGACAAATTATAATTAGTCGTAAATAATTATAGTTATTCAACATTGCCAGTAATTTATTTTTGGTTGGACTAATTATAATTAGTCGTTAATAATTTTAGTTATTACACATTGCCAGTATTTTATTTTGGGTTGGACAAATTATAATTCGTCGTAAAAAGTTATAGCTATTCAACATGGTCAGTAATTTATTTTGGTTGGACAAATTATAATTAGTCGTTAATAATCATAGTTATTCAACATGGCCAGTATTTTATTTTGGTTGGACAAATTATAATTAGTCGTTAATAATTATAGTTATTCAACATGGTCAGTAATTTATTTTGGTTGGACAAATTATAATTAGTCGTAAATAATCATAGTTATTCAACATGGCCAGTATTTTATTTTGGTTGGACAAATTATAATTAGTCGTTAATAATTATAGTTATTCAACATGGCCAGTATTTTATTTTTGGTTGGACAAATTATAATTTGTCGTAAAAAGTTATAGTTATTCAACATGGTCAGTAATTTATTTTCGTTGGACAAATTATAATTAGTCGTTAATAATCATAGTTATTCAACATGGCCAGTAATTTATTTTGGTTGGACAAATTATAATTAGTCGTAAATAATTATAGTTATTCAACATGGCCATTATTTTATTTTGGTAGGACAAATTATAATTAGTCGTTAATAATTATAGTTATTCAACATGGCCAGTATTTTATTTTTGGTTGGACAAATTATAATTAGTCGTTAATAATTATAGTTATTCAATATGGCCAATATTTTATTTTGGTTGGACAAATTATAATTAGTCGTAAATAATTATAGTTATTCAACATGGCCAGTATTTTATTTTTTGTTGGACAAATTATAATTAGTCGTTAATAATTTTAGTTATTCAACATGGCCAGTATTTTATTTTTTGTTGGACAAATTATAATTAGTCGTAAATAATTATAGTTATTCAACATGGCCAGTAATTTATTTTTGGTTGGACTAATTATAATTAGTCGTTAATAATTTTAGTTATTCAACATTGCCAGTAATTTATTTTGGTTGGACAAATTATAATTAGTCGTAAATAATTATAGTTATTCAACATGGCCAGTATTTTATTTTTTGTTGGACAAATTATAATTAGTCGTTAATAATTTTAGTTATTCAACATGGCCAGTATTTTATTTTTTGTTGGACAAATTATAATTAGTCGTAAATAATTATAGTTATTCAACATGGCCAGTAATTTATTTTTGGTTGGACTAATTATAATTAGTCGTTAATAATTTTAGTTATTCAACATTGCCAGTATTTTATTTTGGGTTGGACAAATTATAATTCGTCGTAAAAAGTTATAGCTATTCAACATGGTCAGTAATTTATTTTGGTTGGACAAATTATAATTAGTCGTTAATAATCATAGTTATTCAACATGGCCAGTATTTTATTTTGGTTGGACAAATTATAATTAGTCGTTAATAATTATAGTTATTCAACATGGTCAGTAATTTATTTTGGTTGGACAAATTATAATTAGTCGTAAATAATCATAGTTATTCAACATGGCCAGTATTTTATTTTGGTTGGACAAATTATAATTAGTCGTTAATAATTATAGTTATTCAACATGGCCAGTATTTTATTTTTGGTTGGACAAATTATAATTTGTCGTAAAAAGTTATAGTTATTCAACATGGTCAGTAATTTATTTTGGTTGGACAAATTATAATTAGTCGTTAATAATCATAGTTATTCAACATGGCCAGTAATTTATTTTGGTTGGACAAATTATAATTAGTCGTAAATAATTATAGTTATTCAACATGGCCAGTATTTTATTTTGGTAGGACAAATTATAATTAGTCGTTAATAATTATAGTTATTCAACATGGCCAGTATTTTATTTTTGGTTGGACAAATTATAATTAGTCGTTAATAATTATAGTTATTCAATATGGCCAATATTTTATTTTGGTTGGACAAATTATAATTAGTCGTAAATAATTATAGTTATTCAACATGGCCAGTATTTTATTTTTTGTTGGACAAATTATTATTAGTCGTTAATAATTTTAGTTATTCAACATGGCCAGTATTTTATTTTTTGTTGGACAAATTATAATTAGTCGTAAATAATTATAGTTATTCAACATGGCCAGTAATTTATTTTTGGTTGGACTAATTATAATTAGTCGTTAATAATTTTAGTTATTCAACATTGCCAGTATTTTATTTTGGGTTGGACAAATTATAATTCGTCGTAAAAAGTTATAGCTATTCAACATGGTCAGTAATTTATTTTGGTTGGACAAATTATAATTAGTCGTTAATAATCATAGTTATTCAACATGGCCAGTATTTTATTTTGGTAGGACAAATTATAATTAGTCGTTAATAATTATAGTTATTCAACATGGCCAGTATTTTATTTTTGGTTGGACAAATTATAATTAGTCGTTAATAATTATAGTTATTCAATATGGCCAATATTTTATTTTGGTTGGACAAATTATAATTAGTCGTTAATAATTATAGTTATTCAACATGGCCAGTATTTTATTTTTGGTTGGACAAATTATAATTTGTCGTAAAAAGTTATAGTTATTCAACATGGTCAGTAATTTATTTTGGTTGGACAAATTATAATTAGTCGTTAATAATTATAGTTATTCAACATGGCCAGTATTTTATTTTTGGTTGGACAAATTATAATTAGTCGTAAATAATTATAGTTATTCAACATGGCCAGTATTTTATTTTGGTAGGACAAATTATAATTAGTCGTTAATAATTATAGTTATTCAACATGGCCAGTATTTTATTTTTGGTTGGACAAATTATAATTAGTCGTTAATAATTATAGTTATTCAATATGGCCAATATTTTATTTTGGTTGGACAAATTATAATTAGTCGTAAATAATTATAGTTATTCAACATGGCCAGTATTTTATTTTGGTTGGACAAATTATAATTAGTCGTTAATAATTATAGTTATTCAACATGGCCAGTATTTTATTTTTGGTTGGACAAATTATAATTAGTCGTTAATAATTATAGTTATTCAACATGGCCAGTATTTTATTTTTGGTTGGACAAATTATAATTAGTCGTTAATAATTATAGTTATTCAACATGGCCAGTAATTTATTTTGGTTGGACAAATTATAATTAGTCGTTAATAATCATAGTTATTCAACATGGCCAGTAATTTATTTTGGTTGGACAAATTATAATTAGTCGTAAATAATTATAGTTATTCAACATGGCCAGTATTTTATTTTTTGTTGGACAAATTATAATTAGTCGTTAATAATTTTAGTTATTCAACATGGCCAGTATTTTATTTTTTGTTGGACAAATTATAATTAGTCGTAAATAATTATAGTTATTCAACATGGCCAGTAATTTATTTTTGGTTGGACTAATTATAATTAGTCGTTAATAATTTTAGTTATTCAACATTGCCAGTATTTTATTTTGGGTTGGACAAATTATAATTCGTCGTAAAAAGTTATAGCTATTCAACATGGTCAGTAATTTATTTTGGTTGGACAAATTATAATTAGTCGTTAATAATCATAGTTATTCAACATGGCCAGTATTTTATTTTGGTTGGACAAATTATAATTAGTCGTTAATAATTATAGTTATTCAACATGGTCAGTAATTTATTTTGGTTGGACAACTTATAATTAGTCGTAAATAATCATAGTTATTCAACATGGCCAGTATTTTATTTTGGTTGGACAAATTATAATTAGTCGTTAATAATTATAGTTATTCAACATGGCCAGTATTTTATTTTTGGTTGGACAAATTATAATTTGTCGTAAAAAGTTATAGTTATTCAACATGGTCAGTAATTTATTTTGGTTGGACAAATTATAATTAGTCGTTAATAATCATAGTTATTCAACATGGCCAGTAATTTATTTTGGTTGGACAAATTATAATTAGTCGTAAATAATTATAGTTATTCAACATGGCCAGTATTTTATTTTGGTTGGACGAATTATAATTAGTCGTTAATAATTATAGTTTTTCAACATGGCCAGTATTTTATTTTTGGTTGGACAAATTATAATTAGTCGTAAATAATTATAGTTATTAAACATGGCCAGTATTTTATTTTGGTTGGACAAATTATAATTAGTCGTTAATAATCATAGTTATTCAACATGGCCAGTAATTTATTTTAGTTGGACAAATTATAATTTGTCGTAAATAATTATAGTTATTCAACATGGCCAGTGTTTTATTTTGGTTGGACAAATTATAATTAGTCGTAAATAATTATAGTTATTCAACATGGCCAGTAATTTATTTTGGTTGGACAAATTATAATTAGTCGTAAATAATTATAGTTATTCAACATGGCCAGTATTTTATTTTGGTTAGACAAATTATAATTAGTCGTTAATAATCATAGTTATTCAACATGGCCAGTAATTTATTTTTGGTTGGACAAATTATAATTAGTCGTTAATAATCATAGTTATTCAACATGGCCAGTAATTTATTTTGGTTGGACAAATTATAATTCGTCGTAAATAATTATAGTAATTCAACATGGATAGTATTTTATTTTTTGTTGGACAAATTATAATTAGTCGTTAATAATTATAGTTATTCAATATGGCCAGTAATTTATTTTGGTTGGACAAATTATAATTAGTCGTAAATAATTATAGTTATTCAACATGGCCAGTATTTTATTTTGGTAGGACAAATTATAATTAGTCGTTAATAATTATAGTTATTCAACATGGCCAGTATTTTATTTTTGGTTGGACAAATTATAATTAGTCGTTAATAATTATAGTTATTCAATATGGCCAATATTTTATTTTGGTTGGACAAATTATAATTAGTCGTAAATAATTATAGTTATTCAACATGGCCAGTATTTTATTTTGGTTGGACAAATTATAATTAGTCGTTAATAATTATAGTTATTCAACATGGCCAGTATTTTATTTTTGGTTGGACAAATTATAATTAGTCGTTAATAATTATAGTTATTCAACATGGCCAGTAATTTATTTTTGGTTGGACAAATTATAATTAGTCGTAAATAATTATAGTTATTCAACATGGCCAGTAATTTATTTTGGTTAGTCAAATTATAATTAGTCGTTAATAATTATAGTTATTCAACATGGCCAGTATTTTATTTTTGGTTGGACAAATTATAATTAGTCGTTAATAATTATAGTTATTCAACATGGCCAGTATTTTATTTTTGGTTGGACAAATTATAATTAGTTGTTAATAATTATAGTTATTAATTATGGCCAGTAATTTATTTTGGTTGGACAAATTATAAGTAGTCGTAAATAATTATAGTTATTCAACATGGCCAGACATTTATTTTGGTTGGACAAATTATAATTAGTCGTGAATAATTATAGTTATTCAACATGGCCAGTAATTTATTTTGGTTAGACAAATTATAATTAGTCGTTAATAATCATAGTTATTCAACATGGCCAGTAATTTATTTTGGTTGGACAAATTATAATTAGTCGTTAATAATCATAGTTTTTCAACATGGCCAGTAATTTATTTTGGTTGGACAAATTATAATTATTCGTAAATAATTATAGTAATTCAACATGGCCAGTATTTTATTTTGGTTGGACAAATTATAATTAGTCGTTTATAATTATAGTTATTCAACATGGCCAGTATTTTATTTTTGGTTGGACAAATTATAATTAGTCGTTAATAATTATAGTTATTCAACATGGCCAGTATTTTATTTTGGTTGGACAAATTATAATTCGTCATAAAAAATTATAGTTATTCAACATGGCCAGTAATTTATTTTGGTTGGACAAATTATAATTAGTCGTTAATAATCATAGTTATTCAACATGGCCAGTAATTTATTTTGGTTGGACAAATTATAATTAGTCGTAAATAATTATAGTTTTTCAACATGGCCAGTATTTTATTTTGGTTGGACAAATTATAATTAGTCGTTAATAATTATAGTTATTCAACATGGCCAGTATTTTATTTTTGGTTGGACAAATTATAATTAGTCGTAAATAATTATAGTTATTCAACATGGCCAGTAATTTATTTTTGTTAGACAAATTATAATTAGTCGTGTATAATCATAGTTATTCAACATGGCCAGTAATTTATTTTAGTTGGACAAATTATAATTTGTCGTAAATAATTATAGTTATTCAACATGGCCAGTGTTTTATTTTGGTTGGACAAATTATAATTAGTCGTAAATAATTATAGTTATTCAACATAGCCAGTAATTTATTTTGGTTGGACAAATTATAATTAGTCGTAAATAATTATAGTTATTCAACATGGCCAGTAATTTATTTTTGTTAGACAAATTATAATTAGTCGTTAATAATCATAGTTATTCAACATGGCCAGTAATTTATTTTGGTTGGACAAATTATAATTAGTCGTTAATAATCATAGTTATTCAACATGGCCAGTAATTTATTTTGGTTGGACAAATTATAATTAGTCGTAAATAATTATAGTTATTCAACTTTGCCAGTATTTTATTTTTTGTTGGACAAATTATAATTAGTCGTTAATAATTTTAGTTATTCAACATGGCCAGTATTTTATTTTGGTTGGACAAATTATAATTAGTCGTATATAATTATAGTTATTCAACATGGCCAGTATTTTATTTTTGTATGGACAAAAATCGATTTAAAGCTTGCCCTTTGCCTTAATACACTTTATGTAAAATTTCAATTATTTAGAGTAAAAAGTGGATGAGTAATTTGGTAGAGACTTTAGAGGTCATTTTTTTAAAACTTTGACCCAAATTTTGACCCATTTACATTTATTGGTTTTGGCTCAAATAAAATTAAAATGTTTGAGCCATGTCCAAGTTACCTACATCTAAATTTTCAAGTGTTTAGACCTAAAATTTTCGGAGGGGTTTGGTAAAGTTATCAAAGATCAAATCGTTAAACTTTTATCCCTTGACGGCCAAATTTCTGCCGAAAACCGATTAAAAAGATTTTTTCCAAATCTCAATACCTCTTATGTCAACGCTCGGGTCTGTAGGCGAAAAATTAGCATAGTAGTTTTGTAGGGACATGTACACACAGAGGCAGACAATTTCACTTTTATAGATATATAGATATATAGTGGGTCTAATATAATATAATAATAAATACGAAATCTGCATTAATCAAAATATCATTTTTAAGCGTATTTTACGACCGGGCAATACTGGAAGGCCTGCTAGTGTAATATACTATTAAAAAAGTTTTTGTTTCATGCAACAGACGTCTCTCTGAACACAGTAACTCAATACTTTGTTAGCATATGTTGAATCGCGTTTTTCCTAATCCGCACGCTTACAAAAATGGCACAAGTGGCAGGGACTCTGATCATCTCAGGACTCATTTTAGGAATTGAGGGTTGGATTTTTTTATGATGTCTGCCTAAGTAGATGATTGTATGTTTTGTTTTCGATATTATTCCGGATATACAAACAAGATGAATTCAAAATTATTGAAAATATTTCAAAATACTTTCAATTTCCATTTCAAATCTAATTCGTCCATTGAAAATACACATTTCGAATCCATTTTGAATGAAATAGAAATTTCAAAAAATAAAGAGGGCAATCAAAATCAAAAATCAAAATGGATTTACATCTGATTCCAGTTTTCAGGAAATTTCTAACGAAACAAAAAGAATGCATTAAATCAGAACACATTTATTCTAAACATGTATACATTTGATCTACGCGGTCAGCAAGGACGATTGTTAATACTTAAGCGTGACAGATAACAGAGTAATAGACCGATAGGGTCACTTATAGAAGTGGATGGACGCATGTAAATCTTATTTTCTATTGAAACGTGACCGACGCACTCAAAGAATTTCATAGAGATGCAACCAAGTTTGAAAAATATATTTCCAAATAAATGTGTGATGCCGTGGAATTTGTTATTCCAACTAAACCTTTATGTATCGAGAGATTACTGACGGACAAAGCATAAAAAAAGATACTTGGACGCATCTAAAAAACTTCGAACGGAGAAAGAGTATCATCATTAACGATGGATCTATTTATCAAAATTGATTTAAGTTAGAATCCATTAAGTATTTTTCTAGTTAAAGAAAAGCGAATTGAATATTTCTTAATCCAAACATTAATGGTATTTCACTTTCCTGTTTAATCGAATTAATATTTCATTGACATTATCAACTATGTTGTTTGACTAAAGTCGAGGCACCTGTAAAAAGTTGGGTTATATTTTATAAGTTGCGCAATGATTGGATTCTGCGGACTACTTTTCTTCATCTTTAATGTCATTTTGATAACGTTTCGGTCGATGTACCCTCCGCCCTTC
Source organism: Euprymna scolopes (assembly GCF_053919585.1). Taxonomy (NCBI): domain Eukaryota; kingdom Metazoa; phylum Mollusca; class Cephalopoda; order Sepiida; family Sepiolidae; genus Euprymna; species Euprymna scolopes. Next base: position 189,334,998 of record NC_136482.1, read on the forward strand.
TTCAAGTTGTGGAAACCGGGAATCTTTCGGTCGAACTCGGAAATCTTTCTGTTGAACTCGAAAATTTGCATAGAATTTCGCAGGAAACCATTATTGATCCTCGAGGTTAGCATGCTCTCGTTCCGTTAACCAAGACTGGGTAGAATCCGAAACAATTCGCAATTGTATTTTGAGTGTCACCTGCACTGTAGATTGAACTATAAACCTCTGGAAGAGTGTAATTTTCAAGTTCTTTCTTTTTTTGCCAGCTGCACTTAATATTAATTCATTTAAAATCAGGTCTAATTCCAGGCAAAATCTGTTTGCAGAAAGGCTGAGATTTTCTCAAGCAAAAAACAAAAACAATAAAATAAAATACAAAATAAATAACGTAAATGTATGAAAAATCGTTTACACTTTTGAAACGAAACAAGGTTTATTCTGCTTCAGTTGAAAACAAGAGCTGTTTATATTTTCTTTGTATGCATAACTTATTACAGCGTTAAAGTTTACACATTCTATTTGAATTAAGATAATTTATTTATCAACGCAAAGCAGGATCGGATATGCTCGGTCAAATCTATTAAGCTATTATAACAGACATATCCACAAATCTGACGTCTAGTCTAATAACCAGTACTTGACTCAACGTCGTTATTCAAGTAAAGGTCTCTGTACACATCTTTCTTTTACCACTAGTCTCTCGAGAGCGGCATGATTCACAATGTTGGTAAACCATTTCGTACATCTGAAACTCCCGTTCATGTGAAACTTTATTGTTATTAGACATCGTGTATTCTGCGATGGAGTTGCTCGACAGATCTCGTGATTCATTACTTGTCTACTTTACAGTTCAAATTTTTGTCTTGTCGTAAAAATGAACAGAAAGATAAGGTTTCGTGACAACTGCACATTGTTCTCCTTTACTATCAAGCAGTACATCTCCAACATGACTGGTTGCGTCAATTCCTATGAGTAACTAATATGCAATAAGCTTTGGCCGCATCGTCCGAACCAAAACTCCAGTTACGTCTCAGCTTGCCGTCAAGAGCATAACTCCGTCTCAATAGCATGATTGTGTGTGGTTGACTTAACGTGTTCCTGTTAATAAAAGGTGATTTTTAGAAGCGACGAATTTCGATTTAAAAAATTATAAAAAAAATATTTTTATTATACAAATATGTTTTTTATTCCAAGGATAAATGTTTTACATTGATAATTGAAATACAATTTCAGTCCTATGTTCCCGAGGCTCGCGCGTATATGACGTAATCTAGAGGTCCAATTCTTACAAACTATACGGCTTAAATTTGTTGAATTTCGGCAATAAAGCGTCGAATGGGCTTTTCCAGGTAGTCTATTGTGTCTGGGTAATCAGCGTAGACATGCGACTTTAGATATCTTTAATATTAAATTTCATGAACGAGGTGTCTAGATCACAGATCGATTTTATGAAAGTATTGTTCATTAAATGCTTCTCAAAAAAAGTTTATGGTATCGCAAGCTGTGTAGCACATGTCTCCGTTCTGCTTAAACCATATGATGAATTGCCAAGCAAAACTAAACTCAAAATAGTCGATAGTTGCTAAATTTGAAATTAAAGGAGATAAAGCTGCTAATTTAAAGTTTGACCTCTCTCTCTCATTCGAGTGGATTTAAAAAATTTGATTTGATTTCCAAACATAATTGAATAACGGGAAAAATAATTTAAAAAATCAAAATTTTAGAAACGAGAAGCACAGACATACATTGATACATAAGTCTTTCTGTATTTTATCTCAATGGAAGATGCTCGACAGAGTTCTAATCACTGCTTCCTCCTTGTAATACATTCATAGTTACAATTCGCGTTTATGCCACTACGGGAAAAAACTGCTCTTTCTACCTCAGTGTGCCTAAAGCCAAACAATATTTCTATAAACAATGCTTCTTTCCCAAAAAGTCTATATCTTTGGAACACGTAACTAGAGGACTGTTTCTCTGCAGACTACAATGCAGCCGTTTTCAAGTCCAATGTGAACAAATATCTATCGAGTCGTTTTCTTAGGTAAGCAAAGATTGTCCATTTTATTCATTGGTTCCAATCCTCCTTTTCGCTATTGTACTGATAATCTTACCTTAATCTTAATATTTATCCTCGCGTGGTTTTTAGCCTAAATAATTGATAAGTCATGAGTATAAAAAGTTTTCACACAATTCTGATTAATATAGAGATTATTTTATTTTATAAGTCGTTTAATGTTGAAACATTGTTTTCTATTACTAGCTATAAGTATCTCGTTAGAAACCAAAATATTGCTACTTGTAATGGGTCCGTTTCTCGAGAAGTTCAATACTTATGGAGTCAACCTCGAGTATTGACGGAGAATCCCTTATGTACGAAGCAATGCAATTTGAAATCAATTTTATATTATTTAATTTACGTTTTAAAAAGTTTTTAAAATAGTTTTTATAGTTGAAACATTTTAACACTAATCTAATATTTCAAATGTTTAATGGCGTCTGCAGTTTTACATTTTTCGTGGATGTCAAATCATAAACTACTTCGACCATTTTAGGTCTAACTAGGGATTCATCGTCGATACTCTAGACTAATTTCGTAAGCAATGAAACCCGATGGATACTGATTCATTATAAGAACTGTGAGGATTCATACCATCAAAAAAATTCCAACAAAACCTAATAGCCAGCCATGGTTCTCCCCATAATGTGCTGCTGTTATCGCGCACAGAAATCACTTTTTCCATAGCTACCAACGTAATAGATGCACTGAGACTGAACCTGCTTTCAGGACTGCCAGTAACAACTGTAAAAGAGTAATAAAAAATGCAAGAGAGCTATATGCTCAGTCCGTTAAATCCAAAGTAGCTGAGCAGCGGCTTGGTTACAACCAGTTTTGGCTAATAGCAAACACGATCCTGAACAGAAGCGTGCGTTCTATCCCCACCATCACCAATGGACCTGAGGTCATCTCGTCAGCATCAGACAAGGCCAAGCTATTTGCAAAGAACTTTGCATCTAATTCTAGCCTATGCGACGAAGGCCATCAACTTCCCATATTTCCTCCTATAACAGACAACACGCTGTGTAACATACAAATATCTGTGCATGAAGTCGTCAAGCAAATCAAGAACCTTGATTCCAGTAAAGCAACTGGCCCTCGCGGCATTCCAATTATAGTGTTGAAAAAACTTAGACCAGAACTTGCCCCCATACTTACAAAACTGTTTAAACGTTGTCTTAAGGAGAAGTGCTTCCCAACACCCCGGAAAACTTCATCAGTATGCCCTGTATTTAAGAATTCAGGTGATAAGTCATCTCCCTCTCAGTACAGATAAATAAGTCTCCTGTGTGTCATGAGTAAGTTGACGGAATCCATATCAAATAAAGAATTAGTCAACCGCCTCAGCAGAAATAACCTTCTTAGTTACATGCAATATGGTTTCCGTTCTGGTAGATCTACAGCAGATGTGCTAACGGTTATATCTCATAGGATTAGTGAATTCTCTCTCCTCTTATCTTGAGTATGTAGTACAATGGGGAAAGGAGTGGCTGGTTACTTTTAATGCATCTAAAACCAAGCTTCTCTCTTTACATCATCAACATTCTGATCCACATCTGGCATCACGTGAAATGAATAGCTCTCGTCTTCAGGAGGCCTCAAGTTTTGACAAGCTTCTGGGCTTGACCATTACTCCTGATCTTAAATGGAACACGTACATCAAATCTGTTGCCAAGGCCGCTGGAAAAATGGTGGGATCTTTCTATCGATCCAGTAGATATCTCACTGCTGATGCAATTCTCTATCTATATAAGAGCCAGGTACGCCCAAGGATGGAGTACTGTTGCCACATCTGGGCAGGAGCTGCTAGAAAGGACTTGGCCTGCCTTGATAGAGTTCAAAATAGACTTCGTAGCCTCGTAGGAGATGTCCTTTTCTCTTCCTTGCAACCTCTATCTCACAGAAGAGATGTTGCGAGTTTGTCTCTGATGTATCGTTATTTTCATGGAAAGTGTTCGAATGAGCTTCAATCTATGGTCCCCCCTCGCAAAACTTTCACAAGAAATACTCGTCTAGCTGTAAACACTATCAATAATTCCCCCCCACTCTTTATCTGTGCCTAAACCTAAACGTAGATTCCATGAACAAAGCTTTTTTTATTAGAACTGCACGCCTGTGGAATTGTCTTCCGTTTTCCTGCTTTCCGGCTGACTACAATATGGTTGTCTTCAAGTCTAACGTAAATAAGTTCTTGATGAGCCGTTCCATATAAGTTATCAAATTTAACAAATTTTCATTACTAATGATTATTATATTGTCCAATTTCTACTGTACACTCTTTAACCCTTATCCTTGAGTGGCCTCTTGGCCTTGATAATGAGTTGATACCTATGAAAAAAAAAGAAAAAGTCCAATGTGAACAAGTTCTAATTGAATCGTCCCCCTAAGTAATCCAAGTTACAAAATTCCCACTGTTTACTATGCTAAAATCACAATGACTAATGTATACCTATTAACGCTTATCCTCGAGTGGCCTCTGGGCCTTGATAAGTGGTGACACCCTTGTAAAAAAAAATCTCTCGACAAAGCCTTCCTTTCTAGGGCAATTGCTCTTGACATATGGAAGGCCTTCGATAGAGTATGGCATAAAGGCCTACTTCACAAGATTTCTAGCTACGGTATAACTGGAAATGTTTTCTCAATTATTAAATCATTTCTCTCTAATAGGCTCATAAGAGTAGTGGTTGATGAAAAGAAATCAGAGGTCTATAGTATTAATGCTGGTGTCCCTCAGGGGTCCATCCTGGGACCAACTCTCTTCCTGATCTACGTCAGTGGTCTCCCAAAGCACATACTTAAATCATTCGTTGACATCTATGCTGATTACAAGACCATTTATGACAACTCATTCAAAGCCGTAACTGACCAAGTTCTCTCTGATTCTCTCTCCTCTGATCTTGGGCGCGTGGTACAGTGGGAGAAGAAGTGGGTATTTACTTTTAATGCATCTAAAACCAGGCTCCAATTTTTACATCATCAACGCTCTGATCTCCATCTGGCATTAATTGAAATGGATGGCTCTCGTCTTGGGGAGGCTCCATGTTTTGACAAGCTTCTGGGATTGATTTTTACTCCTGATCTGAAATGGAATACGTACATCAAGTATGTTGCTAAGGCCGCTGGAAAAATGGTAGGATCCTTCTACCGCTCCAGAAGATATCTCACTGCTGATGCATTTATGTATCTATATAAAAGCCAAGTACGTCGAAGAATGGAGTACTGCTGTCTCATCTGGGTAGGAGCTGCTGAAAATAGCCTATCTTGCCTAGACAGAGTACTAAATAGACTTCTAGATTGTGTTAGTGAGGGATGCCCTTTTCTCTTCCCTGCAACCTCTCTCCTCACTGGCCCCAATGGAAATGAATGTTTCTAATTGTTACCTTCACCTTTGATCTGAAATGAGCACATACATACACGGTCGTCGGAAAAATGGTTGGATTATTGTACCGCTCCAGTAGATATCTCATTTCTGATGTCATTTTCTATAAGAGCAAATATCGCCCTAGTGGTGAGTACTGTTTCCATATCTAGGCAGGAGCTGTTCGGGGCGTCCTATCCTGCCTTGAAAGAGTTGAAAATCTGCTTCGCAACCTGAATCGAAACCAAAACATTTACGGCTCCAAATACATTCCCTACCGATGTAGATATCGAGAGACACATCAGAAAGATTTAATATTAAATGACTTTAGGAAGTGTAGTAAATTTAGGCATGCGCAGAAAGCTATGAAAAAATGTGTATGTGAAATAAAATATTCGTTTCAAGGTACCGATATATGTTTGTACGCGTTATTCATATATCCAAACAAAAGTTTTACGCGGTATAAACCCTCCTTCATGTATGATTACTGTTAATTTCAGTGTTATGTGTTTATCGGTTAATTATTTACACACAGACACACATGCAGCATCTACTGTTTTGTTTATATAGAAGTTCTCAATTAAAGGAAATTGGATTTATTACGTTTTACCTTCAAACTCCCCAATCTTAAACAAGTACACAATAAAATACGTATATCCTTCGCCTAAATCATACTGATTTAGTCCAATCGACTAGTATTCGGACTATTATTCGGTGACCTACCCTGTCTTTGTTGGTTTAATTTTTAGCTTAATTGATTTGGTTCTGCGTATGAAACTTTACTCATTAGTCATGCCAGGTGGATAATGAAGTTTCTGGATTCTTAGGCTGCAATTAAGCATAATTTTTTCATGGAATAATGAAAATTTAATGAGAAGTTGAAAAGGAGTGCATTCTTCATTAGAAAATTGATTTATTTATTTACTTTTTTCTAGAGAAAGCAAGAATCAACTTTGCTTAAATGTATTTTTTAAGTATTTGAAACAGATTAAAGTGAAAACAAAATCGTTATTTTTTATTCATTATTTGCTACTTAAATCTGTTCTGTGAATCCACATGATTTGGTCTCTCTCTCTCTCTCTCTCTCTCTCTCTCTCTCTCTCTCTCTCTCTCTCTCTCTCTCCTTCGGATCAAGCACAATACCATGACATCATGAAGTCTGAATCTAACATTTTATATAATAATAAAAACATTAAAATATTACATACAATGCTTAATGCAATATGCTTTTAAATTAACTTGAAGCAATAAATAAGCGCTGTGATTCGTGACGTTTCTACACAAATAAATATACAATTTCTGATCACCCAGCTCCGTAAAAAAAATGCTTGGTAAAATTGTATAAAAATGAAGGACTATATACGACACTGCCTTATAAAAGAGGAAATAATGGCTGCGAAGACAACAGAACAGACAATACTGTAATCCCTACGAACTCGGCATTGAAAGGTAGGGTATTAACAATAATGTAAGTTGAGAATACAATGGAAAATTTATAGAATTGATAGTATTTTATCGATTAGAGAGATAGTGTGCCTCAAGTAAATATAACTATATATATATATATATATATATACATATATGTGTGTGTATATCTTATAATATAAAGCTGAATGTGTGTGTGTGTGTGTGTGTGTGTGTGTGTGTGTGTGTGTGTGGTCACGAATAGGCTCCTATATGGTTGAGTATTTAAAAAAAAACAGATTACATATAATGATAGAAGGTGTATCGAGACACAGGAATGGTTATGTTTGATGTGGCAGAACGGCGGTTCATTAAAATTGTGGGGTCTGCATTCGCGCCTGGTCAACAAAGTATGGAAATAAAAAATTAAAAAATTTAAAAAAATGTTTACAAGTGTTTTTGATATAGATGTACATAAGAATACTTTGATAATATATTTGAACTTAAATAGGGATGGTATGATAAAATTGTGGGGTCTGCGTTCGCGCCTGGCCTCCATAGAATGGAAATAGGCACAAACTTTAATAAAGACTTTTCATATCTATCTGCGTAAGTATACTTTGATTATTATGTTTCAGTTTGAAGAAATATGGTATAATAAAATTACGGGGTGTTCGTTCGCACCTGAACTCCATAGAATGGAAATATGTCACAAAGTTTAACAAGGTTTTTTAATATAGATCCAGAGAATATTATGATAAGTGTTTCAGTGTGAACACGTATGGTATATTAAATGATGGGGTTCATCTATTTTATTTTTACTTTCATCATATTTTGCTTTGGTTTTGATACCTCCAAATTCGAAGCTATCTCTTTACAACCCTTCCTTTTTATAACCTGTGGGCTGTTTTTTCAACCCAGTCAACGACGGGTACTTTTGCTAGTATATATGCATATATATATATATATATATATATATATATATATATATATATATATATATATATATGTGTGTGTGTGTGTGTGTGTGTGTGTGTATGTATATTATATATATATATATATATATATATATATATATATATATATATATATATATATATATATATATATATATATATATATATATATATATGGAGACTAGTAGACCGACCGGCGTTGCACGGTCGTTAAATACGCATACATATTATATTTTAATTCCTGCAGATTTTTTTATTTATTAATTAATCTAGAGCCAATTCTCTATGGCTTATTATTTAATATGTGGTAATGTTTTCAAAAGTTTTAAAAACATGACTTGGTTACCATCCCTTAGAACGTTCAGCTCTCAAGCCTTAGTTGTTATTATTCTCTCTAGCGTCGTTACCGGTTGCGCTACCGAGAGATGGATACAAAAGGTGTAAAATTAAACAACTTTAATCTATAAATGTTTAATTTTGGGCATGCGCAAAAGTAACAGCAGGAGAAAAGTTTTATTCATCTTACATTGCCAGGGTCAATTTTTGTTTTCACTTTTGATCCCTTAGCAACAATTTTCGCCAGCTAAAAAATAAATAGAAAGTTAGCTACGGGTCAAACTGCCCTATATATCAAATTTCCACTCTGTAGATAACATATTTAGAGAGGAGTTTAGTAGAGACGTTTTGCACACAAACCAACAAACTAACTTTATGCATTATATATATATATATAGAGAGAGAGAGAGAGAGAGAAAGAGAGAGAGATAGGGAGGGAGAGAGAGGACGACAGAGAGAGACAGAAATGCTGCTGTGTGATAGAACTTTTTCATCTTAAATGCTAGTCTATTATGCAGAATGTAGAAATTGTGTAAAAGAGTAAAATGAACCAATCATCTAATGAGAAGCCATAAAAATGAAAAAGTATTTAATTATCGCTAGGTACGTGCACTAATATGGCGGAAACTGATAGGGAAACATGGTTTGAAAACCGGTTTTTCATAATTTTTTATAGGTTTCTGATTATATTTTTATTGTGCGTGAAAGTTTAAAGCCTGAAGTTAATGTCTAAAAGGACAAAAATATTTTTACACGTGAGAAAAAAAGTTATATTGAAAAATGTTTTCACGAGGGCGACGGAAACTAAAGAGTTAAGTTAAATTTGGAAGTTAAATAAATTCATTGTAAAAATCCTTTAAAAGATAATTATTAGTTTCCCGGATATATTTAAAAGATAATTAGTAAAGTAAATTCTTTATATATTAAATTAAATAAAAGAAAACACCTCGTTTGAAAAAAAAATAGCTTAATTAGCTCCATAAAAACGCAAGTTTAGTAACAGTTCCAGCTTAACACAATAAAAACAAACGAACAACCGTCGCGAATAAGTTTGATTAAAAAGCCAATATCGATAATTGCGTGTGTTAGGTTTTTGTAATCTTTTTAAATAGAAAAAGTAGGCATTAAATATCAATGTTAGAGTGACAACAATTCAATATATCCATAATATAAAGCTGGATGTGTGTGTGTGTGTGTCTGGTCACGAATAGGTTCCTATATGGTTGACTATTTAAAAAAAATTGTTTACATATAATGATAGAAGATGTATCGAGACACAGAAATGGTTATGTTTGATCTGGCAGAAAGGTGGTTCATTAAAATTGTGGGGTCTGCATTCGCGCCTGGTCCACAAAGTATGGAAATAAAAAATTGAAAAATTGAAATAAAACGTTTACAAATGTTTTTGATATAGATGTACATAAAACATACTTATTAAAGTATTCTTAACTTAAATAGGGATGGTATGATAAAATTGTGGGGGGGTCTGCGTTCGCGCCTGGCCTCCATAGAATGGAAATAGGCACAAACTTTAATACAGACTTTTCATATCTATCTGCGTAAGTATACTTTGATAATTATGTTTCAGTTTGAAGAAATATGGGATAATGAAATTAGGGGGCGTTCGTTCGTATCTGGCTTCCATAGAATGGAAATATGTCACAAAGTTTAACAAGGTTTTTTAATATAGATCCACAGAATATTGTGATAAGTGTTTCAGTGTGAACAGGTATGGTATAATAAATTATGGGGTTTATCTATTTTATTTTTTACTTTCATCATATTTTGCTTTGGTTTTGATAACCCCAAATTCGACCCATATTTACAACCCTTCCTTTTCATTACCTATCATACTTGCATAAATCAATGTCCAATTTTTGTAGGCTGTTTTTGAACGCAGTCAACGACGGGTACTTTGCTAGTATATATATGTGTGTGTGTGTGTGTGTGTTAATACGATAGCGCGTGTGTTCTATCGTGTCACTCTTACATCCGAGTAATTTAATTGCTATGTTCTTCTATTTCTTGTCATATATAATTTTATTAAGAATTCTTCAGAAGTTTTAGTTTCGATTTCAACTATAGCCGATGGCACTTAAATCATCTATTTTTTTATAAATAATTTTATCAAGAATTCTTGATAAGTTTTGGTTTCGGCTTCGATTATGGCTGAAGGAACTCGTTTGTACACATATATATATATATATACATATACATATACCCGTTCACATACACCTTTCACGATAAAGCTAGAACCCAGAATTAGATAGAATCGAGCAATTGCATCGACAACGGACAACGCCAGACCCAAAGTGGATTTCGATGTACTGCATCTCATCAGTTACGTGCTCCGACATAGGCGCGAACCCAGGTCGTCATACTCATGAAGTGTGCAATACTGACGACCTAACCATATGGGCCACGGCGCAATCTATTGCATATGCCTCGATTTTTAAATTCTTATATTTTTTATCCAGTTCTACATTCTACGATGTGACAAGCAACGCGTCCTATACAACTAAGATAGTTACTGCTGATATGCATCTTGGTAGCTTTTCAACTTTACCAGTAAATAAACAAGAGGTTTTGCGCGTATGAGAAAGCGCACTCCGGATACCCATGCACGGCCATCGTTCATCGCTGGTAAAAGTGCATTCAGAATGGTGATGACTATGTAAAAAGAAAACAAAAATTAGAAGCACAAAAGTTTACTCGTTCTAATGGTACCACTCCCGTCTTCATAGCCTTTAAACTTTATGGGTTAAAAAAATAGAGGCGTTACTTTTTGAACGATCCTCGTAGAAGCCGTTATTGGTAACTTAGCTAATGCCGTCACCATCCTGGTTTCCAACTGTAGAACCCGCTGTCTTTTGGAACAAGGTATTTTAGGATTGGATAGCATACTGCAGAATGGTTCGTACCAAGGTCATGTATAAGGAGGATCTACCATGTAAAAATTACATGATTTTAGCGGCCAAATACTTTTTCTTGTAAAACCTAATCTGATTTACATAATAAAAGTTTTTTTTTAGTTATGAATTCTCTTTGAAGAAATATTTTTTCATGTCGATGAAAATAACTCTAGAAAGTCATACGTAATTAAATTGATTAAATTGATTGCAGTGCTGAATGGCTATTTATTTTGCAAGTTTTCATGCAAGTCTAATATAATTTGGATCTGTTCATGTCCGATTATTTAAAATTCGTATCACGATGGTTATTATGCTGTAAATGTTACACAAATAAAATATTTAATGCTTTTTTTAAAAAAAGGCAAAAATACAGAAAAAATTATGCTACACGTACTATTTACGGAACAAAAATATAATATTCCAAAAATCACTAAATTAGTAAAGTATTTTTTAATAAAGGAAATAAAAATACGATTTTTAGCGAGTCTAATACTCTATTTAAGACTGTATTTGATTTCGATACTTCAAATTGAGTTGTCATCATATTTATGCTGAATCAAAAAGATGGCGAACCAAACAATCAGTACGTCTCGCTTAGTCATAAAATTTTATTTTCTTAGTTGAAAAAACGATATTTGATTAATTTATATGATTTTTGGAATTTGACATTTTCGTTTCGTGACGAGGACGTACAATATAAAACCATTTCTGTATTTTTTTTTTACTAAGTGTAATTCTAAATAAGCACCCAATATTCTATATTAGTAAAATGTTCTTATCTTGAATGCTATTCTCACAACGTTTCGGCCGATGTAACATTCTATCCGGCCATGACTAACACAGCGATAAGAATATATCCCGTGGATTAAATTCCCATCTGAATTAAAAAGGTTCACCTAAAAAACTCGGAAGTTACATCTATGAAAATATTTAGGAATCATAATAATTAAAATAATAAAAACCCTCACCTAAAAGTTCTTAAACATAAAAGGGGATATTCACCAGGAAAAGAAAGTATTAATTTACCGGTAATATACTGACAAAAACGGAAATTAGAATCTTAGGAAGGAGGCAACTGGACCAATGAAAACAAATGTTAAAATGGGCAAATATATCCGATGAACCAAATGCAACAGCGATTCAAACAATTGTACTTAAAGGGGCGGTTAGAATCGTCATAAAAATATTTCTTAGTTTGAATACAGGGTGTCCCAATAAAATGTATACACTTTTTAAATAACCATAAAACCAACATTTATTACAATACGAAAAGTTTCATACATCAAAACACTGTGAACAAATATAGAAACCAGCTAATTATGTAAAGTGTTCAATTTATTGGTCATTGTTGTCCATGAACAGCTGACAACGCTCACTGATTGAATCGAAAACGTTCCTAGTCAGTTCAATTGGTATCTGGTTGGTTGCTTTCAACTCGATCATTGTGTCTTTTTTGTTGTATGAACCTGTGTTTAACATGCCCCACCCATCCATTCTGGAAAAAGAAAAATACATTGGGGCCAAATCCAGTGAGCGTGTACAGTACTCGATACTTCCTCTTTGTCCTAGTAATCTGCTTCGCAGATGACTATCAAGATATGCTGTTACGTCATGATGATAATGGAGAAATGTTTTATCCTGCTGGAAGTGGCATTCTTTATTCCTAAACGTCTCTTGGGAACGTGGTATAGTGTATTCATGTAGCAAGTTGAGGTAATTTAAAGAGTGTCTACATTTTATTGGGACACCCTGAGGGTGAATGTTTTCATCCCCAGCTTGAACAAACTGACATGAAAAAGAAAGTGGGATAATAAGAAAGCAGTCAATTTCATAAGGAAGTTAAAAGTAAAACAAAACTAACACTACTCCATACAACAGTTTTAAACAGATGGGTTTGTAATCTACTTCATATGGTTGTATTTATCTTTCTAAGAAATCCGCGGTATTTTATTAACAGCATGCATGGTGGTAAAAATAACACCGATCATTATAGTTTGACTGCACCGGTAAGTAAATACAATAACCGGTGTTATTTAACACATGGAAACTTTAAATAATATTCCTAGTTTTCGTTATCATTATGGTACGGATTTTTGATGAGCGAAACTTCTACTTCAGCGCTTTCTTCATAATCGCCATTCCGATGTTTATATCGCTTGCAAAAAGGGCTTATGGCAGTTCTTGGACCTTGACACACCTTTTTTTAACAGTTTACGTTTGACACATCAGTTCCCATCAGATCACCGAAGTAATATATATATATATATATATATATATATATATATATATATATATATATATATATATATATATATATATATATTAGATAATTTACGGGAATGGGACATAAACTACTGTAGACATATTGCTTATTTTTATGTTTGTATTTATTCCAATTAAATTTATAAATCAATGAAAATAAATGATGTTTTGAAGAAATTCCATTAAAAAATATTCTTCCGTTTGTTTTTCGAATTGTTGTAGAAATTATAGATAACATATTTCTACCCGAAGAAAACTGGATATGTTCTGCCATTTTTTGAAATACATTAAAAAAAACTTTAAATATTTTTACCGATTTTCTTTAAAATTATTTTATGATAATTCGAATCTGATTTTGTTTCTAGCTTTATGACGCAGTTTCTGAAATTAGAAAATAATTGGTTAAACACGCAGGTTTCATCAAGAAATATGTCTTATAATCATAGATACACGATACAGTCAGATTATTGTGATCCATGGAAGTGCATCAGATCAATGGATCGATTTTGATTCCAGTTAATGGCATAGCTTATGGCAGCCTAACGATTAACTATATGGACTATGCACATAGTCGCAAAGTCTAAAACCTGAATTTTTCAAGCTTTTATTAACATAGATTGATCTCGAATAAATGACTTACAATAAATAATATGCAACATATACTGCATTATAAAATTCTAAGAGGGTCGATATGCCGTCAAATAGACAATCAAATAAGTTTTATTTCCTCTGAACAATACAACTTTTATCTGCATCGGGAATATGGCATTAATATGGATTCTTCTACATCGAATGGTTTCGGGAAATCAGATTCCTATCACAATTTTAAGTAGATTCAAGTATATTAAACGAAGAGCAAAGGCGTTCTTTTCTTTTTGCTGAATAGTTGTTCTTTTGCTGAATAGTTTTTTTTTGCTAAATATTTACTTTTTGCTCAACAGATTTTTTGCTGAATAGTTTTTTTTGCTGAATAGTTGTTGTTTTTTTGCTGAATAGTTTTTTTTGCTGAACAGTTTTTTGCTGAATAGTTACTTTTTGCTGAATAGTTACTTTTTGCTGAATAGTTTTTTGCTGAATAGTTTTTTTGCTGAATAGATTTGTGTTGTTCTTTTTTGCTGAATAATTTTGTTTTTTTTATGAATAATTTTTTTTGCGGATTAGTTATTTTTGCTGAATAGTTTTTTTGCTAAATAGTTATTTTTGCTAAATAGTTTATTTGCTGAATAGTTTTGTGTTGTTCTTTTTTGCTGCATAATTTTGTTTTTTGGCTGAATAATTTTTTTCGTCTTTTTTTGCTGAATCGATAATTTTTGCTTTTTTTTTGTTTGTTTCTTTTTTTTGACACTTTTTGATCTCAGATCACGTGAAGACTCATTTAACGAAACAGAAAAAACACTAGTCTTGAAACAGTAAAGGCGTATTCCAGTGTTATGCATTGAAGATAGAAAGTGACCGACGGGGTGATCTCCGAATAGATCACGCCACGAGGCGAGTTGTTTTTTTTTTAATCATACTTAATCGTAAACATAATGATTATATAAAGAACAACTGCGGTAAAAATAAGAATATGTTCGCCATTGTTCAGCAACTTCAAAATAAAAAAAAAACACTGATCCACATTGGCTACCTTTACGTTTTCTCTAAATCAGACAAAGTAGAGAAATATGTAAAACGTCTGTAAATGCTAAAAAGGTGAACATTCGATGGAGTGAATACATAAATACAAAATAAACACAAGTTAATTGAGAAGAGCTTAAAATTCTGGTTTAGAATATGTAGAGTTCGAATGAAGTTCTCAATAATCAACTGATATAGTCTATTTGTGTAGGTGTTTTTCACACAAAACCATGTATTGTATAACATGGTGGGTCTTGTGTCTGATCAAAGGTAATTGGCCCCTCTTGCGACCAATTACCTTTGATCAGAAACAAGACCCACCATGTAATTTATGCGATAATCATCTAAATGACATATTATTACGTGACGCATTGGAATACAATTTTGAAGATCAAGGTACAAACATCTGGACAATATGGTGTGATACATTGCCCGGAATTTATTTCCTTTTAGTAGGAGTTACTATTGTCCATCTCTCATACTCGTCTGCAAATTTTGGAATAGCGACAAAGTTCTAAAAAAAATCTGTATTATAGCTTTTCTTCTAGGACATTTGCAAAATAACATGGAATCTTTGCATTTGGACTTTAAATGGATTTATTTGAATCATAAAATTATAATTCAACAAATAAGACAAATGTGTCTCAAATGTATTTGGTTTTTGTACAGAAAAACGTATTTTTACAAGAGGAAAATATATCGCTTTGTAGTGAATCGTATTTAACTAGGTAAGAGTTGCAAGGACGAACTCAGGATATGAAATCTTACAGTAAGTTTCTCCATGTTAATATTATACAGATCGGTAAAACATTGAATCTTTGCATTTGGCAATAGTTATTAGTTTATTACTTTTTTATAGTTTTTTTTTTTAATTTATTTGTTGCTAACTATACTGCATTAATGCTTAGTTTTCTATAGAGAAATTAAATTCTGGAATTTTACGAATGCACGTTCGCCTTTTTTCTTTTTTGAAATAATAAACTCTACATGCGATGAATGTGAATTAAAATTCTCAAAATATATCAATTACTATCGGGTGACCTGACGTTGCCCGGAATTAAATGATGATCAATGAATGTTTCATACTCCTATATTTTTATTGTCATTGAAATGCCTGCTCTAGTTTCGGGCACATCGCGGTGTACTGAGAGGAAACTTTACATGTTTTCCCGAAGTGACTTTGTCCAAAAGATATTGCACCGTAGAGAAACACACTGTTGATTTTATAAAATTATTTGTAAATAATGTCTTTACTTTCAATTTTAAATGCAAAAGTAAAGTATCATGGTTAATTTTGCTCTAAACAGAGAACCTTCGTTTCGAACGCGCCCCTGTCATATCAAAGAACCGACTGTTGATTTTATATGTCTGGCCTTTCTGCTTGTGTGGTGATAATGGTTTGAATTTGAGTTTTAGATAAAAAAAATCAAGTATCATGGTTGAGGTGTGCTTTCAACAGAAATATTCATTTCAAACGCGCCCTTGTCATATCAAAGAACCTACTTTTTTATATACCGAAGCTTTCTGCTTGTGTGCTAATAAAGATTTCTCATATTCACTTTTGATATTAGGCCGTGTAAGGTTTTAACTTTAATCAAAATCGCCTGTTCTTTCTTTTCTCAGATTTTTTCGATTATCGATTATCGAAAATTGTCGAAGATATTCCGATACAAAACCTAGAAAAACTGTGAAATACATAAAATACACGTGTAAATTTTCATAAAACTCAGCCCAGCTGTTATGGAGTTTATAGCAAACGAACTCACGCATACACACACACACACACTCACTCACACACACACACATACACACAGAGTCAAAGTCTCTTTCATATAATAGAAGAGCGTTCTAATCAATTTTCAAGCCATCATAAAATTCCTTACAAACGAAACGATTATAGAAAATAACTTTAAGAGTTTGCATAGTGCATTAACGTTTAGTGATATCTTTTTAATGACTGTGTTTCTTTAAATATTGACAGTTCTGCAACGTGGAGATTTATTTGTATAGCAAACATGCTAGTTTATGACTTTATTAAATAACAAATAAATTGTGCATGATATATATAAAAGCAAATTTAGGAATTAATCGTCCAACTGCAATATTTTAAAATATTTCATTAAAATAGACATTGCCGCATACATAGAAAAGGGTTTTCAAGCATAAGACAACTTGAAGGTCCATTAATTTTAATTAAGATAATTATATGTTTAACTTTATTATATGGTCAAATGTTTTCCCATGTTGAGAAGTTTATCGGAAAGTGGGCTTGTTTGTCGTTTGATTTGTTTCCGGACCTTATTCATTTTATTATTATTATTATTATTATTATTATTATTATTATTATTATTATTATTATTATTATTATTATTGGCTCACATGGAGCTTTCACACAAGTCAACAAACGATCTGAGTGGAAACCTGTGGTGTTCTCTGGAACCTGAGTGACAAGTCTCCCCACACGTCCAGCTCTTTCCACCTCCTTAGATAGCATGTGCAAATCAATTTGCATCATCGCAACAGCCTCTTACCATTGATTTCTCGTTGGTAGTGGTCATTAGTTTATACTGGAATTTGAGTGGCACTCAGCCTCTCGAAGGTTTCAGGCCTCTTTGCGCTTGTCCAGCCGAGGTCTGGCTAGCGCTCGCTCCTCGGTCTTTCAGTCCTTCTTGGCCCTTCTCGGCTCTTTGGTATCACTTTTTTTTATTGGTGGGAACGGTGATGAAACAATGGTGGGGATGCATGATGGGGGTGTAGAACTTATAGATATGTAGATTCGGTGTTCTTAATTTTCTGTAACGCTTATTCGTTATATTGTCTTGTATTATTTTCTGCATCCAAGGGTGTTCCTTAATATTTCAGTCGTTTTCATTATCGTTAGTCGTTGTACTTTTGCAGTTATTCCTCTGATTCCAATTTCTGACATTCATTTTTCGAAGTTTTTCCGGAATTGTTCCTAGTACTCCTACTATTATCGGTACTACTTTGATTTTCTTCATCATCCAAATCCTTTTTAACTCTCTGGCTTGCTCTGTGTATTTGCTCCGTTTCTCATTTTCTTTCATACTCACCCTGTGGTCAGCTGGGACAGCAAAGTCTACGATTTGACAGGATTTTTCCTTTCTTGTTAATTATTACGACATCTGGTCTTCTTGCGTTGATGGGTTTGTCGGTCTGTATGTCCATGTCCCATAGGATTTTGTGGTTCTCGTTTTCGAGTGCAGTTGCGGGTTTATGCTTGTACCATTTATCTGTACGCTGAAAATGCAGTCGCTTGCACACTTCCCAGTGCACCGCCCTCCCCACTTGGTCATGCCTGTTTTTGTATTCCTTTTGGGCCAGTTTGCTGCATTCACTTACTATATGGTTTATCGTTTCGTCTTTTTGTCCACAGAGTCTGCATTTGCTGTTTTCTTGTGTTTTATCGATACTTGCTTTGATATGGTTGGTTCTTATCGAGTTATCTTGTGCTGCAAATATTAGAGATTCAGTTTCTCGGTCTATATGTCCTTTTCGCATTCATGTCCAGGTGTTTTCGTTATTCTCTTTTGTCATTCTTATGAATCTTCCGTGGAGCTGTTTCTCTTCCCATTTCTCTTTTCTTGTTTTATCGTTTGTCTCCCTGTTTTCTGTTTTGCTGTCTTTTTTTTCAGTGGTTCTCGCTGCCATAATTATCCTTTCGGTGTTTTGCATTATGTATTTCTGTAGTACTTTTTTCGTGTCCTTTACACAGTCTTCTATACAGATTAGTCCTCTCTTGTCATATTTCCTTTTCACGTAGAGTCTGTCAATATCGTCCTTTGGTTGTAGCGGTGTAGTGCATTATGCATGGTCATGAGTTTCCTGGTTTTCTGGTCGAGTTGTCTCAATTATTCTTTTGCCCACCCTATAAACGGTCTAGAGTATCTTACTAGTGATACTGCCCATGTATTCATACCTTTTATTAGGTTTCTGCTATATGATTTCGTTTCCAGGAGTTTTCTTGTTCTCCTGATGTATTCCTTTCCAATTTTCTGTTTCATTTCTGTTGCTCTGATGGTATTATTATTATTATTATTATTATTATTATTATTATTATTATTATTATTATTGTTTATCTCCTTAACACTTATACATTTGGCCTTGATACATGGAGCTTTTGAAGATGTTTATTTTTATTTACAAACCTATCATTTGTGTAATTTAATTCTGAAATACAATATTTATTATTCGTGAAGTTATGCCATTTAACCTATTAATAGAGTTATTTTAAGGCTAGTAGTATTTCTAACAGTTTGAGTGCATAAATGGCTGAAGTAGATCTATACTCTGATAATTTTCTTGTTTTTTGTGTATTGATATTCGTAGTAAACCCCATTGTTTAAATATTTTCAAAAGACAATCGCACTTTATTATATATGTGTCATGGACGTATATTTATCTGCAAAAGATCTAGCTAATTCGTATATTCTTTTAAACAATCATTTTAATTAATTACCTATTATTTTTTTTTCGGTTTTCTCGCGACGTGATCATCATATTATTGTTTTTTTTTGTTTTTTTTTCTTACGAGGTGATCATCATATTACGTGTAATTATATTTATGCAGATATTCTACATGGTTTATACTTGCGTAATATTTGCGTAAAAGAAATTCTAGAAAACACAAACCTCTTCCTGTATGCGTATATATATATATATATATATATATGTGTGTGTGTGTGTGTGTGTGTGTGTTTAAAATGTTTTGCCTACCAAACTCCTCTGTCAGTTTAAGTTTAGTTACATGAAACTTAATATATAGCGTATCCGAACCCATGTGAGACTTTATATATATAAGTTTTAACCGGGTAAAATCAGTGCAAAAGTGTGAAAATTGCAAATATGGAATACGCCAGGTGAAGGTCGAATGATGGCTTTACAGATATGCATGCATAACGTAATAGCTATTTGTTCATGCTTTGATTGATTTTTAGCCTTTCGGCGAATATGTTTTCATAGTACAGACATTAATGTAATTAGTAAGCTAAATATTTTGGTTTCGATTCTCAGTGAAGGTACACGAGTCATTTTTTTTTAAATCATTACTATATATTGGGTCCAATATTATATGATAATAAATATAAATTTACCTTAACCAAAATATCATATTTAAGCGTATTTTACGACCGGACAATACCAGGCGGCCTGCTAGTCCAATATAATTCGACCTTGTTATAGCCGATTCCATAGAAAAGAAAGTTGTACATTCCACCAGACGATGCAACCGTTTGTTTAATTTGTAAATCACGTGATATCACCAAAACGTTGCATTGACTTGGAATGTTTCTTGAACTTCCTATTTAAAAATATATTTGTTATTTTGTAAGAGACCGCTGACGCGCGTATGGCGACTGTTTGTCACGGTAAGGAAAAAGAAAAAAGCTATAAATAAAACGTGTGTACAGACCCACGATGAGATGTGAGTAGACAAAGGTCATTCAAAAAAGAGCACGATCACGTTTTATTCGGCAAAGTACCGCGAAAAAAATGTTGTTTCAATGGAAAATGTAAGTCGAGTTATCACTTGTCTTCTATTCCTTGCGATGTGCTCTGCTACAACGTGTTGGGTCCCTAGTTTTTGCATGTGAACACGCGTGTAGATGCGTGTATTGCGTTACAGTTTCAGTACAAAATTTATACGTCAGTAATAATGCTTTTATTTCGATAGCTGATATTTTTCTAAACAAATGTCATCATATTTTTTGTTGATTAAATGTTTCGTTTATTTGGGAGTCACAACATATCAAGTCCCAAAAGCGACTCGAGGATAGGGGTTAATGAATATAAGACAGTTGCGTAGTAATAGTTAAGGCTAGCATTCAACCGGGAAGTAGGACAGCGGAACAGAATTCCACAGGCGAGCAGTTCTAGGCAAAAAGGCGTTGTTCGTTTGGATTGAGACACAGAGAGGGCGGGGGAAATCGTTTATAGTGGTTTTAGGTCAAGTGTTTTGTTTTTTTTTTGTGAAAAGTTTGCAAATATTTCTTAATAAATATAGTAAACGCCTTTCTAAGTCAACTCGAATTCAAATTTTGGTGCTGAATTTTAGCCTAAACTTATAACGATCGTAATTCGTATATTCTTAAAATGCATTAAGATTATTGAACTTGGTTGTTTCGAATTCAAACTCACTGAAAAAGTTTTACTATGTTTGTTTTCTTTTATAAAAAAATCTATTTTCTTTGTGGCCGCCTTCCAGAATACATCGTTGCACAATGATCACAAGTTACACTAAAATAAACATAGTGATAAATTCTTTTGATGTTCCTTTTTCTATGAATTAACTTTGAATGTAACTCATGACTAAATTCAACGCCAAAGGGTGCGCATTCTTTTCCCGCCAAATGTACATTTCCTAACACAAACAAATTTATTTGAACATGACCGGAAGCGCTGACTTTGATTTACTTACCCGGGGCTTTCATTAGTTTCCTGCCAAAAAGATAATTTATTGGAATTTGCAAACTTTTATAAACTTGTTTAGAAGTATGTTTTTTTGTTGTTTTCTTTTGCATTTTTACTTTTGTATATCCTATAGACAGGGTTGTTCCGTAGCAAATTTGTTTTCTTTTCGGCAAGTCATGCCTCGATAAAGATCGAAGGGTATGGATTCCTGATAAAATCTTCTCAGAATGAAACAATAAAATTATTATTGCGACCAATGATAATTTTGTTTACCTAAATTGAATAAAATAATACATATTAATACTATATGCACACACACACACACACACCCACCCACACACACACAAATATATATATATATATATATATATATATATATATATATATATATATATATATATGCATGTATGTATGTATAGATAGATAAATCGATAAAAATTAATTGAAATTCACTTTTCGGAAGTACAAAGAAAATGAAATTCAAAATATTACGGTTGGAAGATGAGACACATGCGATATTTGGGGGGGGTAATAAACATTCATTTAGTTAAATTTTCTTGTTTTCGGCTCATAACAAGCTCTTACATTTTTTATTACTTGCCATGGTGTAATGATAAAGTGCAGCGAACTAAGTATTATTGTAACATTTCGAAGCATATTTAGGGATTAGTAGGAATTAATAAAGATATCTTATCACAATACCACATTTACTTTAGAGGTTTGGCATAACGCACTTATTCTAAGACAATGGGCTATAACTTTTGCCCGTTTTTAGCAGACTAAATGTTACATGAAAGGGCTATGCCCTTCTCATGTAAGTAATAAGACATACTAGATAAGTGAAAATGATATTAGGAAAAGGCTAGAATCGAACCCTCTAGGCATGTGTTAAAGATAATAGAATTTGAAATCTTGAAAATTCAGCCCATTGTAAATTATATTAGAAATAGTTAAATATTGTTTATGTCGGAAAAAGACTCGATTGTCTATTCTTTTAGAAATCTGGGTATTAAATATGTCAGTTAAAAGAATGGACAATGTGGGTTGAAAAATATTGTTTAAAAATAGGTTAAATATTTAACGATTAAATTGAGGATTCTTTGTTTGCCAAATGTGTGTTTGGACAAACATTTGTAAACCCACGTGAAAGTAATCACGTTTCAAAACACACTTCTGGCGTCATAAACATAGGATATTTCTCAATATAGGAATCTGAGGGTTCGAAGTAAGGGAGAGTTGATGAGGATCAGATAATCAGAGCAGATCACACACGTCGATAATTAGTTGGAAAGTGGGAGCCCCTTAGAGGCGAAAGGGAAGAAAGTATAAGCCATGTAGATCCAAGTTTGAATTCCTGATATCACAAATCGGCCGATTGAATAAAAAAGGAACCATTTATGTTTGTAACTGTTTGTCTCGTGTCGTCATTCCTCACAACAGAAGATAAATGTGTTTTATCATCATCTTATAACGAACTCTTGTGTAACCCCCTTACAAGTAATGTGCCTCCTCCATCATAATGAAGTATCTCCTCCCCTCTATATATGTTAACAAGAATCATCCCAGTCCGATTTGAATGACTCCTTTCAGAATGATCACCATCATCGTTATTTGTGTATTATGAGTCCCGTTATATATGTCCCCAATTATGTGCTCCAATATGTACTCTTATGCAGCCCATTCATACAGGTAACATAAAAATACTAAGTTGATGTTATAATGTAGTATTGGAAATTCCAGCTTAATTGCTATATAGGTAGTTTTAGAAATAGAAAGTTATGTAAGTATATTTTCATTTCCCATCAGCGAATTGGCAGGGTAACAAAAGGTAAGGTTTGACAGGTATCAACCTAGAGAGAATGTACCGCAAATTAGGCGTTACATGCACCGGAAATTAGGAGTGACACGGGAATTATGGTCGTAGGCTTCCGGTTGACGGCCACATGGGCTGAGAATTGGTTTTGTGCACCAGAGAATGCAGACGGGACGTTTCGGGTCGCGGACAGTCAGGGTTCGAGATATAGGCTTGCCTTGAATAAAAGATTGAAGCTTCAGTTCATCTTGTTGTCATTAATGCATCTGTCTGCAGTGACCACTCCCCAACAAGATGGCAGACCAGCGTCCAAGAAGGCATCATCCGCTGGCCAAGGCAACCAGGTATATACGCATTGTACATGGCACATACACGTCTCGAAGACTTTCAAGGCAAGAAACGGTGTAAGGATAAGAACACACACCCACACACACATATAACAATGAACTGCACGTAACATACGTAAGAGCATACACCCACACGTATGTAAGTAAGATGGCTGATAAGAACACACAGACCCGTAAAAGTGACAAGAAACAGTAAAAAGAAAACAAAGTAAGAAGTAAACGATTAATAAGTAAAAATAGTTAAATAAATAAATAAACGCGCAAACATTAACGGTAACAATAATGCCTATGAGTTTCGATAAAAGGTAATGTCTAATTATAAAGAAACTTAATGTTAGTGTAATTTATACACTGACATAAGTTTCTTAATTCTTTAGATATTATTTTGTGAATGCTGTAGCATTTGTAGTTGGATGTGTAGTTCATTATCATTAATACCATATTTCACCTGAGAAGAAAAACGCATAAAAAAATACGAGAAACTTTTCTAAACAATAAACTCTGGTTTTTGCCGTTTTTATCAACGTTCAGTTCGTTTTGTACTCTTGCGTGTATACAGCGCCCGTTTTGTTAATTTGATCTGTGACTGGTCTATATATTTTTATTTCAACATTTCAAACATAGCACAAGCTATTCTTATCGCTAACGTCGAGGGATTTCACACTGTCCATTACACGGTGTAACCTTACAAAGTAAGATACGTCTATACCAGTGCAACAATAACAAGGAGGTGACAGTGGATGAACAGTTAACGACACGCACTTAAAATTTGAGCGTGCTAGGTTCGAATTTAGTTCGTTTCACAGAAACACTTTCACTTAGAGATGTGAGCAAACATCGTGTGAATCTTCTCGATATCTTTCGAGAAAGAATTCTCATTAGAAAAATATCGAAAAAAACGAATGTCAACAATAATCATCTCATTCATTTTATATGAATGATTCTGAACACCAACATCAACAAAATAGCATTCTTTTAGTTTGGTCCATCGTTCTTTCCATTTAGAATATATATATATATATATATATATATATATATATATATATATATATATATATATATATATATATGAGAGGAAGTGAGGAAGCATGGCTTTGGAAATCCTTTTACCCGAATACGATGTCCAGCATGTTAAAAATATATCTTTTGTTGTAAAAATCTAATGGATAAACATCTGAAGAAGTTGTTGTGGACAGGATATTTTTAGGGAAACATAAATCGTAAAATTGCCACTCATTAATGAAACAACTGTAATGAAAAAAACGTGAGTCTTTGAATTTTCAACAAAACTTTGCACTATATATATATATATATATGTATACACTTGTGCCCGATATTATTCATACCCCTCGGATCTTTGAGATTTCTATAAGAATATTGCTCAAACCAGAAGGTAGACAATATTAAAGGGATTTCAAACAATAAATCAAGCATAAGCATTTAATTTAAACTCAACAAATAAATAAATTATGCAAGTTTGAAACATTATACAAAGAAAAACAATAATGACACTAGTTCAAAATTATTCATACCTCTCTTACTAATAGTCAATAGCATGCCCTTTATTCTTAATAACTGCCTGTAACCGTTTGGGATATTTATCAACAAGGTTTTTACAAGCATCAACACTGATTTTTGACCATTCTTCAATGCAGTAGTTCTCCAAATCCCTCAAATTTCTAGGTTTCCGCTTTTTAACCTCAGTTTTCAATATGTGCCAGAGGTTTTCGATAGGGTTCAGGTCGGGACTCTGGCTAGGCCATTTCAAAACATTAATTTGATTATCCTCAAACCATTTCTTGACTATTTTGGCAGTATGTTTTGGATCATTATCCTGTTGAAGGACCCAGTTGTGTCCTAAATGGAGCTTCTCCGCATCCTGTCTAATGTTTTTCTGGAGTATCTCCAAATATTGCTCCTTCTTCATGGTTCCATCTATCTTGACCAAACTACCTGGACCACTAGCCGAAAAGGAGCCCCAAAACATTAGGCTACCACCACCATGTTTCACCGTGGGTATGGTGTTCTTTGGGTTGTAAGCTTCTCCTTTCTTCCTTCAAACGTAAGAAGCATCCATATGGCCAAACAATTCAATTTTTGTTTCGTCAGTCCACAAAATACTTGAGAAAACGGACTCTGGAGAATTCACATGGGTCCTAGCAAACTTTAGACGTGCTGCAAGGTGTTTTCCGGTGTGCAATGGAGTCCTTCTTGGTCTTCTTCCTTTCAGACCATTTTCATGCAGAGTCCTTTGCAATGTTTGCCTTGATATTTTTATGCCAGAAGACTCCAGATTTTCTAAAATGTCCTTATTAGTGGTGGTTGGATTTGCATTAACACTTCTTACAATATTCCTGGTGGCTCTAGCAGACAGTTTCCTTTTTCTTCCTCTACCAATCAAGTTGTTTGTTGTGTGGTGGCTCTGGAATTTTTTGATGATGCTCTGTACTGTTGCTGTAGGGACCTCAAATTTCTTGAAAATTGACTTGTAACCTAAACCATCCTTATGTGAATTCACAATTTTAGTCCTAAGATCATTACAAAGCTCTTTTTTCTTCCCCATTCTAATAATTTTTATTCTTTTATTGGTTTTCAGTTGATATCATTTTAATTTCTGAAAAATGCAAAAAACGAAATGAAATTAATCAAAGGTTGTATAAAAGCATTCAAAATAAGAATCAAACAGAAAACAAACAGTCAGAAACTCGATTAATACTGAAAAAATAAGGGGGTATGATTATTTTTGAACATTGCAGATTTTATAAATAGCTGTATATTTCTTTTATTACAAGTATCCCGAGATTTTAAAATGACGAAAATGATCAGAAGAGGTTTATTAAGAATATGTATCAATATGGACGTAAACAATAAATTCTTACAAAAGTTACACCTAATAAACTCAATTTTCAAGGGGGGTATGAATAATATCGGGCACAACTGTATATATATATATATATATATATATATATATATATATATATATATATATATATATATATAAGTGAAAATGTCTATGTGTGGCTGTGTGCATTTCCCTATAAAATAACTCTGTCAATTTTCGATCTAGAAACTCGGGATTTGACATAAGGAGTATTGAGATTTGGGAAAAAAATTTTAATCAGTTTTCGTCCAGAAATTTCGCTGTCAAGGGGTTAAAGTTAAACAATTTGACCTTTTAAAACTCTACCAAACTCCTTCGCCAATTTTGAATCTAAACACTTGAAATTTTAAATGTAGGTTACTTGGACATGGATCAAACTTTTTAATTTGATTTGAGCCCAAAAGAATTAATGTTAAGGGGTCAAAATTAGGGTCAAAATTAAAAAAATAAAATAGGATCTCTGCGGGATCTACCAAATTACTCAGCCAATTTCTGGTCTAAACATTTGAAATTTTACATGAATCGTATTCAGACATGATAGAACGCTCCTATTGCTTTTAGGGATTTGTAAACGGGTGAGTAACTAGTAGACGGTAAACAACAAAAAAGAGAACTGTTTTTTTTCTCAAACGGAAATACACTTATTTTATCGTCCCATCCTATGTATATATATATATATGTATATATATATATATATGTGTGTGTGTGTGTGTGTGTGTGTGCGTGTGTGTGTGTGTGTGTGTGTGTTGAGGGAAGATATAGGTTAATTAAACCAAGTGTATATTTATAAATGTTGTACATAATTTCAGATCCAAGAGATGATTGCACGAGTCAAAGTTCCAATCTTATTCAATGTGACATAAAATGTATACACATGTTAACATAACTAACAGTTAATCTAGTTGACCTGCTTTTATACCTTTTACGCCCCCTATTTTACTTGCTCTTTTTCTTTGTTCTTTTTCATTGTTCTTTTTCTCATCTTTTAACAGGCTGACCGCAAAACCCTAATCTATTAGTCTTTTTATTACCTCTACAAAAATAAAAGAAAATACTAATTCTAAATTTGTACAATCGAACTACTGTCTATGTACGCTTATGTCTCAAAATTTCAGTAATGTAGGATGCTTTACACAAGAGTTATGGCCCCTTCAGAATATGCTCCAAATGATGTCGTAGCGTTGGAGACAGCTTAGCAACCGTTGCGTAAAATTACCAATCACTTGCATGCACTCCTCTCTGAGGATTTCCCTGATTCTGCTGCAATTATTTGAGAATTATTCTGATACATAATGGTATTTTATATATCCTTATAGACTAAATTAAATGAGGAGTTCAATCCGGTGAAGTAGGTTCCCACTCGGCGTCACACTTCCTACCAATCAGTCTTTCCTGAAATTGCTCTCTCAATTAGTCAAGCTTGTAATTTGATGTTTGTGGGGGTCGCTCCGTCAAGCTGGAACTAATGCCCATCTCAATCAGCCCCTCTGAATGATGCCTAGAACTTCCTCGGCACTGCAATATAATGTTCATTGTTCAGCGTTTGAGTCCTCTCATTTTCTCCTTCAAACCAATACGGACCGATTATGCCATGTTTGTAAATGACTAACCATGCTGTCCACTTTACTAAGTGTAACGCTCTCTGAAAGACTTCCTCGGGAGGTGCTGTACCTCAGTAAACATTATTTTTGCTATTGACATGTCCTGACATTAGAAAGTGCGCTTTATCATAAAATAAAAATGTCTGGGTTGTATTCGATCGTGTAACAAAACCGTTCACACATTGGAACACATTTGGCTATATATGCCTCTGTGAGCTTTTTCTTTATTTGGAACCGGTACTTATACAAGCAAAGATCTGATTTGAAAACACGCCTCAAAGACTTTCATGTGATCCCGAGTTCCGTACATCATAGATGTTTCTTTCTATCCTAGCACTCACCTCCCGATCAGAATGAGTCTAAGTAATGCCTTTAGAATTAAAGTTTTGCAAAGTACCATGCTCTCTAAACTTCATAAATCAGTCAAAAGTTCTGTTTGTTTTTTTGATAAAGCATTTTGACACCAAAACTCTTTCCTTGAATTTATTTGTACAATAGTGTATTATTTGTTGACAAAATATAATTCCACAAAAAATGTCTTTAGTTTGGTAGAGTAACACATATTGGTGAATACTATGGTCTATGGTAGCCCGGGGGAAAAAAAACAGTGCAAAAGTATGAAAATTAAGAACATGGAATTTGTCAGGGAAAGATCGAACGACGCCATTACGATTATGCATGCGTAACGTAATAGCTATTAATTTATGCTTTAATTTTTATCCTTGCAGCAAATATGTTTTCATAGCGTATGCATTAACGTCAAAGGAAAAAGTAAATCTTAAGCCAAACGTTTTGATTTCGATTCTCGTTGGCGGCGCATGAGTCATTTTTTATCTTTTTAAATCATTACTACATATTGGGTCCAATATAATATAATAATAAATAAAAGTCTGCATTAATAAAAAAAAATATCATATTTAAGCGTATTTTACGACCGGGCAATGCTGGGCGGTCTGCTAGTATTAGATAAATAATTACATTCTTGTATATCTATATGCAGATTTAACGAATATTGAAAGTTGTTTATGTAATATTTCAATTTTTTCTGACGAAATAAACATCAGAAATTTTATTCAGTATAAAGTAATTTATTACTAGGACAAGTTGTTAATAAAATGTATGTCATAATTAGGTTTTTAATAAATGATCTATTGTGTATGGTAACGCATAAACAACACGGGGAATTTTCAGTTTGGAATTTTTTAACGTGTACACCGACATATTTACCCTGACTTTACAAAAACGCCGAGATTTTGATGAAACCTGAACACTATAATAACATGTCCCTGTTAATATGGCTCTAAATTCAAAGAAGCCTTCTTATGTCTCGGTGTCTTGTTTGGGATGAAATAAATATTAAAAAAAATATGCACCCTGTATTTATAAGTAAGTAAATGAAATGTATTAACTCTGCGTTAACTGAAACAGAAACGGATTATGCAGGGAACAGACATGTCTATTTTACAATGAAAGTATAACAACGAAATAAAGCCGAATGTAAATATATTTAAATATTATAAGTTTTTATTTTTAATCATTCAACGTGTTCTTCTGTTTCCCGTTAGACGTTTATCGCTGTTTCCATTTTACTTTAATCAAAGTTCTCAAGAGCCAAGAGGCCCCTTTACAGGGGCTAACACTTGATCTCTGTACGAGATACTTAGATATCCGAATGTTACATTAGAGTTTCCCTTTACCTTGCGCACTGACATGAACATTCTCATGACAGTTTTCTGAGCCTTATTACTTCTGTGCTGGCTTATGACAAATTATGACCGCTTTTCCATAGAAATAGCGTAGCAAGCCTCTCTGTGCTCTATCCTTATTTTCATGGCAAGTGTTCGACTGAACTCCAATCTATGGTTCCCCCTTGCTACACTTTCACCAAAAAAAAGCCCATTCGAATAGCTACAATCATTACATACGATTTCCCCACACTCTCTATTTGTGCATAAATCTAAATGCAGCTTCCATTAATAAAGCTTCTTCCACAGAACTGCCCGCCGTTGGAACACTGTTCCGCTGTCCTGTTTTCCGGTTGAATATAACATGGTAGCCTTTAAATCGAATGTAAGCAAGGTCTTATTGATCTGTTCCCATAAATAATCAAATTCTACCAAGTTTCACTTTTAACGATCACTACACTACATCTTACATTCATTAATTCTTACCCTTGAGTGGCATTCCAGCCTTAATAAGTGGTGACTCCCAAGTAAAAAAAATCTTGGAAGTGGTTGTTTTGTTTGTTGCACCACTACGAGCTAACGGTCTTAGAAATGAACCATCTTCGACGGAAACACAGACGCAGTTTCTCTATATCTCATCTCCTAACATAGGCGATCACGTTCTAGACCGGTCTCCCAGACCGTCAGAACCAGCAAGCCTTGATTCTAGATCTATTCCTAACGAAAGTACCCGAGGATTGTGTTACAAATGTACATAGTCTACTCGAGAATGCCGATAACCGTATTATTCGGATTGACATCACCCGTAAGTTCTCGACTCCAATCTGATGAGTTATTGTTTAAAATGATAAGATGTTTCAAAAAGGTCGATTGAGACGCGATCAGAGAACATACCACAGATGTTGCATGGATATATATCTTTTCTCTTCTTACTAAGCAGTGTCGCAATAAGATAATTGAATGGTACAAAGCAGGCATTAAAGCACATGTTATTACATGAAAGTCCTATTACAAGCCCGCACCCCCTTTTGCAATGGTTCACTTTAAATTATGCAGCTGCCACTGCACAAAGCCAGCATGCATTCCGCCGATTCGTTCGTCACAAATTAAACACAAATGAAAATTGGCAAACGTTTATAGAAGCTAGAAATAATTGTAGGAGTGAAATAACTGCAATCAACATGTCGAAATGATAAGAAAAGAGATCCAGTTGCAAAAAATAGGAACTCCTGATTTCTGGAAAACATTTTAATCATGTAATGAATAATGGACAACCAACAATTCCTCCACTATCTAACAACCATGAGTTTGCTGGCATGGCGACTGAGAAAGCTGACCTGCTTGCCCGGCGGTTTGCTTCTAATACCACCTTAGACCCCATAAGCCACTTCTTTCTAAAGTTGTATTTGCTAACAGAAGCTATGCTCGAAGATCTAAAAATCCAATTCTTTCATGCCCTTAATATCATAAAACATATAGAAAGCTCAAAGACATGTGGACCTGATCTGATCCCTACTATACTGATTACGAAATGCTTAGCTAAACAGGCGTCTGACCTCTCCAAGTTCTTTAAAAATGAATAAGCGTTTAGCTTGGCTCACTGCGTTAACATTGAACTTGAACACTGGTGAAAAAAACTGAACCACTTAATTATCACTCCTCCTCTTAGCAAACATCTTTGAGTCTTTAATTAATCAAACACTATTCCACCAACTTATTCATGCTACGAGGGGCGTGCAATAAGTAATGCCCCTTACCCACTTCTCATAGCAGTAGAGCAACGAAACTTGGCACAGTTATTAGTCTTTCTCTACATAGGAACCACCCAGAGGTATGCATTTCTCCCATCGTTTGATGTAGCTCTGGAGACCGTTTTTGTAGAACACCCCAGATGTATCCTCCAACCACGACGTGAC
Organism: Euprymna scolopes; assembly: GCF_053919585.1. NCBI lineage: Eukaryota > Metazoa > Mollusca > Cephalopoda > Sepiida > Sepiolidae > Euprymna > Euprymna scolopes. Next base: position 189,366,553 of record NC_136482.1, read on the forward strand.
TTCAGACACCAAGGCTGCATCATCTGGGAAACGCTTTCCTTTCAAAATCAACTTCATAGCTGTGAAAGTCAGAGGGTGCAAGGTCAGAAGAGTAGGGAGGATTGGGTTGTATTTCATAACCACACGCCCGTGCTTCTGATCTGGCGACATGCGAGGTGTAGACCTTTGCTGATCTTTTGATTTTGATAGCTTCCCTTAATTTGCTCAAAGATGAAGCATAATAGGCTCCTGTAATGGTGGTACCCTTTGCCAGGAAATCTGTCATCACTACTCCGTCCTAGTCCCAGAAGACTGTGAGCATGACCTTGCCTGCGGAGGGCTGCACTCTTGCCTTCTTTGGAGGTGGTGAGTCAAAGTGCTTCTACTGCATTTACTGGGCTTTGGTTTCTGGCTCATAGTGATGGACCCAGGTTTCATCCGGTGTAATACGTCTTTTTAAAAACTTTAACTTATCTTCTTGGCACATCTCCAAATTCATCCTCGAGCACTCGACACGTTCTCGCTTCTGGAATGGTTTGAGCAACCTGGAAATCCATATAGCAGACGCCTTATGCATATGCAAATGGTCATGAATGATAGTTTCCACAGACCCTGTACTAATCTTGACATCTTGGGCTATTTGGCGAATAGTATTGCGCCGATCTTCCAAAATGGCAGCCTCAACTTCACGGACAGATACCTCATCAATGGCAGAAGGGGGGGCGACCAGGTCTGGGAGCTGTATCCACAGACTTCCGGCCATGTTTGAATTAACGATGGCAGCGTTTTACAAGGTCATATGATGAGGCATTATCACCATAAGTTTCTTTCATTTCATCAAAAGTCTCCTGTGGTGTGCGTCCTTTTAAATACAAAAACCGGATCACTGCTCGACATTCAACAGGCTCCATTTCACACCTGACTCAGTTCAAACACCTGTAAAACAGAAACCACAATTAGTTCAGAGCTGTAATTTGCCACACAACCCACAGAGATATATATAGATATAAATCATTGCACATGCAAAATTTCAGCTAGATCAGACCACTGGATGTGGGTCAGGGGTATTACTTATTGTACGCCCCCTCGTAAGCTTCTTTCACACTAGTAGTATGGATTTAGGCAAACCCTTTCTGCTGCAAGTATCTTAATTAATCCTCTGAATGCATATGCCAAAATTTAAATCCTATGGTATCTATGGATGAATACTAAACATAATCAGAACCTTCCCAGACAAGAGAAAAGCCCAGGTTGTTGACAATCGTACGTCTAAACATGATATTAATACAGTTCCCCAAGGGTCTTTCCTTGGACCTTTATTTTATTTATTTGCTTCCCCACAAAAGCAAACTAGACACAAGGTCGTTTTTTAATGTGGGAGAAGACCAGCTCTATCAAAGAAGTGGGCACTCTGTCAGTATCCAAATAAATAGTAAGTGTCTCAGTATAAAGGGTTTCCCCTAAATTGACCGCGGACTAATTTCAATCCCGACCCGATTATTCCTGATAGTCATAAATGATGTCAATGATAAAATTGTATTTACGATAGGTATAATAGGCATGAGGGGTAAAAAATATAAACATATACAAGGAAATGGCATAAACGACTTTCATTTGGTAGAATAGTAACACTGATTCCTACTAAGATTCTTTTCTTTTACAACTACAAAAAAACCTTCTCAACCGTTGATCGCCATGATAAATAAGACCATCCCTGAGAGCACATCTTTCAAACTCTTCTGCCTAACATTCACAGTCCAAATTAATTGGAATAAATATACGATATTGCAAAGACTGCTGCAAACAAGATGGGTTTATTACTCACACCAAAGAGAATTCTACATCTTCACAAACCCACTCTTTGCTTATCTATCGAGTATTGTTAACACATTCGGGCTGGAGTATCTACAGCTTTTCTGTCATTAAAAAAATCTAAAATCACACTTTGTCAGCTAACCTAAAACCTCTGTCTCATCGCCGCAATTTCGCATTCCTGTGCATGCTTGACAATCAGTAAAATCTCACCCTTTTAATGTTCAGGTCCTGATATGCCAGCCATCCTTCTACACTGATAGGTTATTCATTCAAACTGCTGGACTTTGAAATTCGCTCCTGGTATCCCATTTCTCTTACTGTATAAACACGTAAAAGTTTAAATTCCGTTCAATTACTCACAGTCCCCCGTTAGACACGATCCAATATATTCTAATTGGTGAAAATGAATATTTTCTAAAATTTAAAAGTTCAACACCGAAGTGTACTCTCGTCCACGCCATTACATAAGTATGACAGCGCATGCGCTACGCCAAAACACAACTAAATATAACACGAGATATTGCGCGTACATACAAACAAAATAGATCTGTAATGCAACTACTGCACGTAAACGACTCGTTTGTTATGCCATGTTCTCAAATAAATTGGTCAATAAAATAACGTAAACGATTTCCTTGATGAATTCAAAAATAAGATAAAGATCGTTTTATGCAATCTCACTTCGATTATGATCACGTTTTATATGAATATATTTAGTCAACGTACTATGTAATTTAACGGTTAACCGAAATATTCGACTTCTATTCGCATATCTTGGCTAGTATATATACGCTTCAATAGTTTCCAGAATTTCACTGCAAGTTGGCTGAATAGAAGCGCTAAAATGCAATTAGAAACTTTCTAACTTTTTATCACGTTTTTTTTTCCAGTAAATCCCCGTAAGACAAAGACGATATGTTATTTTCCTTCAACTTACTAACGTCTATTATTTTCACTATGAACTAGATTTTCTTCCAAAAAGAAATTGGTGCATCCTGTCGGCTGTATACAGACACTTTTTTATAATGACGTCATGGGAATTGTTGCTAAAATTGATAATACATTTTTTAAAGTTACTTTTGTTTTATAGATAGAGATGTGGTTTAGGCTGATACAAGGCTCATGGAAGAAAAATTAGGTTTTATAGTTTTCGTTTTGTTATTTATTTTAGGTTGAGGGTGTAAAACAAGTTAGGGAGGAAACCAGATCCCGCAACTATAATCGGTATCGACGGATATAAACATACGCGCTTGCGCACTGTTTTCTATTTGGAAATTTTACAGAATCTTGATCGAAAATCCGGTTCATAAAACATTCTTTTTTACTACGCTTCAAAACTAGAAAATGAAATTTAAAATATTTTAAAATAAATTTTTTATACAAATATGCATAAGTATATAATTTGTCATCCCAAAACCTAAGGTGTTAACAGATTAAAATGTCTTAATATATTAGCTTCCTCGTCTAAAATGCATCAAACATTGATTCATTCAGATTATACAAAGGAAAAACCGAAACAAGTTTCTTCTACAAAAAAGCAAAGAAAAGCAGCATTAATAATATTTGAAGATATAATAAACTCAAAGCATAAACACCTTTTCAGAATTACGGTATTCAATATGAAATAGCTCCGAAATTGTTGATATACCATAAAACAAAACAATAAAACTAAACTTTAGGAATAAATATATTAAGATATAAAGAATTTAAACAAAAAAAACATTTTTCCAAAATTACTGCATTAAATAACCCGAACCTGATTTATATGCCGCAAAACAACCAAACCAAAACATCCATACTAATTTCTGATATCACATACTTCAGTAAGGCTAGATAACTTATTACTTGAGCGTCATCTGATCGTTTTCAAAACAGTCCAAGGCGTAAGGCACTATCTCATTAGTTCAAGATACATAGGAATAGAAAATGTTAATGGATATATTTTGGGGAAAACCCGGAAATTCTCTCCCAAAAAAGCAAAAAAAAACATTACAAAACCTAAAACTTCCACTTCAATCATTTTTCATCCTTTTGACATTTCTAAGATAAATAGATGTCTTAAACACCATGTCTGACGTTTATTTAGGTTGTATTTACTAAGAAGATGCAGACAAAAGCTGTATGACCTGTTTGCACTCAGTCTCAGAAACATTTGATAAAAATAGTCAAGTCATATGTGACAACGTAGTTTTCTCTATCCTCACAAAGGAATAGATAAGCAAACCAAAAGAGAAGAGCACATTTTCGAACCAGTGTCCATTTCAAACTGAAAACAAAAACAACACGATTTGAACTCATTTTATGTTTCAAGTTCGCGTTTTGCTTTTCTGTCAATGGAGGATGTAACTATTCATTTATAGGCAACAGTTAGATGTTTGCAAAAACGACGGATGGATCAAACTAATATAAATTCATCGATCAAACTAATATGAATTCATGGATCAAACTAATATAAATTCATGGCTACAAACTAATATAAATTCATGGATCAAACTAATATGAATTCATGGATACAAACTAATATAAATTCATGGATCAAACTAATATAAATTCATCGATCAAACTAATATAAATTCATGGATACAAACTAATATAAATTCATGGATACAAACTAATATAAATTTTTGGATTCAAAATAATATAAATTCATGAATCAAACTAATGTAAATTTATGGATACAAACTAATATGAATTCATGGATCAAACTAATATAAATTCATGGATCAAACTAATATAAATTCATGGATCAAACTAATATAAATTCATAGATCAAACTAATATAAATTCATGGATCAAACTAATATAAATTCATCGATCAAACTAATATAAATTCATCGATCAAACTAATATAAATTCATGGATACAAACTAATATAAATTCATGGATACAAACTAATATGAATTCATGGATCAAACTAATATAAATTCATGGATCAAACTAATATAAATTCATGGATACAAACTAATATAAATTCATGGATACAAACTAATATAAATTTTTGGATTCAAAATAATATAAATTCATGAATCAAACTAATATAAATTTATGGATACAAACTAATATGAATTCATGGATCAAACTAATATAAATTCATGGATCAAACTAATATAAATTCATGGATCAAACTAATATAAATTCATAGATCAAACTAATATAAATTCATGGATCAAACTAATATAAATTCATCGATCAAACTAATATAAATTCATCGATCAAACTAATATAAATTCATGGATACAAACTAATATAAATTCATGGATACAAACTAATATGAATTCATGGATCAAACTAATATAAATTCACGGATCAAACTAATATAAATTCATGGATACAAACTAATATAAATTCATGGATACAAACTAATATAAATTTTTGGATTCAAAATAATATAAATTCATGAATTAAACTAATATAAATTTATGGATACAAACTAATATGAATTCATGGATCAAACTAATATAAATTCATGGATCAAACTAATATAAATTCATGGATCAAACTAATATAAATTCATAGATCAAACTAATATAAATTCATGGATCAAACTAATATAAATTCATCGATCAAACTAATATAAATTCATCGATCAAACTAATATAAATTCATGGATACAAACTAATATAAATTCATGGATACAAACTAATATGAATTCATGGATCAAACTAATATAAATTCATGGATCAAACTAATATAAATTCATGGATACAAACTAATATAAATTCATGGATCAAACTAATATAAATTCATGGCTACAAACTAATATAAATTCATGGATACAAACTAATATAAATTCATGGATCAAACTAATATAAATTCATAGATCAAACTAATATAAATTCATGGATCAAACTAATATAAATTAATGGATCAAACTAATATAAATGCATGGATACAAACTAATATAAATTCATGGATCAAACTAATATAAATTCATGGATCAAACTAATATAAATTCATGGATCAAACTAATATAAATTAATGGATCAAACTAATATAAATTCATGGATCAAACTAATATAAATTAATGGATCAAACTAATATAAATTCATGGATCAAACTAATATAAATTCATAGATCAAACTAATATAAATTCATGGATCAAACTAATATTAATTCATGGATCAAACTAATATAAATTCATGGATCAAACTAATATAAATTCATGGATCAAACTAATATAAATTCATCGATTAAACTAATATAAATTCATGGATACAAACTAATATAAATTCATCGATCAAACTAATATAAATTCATCGATTAAACTAATATAAATTTATGGATTCAAACTAATATAAATTCATGGATCAAACTAATATAAATTCATCGATTAAACTAATATAAATTCATGGATACAAACTAATATGAATTCATGGATCAAACTAATATAAATTCATGGATCAAACTAATATAAATTCATCGATCAAACTAATATAAATTCATAGATCAAACTAATATAAATTCATGGATACTAACTAATATAAATTCATGGATACAAACTAATATAAATTCATCGATCAAACTAATATAAATTCATGGATACAAACTAATATAAATTCATGGATACAAACTAATATAAATTCATGGATCAAACTAATATAAATTCATGGATCAAACTAATATAAATTCATGGATCAAACTAATATAAATTCATGGATCAAACTAATATAAATTCATGGATACAAACTAATATAAATTCATGGATACAAACTAATATAAATTCATGGATACAAACTAATATAAATTCATCGATCAAACTAATATAAATTCATCGATTAAACTAATATAAATTCATGGATACAAACTAATATAAATTCATGGATACAAACTAATATAAATTCATGGATCAAACTAATATAAATTCATGGAACAAACTAATATAAATTCATCGATTAAACTAATATAAATTCATTGATCAAACTAATATAAATTCATCGATTAAACTAATATAAATTCATGGATCAAACTAATATAAATTCATCGATCAAACTATTATAAATTCATGGATACAAACTAATATAAATTCATTTAAAAGAATGTGAACAGATTTTTCAGTAGTTTAACGCAATAAAGATTTGTTACAGTCCTTCCTATGTCTCAAAACTAATTGGTAGTTTCAAAAGCAGTGAATAATTAGCAGAATACTCTTTCACTTATTCCTATTTAAAGATAAGAAAAATCCTGAAATAGTAGGTTTTTCTAATTCTAACACGAAAATTACATATATTTACACATTCTGATGAAGGATGTTCTAAAATTAATTAGGGTTTCATAGAGGTTTAGAAAACCTTGAGAGTAGGAAAATTAGAGCGGGCAAGTATGTGGAAGTAATAATAAAACACTACTTAGAAGTAGACTCTGATACTCTTAGATTTGTTTCTCTGTTGTCATCTACATAGAATGTTACTATAAACGTTTTAGTATATTGCTATATTCGTATTTATCTGATTTTTCCCTAGAAATATAGAGTTTATCTTCAAGTAAAGCTATAAGGTGGTTTACATCAATATAAGACAAGCTAGGAGATCGTTGATGTAAAGTTAATCTCCGAAGGGATAAATACGATTTGCTTGTTTAAATCTTGTTTAAATCTTAATCCAATATATAGACGGCTATATGTCCGTCTGTCTCTCGGTCTGTCTGTCTCCATATTTTCAAACTCTATCTCCCCCGAAACTAAAAGTCGCAGAGCGGCGATAGCGGCCTCAAATGATTGGATTTTTTACGGACCGTTTTTATGGGTCTTTAGCTGGTTATAAATGATTTTGAGGGGTCAGAAATGGGTCAAAATTGAAAAAGAGTTGTTAAACATTTTGAACATTAAGTTTATTTTTAATTTTTCTCACGTTGGTACAGTGGTAATGAAACCAGCTTTGGATGTTTCGGTTTCGATTTTAGTTCATGGCACTCAAAAATTCTTTTTACTTTTGAAATCACGACTCTGTAATAATATATACGAAATCTGAGCAAATTAAAATATCATATTTAAGCGTATCTTATGCCCGGGCAAAACCGCGTGCCTCCACCTCCGTTAGTACGTTAATTAATATCGTCGTAATTACCCCTAAATACAATCGAAAGAACGATTTGTCGTCAGATATCTTACACTAATCGTGAAATATGATGGAAATTTTGGGTTATGAGTTTCAAAGTATGAGCACGATCTTTGCTACCTGAATTTGTTGATATCATGAACACAAAAGATTAAAAAATCTTAGTTGATAAGGGACTGGATATAGTTGGTTCTAGGTTTATATATATTCTCGGATAAAGTATTTAGGGCACATCCCCCTATTACGTGTAAGGGGTCCAGCGTCTTGAATGGGTTCAGCGCCTTGCAACGTGAATAGAAGCTGGACTCCTATGAGCAACGTTTAAGGGCTCTAAATCTTTTTTCCCCTTGAGCGCAGGAAGCTTCGAGGCGACCTCATCCTCGTCTTCAACATTTTTCCTGGACGGTGTGGCCTTGAGAGGGACCTGTTATTCACTCCTGCCCCAGATCACGGGCTCCTTGGGCATTTGAAAAAGGTCTACTTTCGACGGTTCCGGAAGCTTCGACGTCAAGCAGCGAATGGCATCTTCATGTAACTAGCAACCGGATGAGGTTGTTAACTAGCCTACACTACAGGGCTTTAAAGCGGCTATGGACAAACCTTAGTTTGCTCTCCATAGTTCTCCCTCTGTATAGTCTCTTTTTGTACATAGCCCCCTTAATTCTCACTAATTTTTCCTTTGTAAATGGCAATCGCTCGTGCGTTTATTCTTTGCCAATTAAATAAATGAATGAATGATACCACAAGATAATGGCTTTATGCATGCTTCTATGATTTATTGATACTATTAGCCCAAAATAAACGAATCTGGAATACGGAGGTTAGTTGTTGTTGTTGTTGTTGTTGTTGTTGTTGTTGTTGTTGTTGAGTTTTATTAATTCATTCATTTTTAATTAGTCTGATAATTAATGTTGACATTCTGTTCCCCGATATCTTTCTAGTTAGAATACTTGCTAGGAAGACATTGGGTAATTACGAGAGGAAATCACATAAACTTTACTAAGTGAGTGTTTGTTTGTGGAACAATTGGATTCGAACTTGCTACATCCAGATCTCAATTTCTTATCATTAACAGCGTCACATTCTGGGGCTGATGGTGTGGTCTAGTCATCATCCGGATTTATATTCTGTTGTCTATTAAAGTTAATAGATATAAGTGATGTTTTCTCCAGACCGAAATATCATAGATAGCTGTAATGTAGCAATAAAAAAGAAAACTAATTCATGCAAACAATAGATAACGCACCTGACACGTCCATTCTTTGAAGATATTTTAAACAAAAATTTCAAAAATACACCAAAAATATAAAACAAAAATCTACATAGCAATATTATCATTGTAAACATCATGAAGTAGCCAGAAATGGGGATTGATAGTGAAGTTTGTTTATATTCATAGATGAATCGAAAAAAATAATTAAAAATATATGAAAAGAAAACAGGTATATATAACAATAGATATAGAAAATCAAAAACTGAAAACCTATATTTTTATATTCATAATGGTTTCGTCTTTCTTTTAAGACGTATTCCATGTGACTTGAAATAAGAATAAAACATTAAAGGAACACTTAAAAATACTGCTTTCCTGCTTGTATTTACGATCAAGTTTGGGTTATTAATTTAAAAAATGATTATATGTATATGTATTCATATACATATATTAACACATGTATACACACACACAAAGACATATATATATATATATTTACATATATGCACATATACACATAGCCATATATATGCATCTATATATACATATATATAATGATATAGTTGTGGGAACTACAGGGGTATAAGTCTCTTGGAGGTAGTCGGTAAGGTATTTGCCAGACTCCTACTAAACAGACTAAATGAATATATTTGCCCCTCAGTACTGCCCGAAGCCCAAAGTGGGTTCAGACCCGGGCGTGGCACAATGGACATGATCTTCTCAGTCCGTCAGATACAGGAAAAATGCAAAGAACAAAGGCTAGCTCTATACCAGGTATTTGTAGATCTGAAAAAAGCCTTCGACACTGTAAACCGAACTGCCCTGTGGATAATATTGGGGAAACATGGATGTCCACCTGGTTTCGTAAATATGATCAGACAACTGCATGAAAACATGAAAGCGCGACTCCAGCTAAACGGCACAGTTTCAGAGGGCATTGCCATTGACAACGGGGTTAAACAGGGAGATATTCTAGCTCCAACCTTGTTCTCAATCTATTTCGCAACAACACTCGCGTTCGCATTTAGAAACTGTGAAACGGGAGTGCTCTTTCGATTTCGGACAACGGGCAAGTTATTCAACCTTACTCGTTTCAGGGCCAGATCGAAAACATTTCACTCAATTGTCAGAGAGCTGCTGTATGCTGACGATGTAGACTTCGTCGCACACACGGCAGAAGATATGCAGGGCATCATGGACCGCTTCTCCAGGGCGTGCACTGCCTTTGGCCTCACAATTAGCCTGGAGAAAACCAAGGTAATGTTCACCCCAGCTCCAAACAGCCGCTACGAGGAAACGGTCATATGTGTAAATGGAACGAAACTGGGCACCGTTGATGACTTTGTATATCTTGGCAGTACTATATCGAGCGACGGAACCCTTGATAAATCTTAGGAAGGATCAATAAGGCAAGTAAGGCCTTTGGTAATCTCGAAAAACGAGTGTGGGCAGATAGATCCCTGACCTTCAAAACAAAGATAAAGGTATACGAGACTTGTGTACTACCTGTCCTCCTATATGCCTCGGAAACATGGACGACATATCGCTGTCATATCAAGGCTCTGGAAAGATTCCACCAGACATGCCTACGCAGGATATTTAATGTCACCAAACAAGCTCTCTTGTCCGATGAAGAGGTGCTCAAGAAGGCGAGCACATTCAGCATAGAGGCTCGAGTCTTTAGAAACCAGACTCGATGGGCGGGTCACGTAGTGAGAATGGAGGATTATAGGATACCCAAGCAATTGTTTTATGGGGAGCTTGAATGTGGCAAACGACCCAATCACAAACCTCGGAAAAGGTACAAAGATGTAGTTAAGGGAAACCTGCGGGCACTTGGCATAGAAATAACAAGGTGGGAAGAGATGGCTGAAGACCGGGAAAGTTGGAGGCGCTACGTCTACGCGGGATGTGAAAATTTTGAGGTTTTGAGAGTTGAGCACGCCACTATAAAGCGAGCCTTATGAAAGCGAGAGGATACAGAGGACTTTGATCTCGACCCCGCGTACTCGTGCGGGATATGCGGCAGGGTGTGCCTGTCAAAGGCAGGCCTCAAGAGTCATGGAACTACACACGCGAGACATGAACTGGGAGCACGGGAGGGAGGGGGGCGGTCACCAACAAGGTTATCCTGCAGAATATGCGGCAAACTGTGCAGGCCGGGTGGGGCTATGTGGAATCATATGCGGACTCACTCACACGCCATCGTATCGTGAGGGTTGGCCGTCTTCTGTAAAGAAGTGGCAGTCACCATATAATGATATATATACACATATATACATATACATATATATGTATCTATATATACATATATATAATGATATATATACATATATACATATCCATATGTATTCATCTATATATACATATATATGTATATATGCACATATATACATATCCATATATATGTATCTATATATACATACCAGCGGGGGTACCCGGCGTTGCCCGAGTGTTTGTTTCCGGGACGGGGGGGAGTTTAAAAAATGTTATGGTAGGTAAGTAGGAAGGATCAAACCCGGAGTCATGAGTAAAAGTAGGAAAATAAAGTCTGAAAAAAAAAAAAAAAACATCTGCAACGTTAACAGTTCGGCCACCAAGAAAAGTCCATTCCAGTTGTTTAGGAAAAAAAAAAAACGACTACGGTAGGTCGGCGCGAACGTGAAAATATAATGTGAATTGTCCAGCACGCTAACCACTACGCCACAGAGCACTGCAGCTTAGTTTAGTGATTTTAAATAACTTGACATGAAAGAACTACGAAGCCAAACCGGTGTTCTCTTCTCAACTGTTCCTTGTGAACGATCCCCAAACGGTGTTAAGTGGTGGCAGGGGGAGGAGGAATTTAGTAGAGAGAAAATATTTTACCACTTCCATTGATCTTAACCGATTTTGGCCGTGACTTCCCAGCAGAAAAAGTATAGAAATCTAAGATTATCGAGGAATTTGAGAAATAATAAGCCTATAACACACCTCAGATATTGTTCTGCCGTTTGTGCATATTATATTTGCATGAAATATCTTGATTTTTAATCCTATTAATGTCAAAATCAGACGGGAAAAATGAGTTCATTTTATTTATATAGAAGAAGAAGAATAGATAGAATAGAAGATAGATAGATAGAAGAGATGAAATATCTTGATTTTTAATCCTATTAATGTCAAAATCAGACGTGAAAAAAATGAGTTCATTTTATTTATATAGAGATAGAAGAATAGAATAGAAGAAGAATAGAAGAGAAGATATATAATGATATATATGCACATATATACATATCTATATGTATACATCTATATATACATATATATATATATGTATTATGTGCATATATATATACATATTCATATGTATGCATCTATATATACATATATATATAATGACATATATGCACATATATACATATCCGTATGTATGCATCTATATATACATATATATAAGTATATATATTCACATATGTACATATCCATATGTATACATCTATATATACATATATATAATGATATATACGTATAAGTAATATCATTGATTCTATCATTACATTCGGAACTTACAATATAAAAGAAAAATTAATTTAATTTTTGTTTAAAAAACTAGCGTCTTCAAAATATGTGTGACCATATTCTTATTTAAATTGCAGCTCGACAACCGGTACATAACATATTGAAACAAGATGAACATTTATAATGCTCTTCTACTCCGAGGTATTGCCTCCACCATACTACCAAAATGAAGAAAAGAAAAAAACAAAAAAACTTACGGATCGAACTTTCTACCATGATGAGGCTATTTACTAGCGAAATATCGGCCAAAAGTAAAAATAAAAAATAATTTTCTCGACACTTGAAGATTTTCCAATGTCTTCCAAAAGTTTATGACCATTTATATATATATATATATATATATATATATATATATATATATATATATAACACAAATGACCTTGTAATGAATGTTGTAACCACACATCCGGTTTACGACTTCCGGTTGTGTATGTGTACATGAACATAACCCCATTACAGCGTAAACAAATAAACACAAATTGCTACTTTTGCAGAATTTGACCTGCGGACTGAAATATTAACGTTATTATTTAGAAATTATTATTTAACATGGGAGAGGGGGGTGCTTTGCAACTATTCTGTACTACAACTATACTGTCGCAAATTTCTTTCAAATAGATCAACTTTAACCCGTTGACAACTATAAGTGCATTTTACAACGGCGATTTACCCACTTTCTTCCCTTTTTTTTTAATTTATTCTTCATTTTTTAATATACCTTTCTTAAAAACATGCATACATTTTCTTCTTAACTACTAACATAAATAAATAACCTCGAAAATGTTTTTTACAACTAAATAATCAACACAATAAAACGTATTGTTTTACTGTGTACGTTTTCAGCGTCCCAATTGTTTTTTTTGTCGTGTTTGAACTATGCAAATAAACAATTGTTAATGCTTTCTGCTTTTTTTGTACATCGTTCATTTCCACATTGTCTTAATTAGTTTTATTAACCTTATTATTAACATAAATTAAATATTTAACCCAATGGGTCATGAATGTTTGTTTAAAATAAATTTAAAAAGTTATATTTTATTTTTATTTTCTATTTAAAAAGTCATTCTTAACATAGGGAGAGTGTTTGTAACTCTTTTGTACTTTCAACTAACAATTTCATTTAAAAAGATATATCAAAATTTGAACTTAACTTGAAGTATTATGGTATCTGTTCAGTGCACATTTAACTATAAGTATGGCAAACCACTTATAATTCAATGGCTGTAAGTTTTTTTGTTTTTTTTTCAAAAATAAACAATTATAAACAGAACGACTCATAGAAATCTATCTATATTCTTTTTTCATTTTAATATACTTTCATAGAAATATTTCTGTTATGTCACAAAAACTAGTTTCTTTACGTCAGAAATGTCACGCTCATACATTAATTCCATAGTTAATCTAACATACTGACCCAACGGGTCAAGGGTAGTATATATATATATATATATATATATATATATATATATATATATATATATATATATATATATATAAGCTTGAGAAACTTGCATTGTTAAATGTGAAAAATAGCATCTGCAAATGCCTACCATTTTCTGTTTCACAAATTTAAGCACATTTGATTACCTTTGCCATAACCTTTTCAAAAGTTTCTGGCCTAATTTCTCTCATTTCTTTACTTTCCTTTAACTGTATTAACTTTTTCTTTAGATATCTCCACAAGAAAACATCAGGGCTAGTCAAATCAGGAGAACGAGATGGCTAATTGATAAATTATTGAGCCTTGATTTTAATGGTAAAATTGTACAATTTTGCATGTTAAACGATACTGAATTTTTCAATATTTTAAGGATTTGAAATAATAAAAATATTAAGAAATTAAAAAATACTAAGAAATTAAAGAGTTATTTAAAATTAAAATAAGTCACTCACATTTGGCTCACTTATACAATATATATATATATATATATATATATATATATATATATATATACATACCATGATATAATCTATATATATAAAAGCGAAAATGTATGCATGTATGTTTGTGTGTCTGCTAAAAACTTTTGACTGACGGAACAAAAATTCACAAACTTAGTATCATATTAAAGCCCCACCCTCCGGACGAAAAATTAGCCCAAAATAACCATCAGAAGTGCGTAAACTGTTCGATTTTCTGCAGAGAGGGGCCCCCCAAAAGTGACATTTTAATTTTAAACATTACATATTTTTAAATCGATTTATAATTGCCCCCAAAAATACGGGCGCCAACTCTTCTACATAAAGTATATTGGGTCAACTTGTATTTAAAACCCGCTAAGTCATGTCACGTGATCTTGACGTCAGCAAGCTCTAATGGCGTCTGAATTAAAAAAAAATTAACCCTCACACAAGCTAAACTATGAACTTCTACGCTATGACAACGTTACCAAAGTTATTAGCACGTTAAAAATAGTTAGATACGATAGTTAAACGAAAAATAACAAGCCAAAAATGTGAAGTAAAAAAAATACGCTTACAAAAAATATTAACGATCGAAGTTTTTACAAAAAAAAAACAGCCAGACGCCATTTTCTTTTTTAGTAACAGTCTTTAGAGGAAGGAAGACGAAGTGAGAGAGAGAGAGACATACACAAACGCAAACAAAGAGAGAGAGAGAAAGAGAGAGAGAGACAGATAGAGAGAGATGTCTAGACAGGAAACGAAATACGTAATTTAATAAACGCTAATGTGAAGTAAAACAAAAAAATAAAATACTGCTACGTCATCTCGTAACGCTCCCGCGATGACCTCATTTAGTGGCTATCTGTCAATCAAACCTCTTTCACTCGCTTTATAAGCCTTATTTTAACACTATAATCAATTCCTCTTACTCTTGCCTACACGGTTAAGTGGTTGGAGTTTGTCTTACCTCCGCGTCAAGGCTCCCGGGTTCAATCCAACCTCGCGACCAAAACTATTTTTTTTTCTTTTACATCTTTAGACACGCGGAGAACGTTTCTTTATTTTTTTTACTTTGCTTATTCTTTAGTTTACTTCACCCCCTCCTATACACACAGCGTTTTTTTTTTCGCTGTTTTTTTTTTTTTTTTTTTTTTTGGTTTTTCCGATTTTTTTAACATTGTTTCAGGGTTATTACTTATCCCCCCATACACACACCTATAAACACCCGGGCAACGCCGGGTACACCCCCCCCCCGCTAGTATAATATAAAACTCAGATCGTCTTGCTTGAGCATTGAAACCGTGTATCCGGTTCCGTTTTACAATGTGCGTTCGTAAAGAATTGAAACCAAAGCCATAAAACGCTTTTCTCATTTTATCTATTTTTCAATAGATTTTTACTTTTTATTTTTTTTTCACTTCTAACATAAACAAAACGCATACAAATAAACAAAACCGAAAATAAATTGGTTTGCGTTATATATGAATGATATAATTCTGCTTGCTTTACTTTTTTCATTTACAATAATAAAATACAATTTTTTTTTTTTTTTTTGCAGTGGATGTATTACATCGGCATTTTATGAATTGTTCTTTTGGTATTTCATTTTTTTCTTTACATTCCTGTATATTACTTTGAAAGAATAATAATATGAACACAATTATATGAAGTTGAAGATAATAAAAATATGTACGATTTTAGCGTCCCAAATTTTTATAGCAATTTTCATTCTAATTCAAGTAGATGAGGTCTGTAATCGTAAGCATTTTTCAAGCTTTGTGGCAAAAGTGAAAGACGGAGGTAACTGGCGGGGGTCATAACTTGCAAACATTTTTTTTTGTTCGAGGTGGTTACCACTTATCAAGGCGCGGAAGCCACTCATGGATAAGGGTTATTGTAAGTACAGTAAGTTAGTGTGGATATTTAAAGTGTCTACTTAAGGGGGCGGTTCATCAGGAATTTGTTTACGTTGGACTTGAAGACATCCAAGTTGTAGTCAGGAGGGAAGCAGGCAAACGGAACAGAGTTCCACATGCGTGCAGTTCAAGCAAAGAAACTTTGTTCATGGAATCTACGTTTTGATTTAGGCATATATAAAGAGTAGGGAAAGGTTTTGACAGTGGATTCAGCTAGACGGGTGTTTTAAATGTTTAGAAACATTTTTCAAAATGCGTGGGTGTGTAAGAGAGACATTATTTATTTTAAGATTTGCTTGGAAATTGTCTCACCACTTAATATTATTAATCAATAAATTATTAGTTCCTGATATGTTTAAGCTTGTTAACACAAAAAAAAAACTTAGATTGGACCTGTAGAGTGCACACTTCTGCCTTGTATTTTTTTCTTTTCGTCCTTTTTCAATTTTTTTTAACAGATTATTACACCCCTCTTATGCAAAGGATTTTTTCATTTAATATAGAGACAACGGTGTTAAGGCATTTATTACCCAATGTATCCCGTATTGTTTTCACTGGTCGCAATGTTTGTTATCGCGCATGCCTGTTTTCAATTTTTTGTGTGCGCGAAATTCCGTATTGTTTTCACTTGTCACCATATATATATATATATATATATATATTTATATATATATATATATACATATATATATATATATATATATATATATGTATATATATATATATATATATATATATGTATATATATATATATATATATATAGGAGAAAGAAAATTAAAACTGTAAGTTGAACTTTACAATCAAAATTAATTGTTCGGCTGAATACTCCAAAAAAGTCCTTATTCTGCGGAGGTTCAAAGAATGCTATTCTTGTTATTCTTATTATTATTCTCATTTTAATTCGGTTGGGATTACACTTTCTATATATAAATACTGTTATTTATATTAGTTTGAGGTTTACCATTGTGTATATCAGGTAAACACTACTTTCCTTTTTTTTTCAATTATATATATATATATATATATGTATGTATATATATATATATATATATATATATATATATATATATAATTCCGCTAAACAATGGTTGTAAACTTATTATAACACTAGTCTTTAACGAATAGATAATAGAGATTTATAAAGAATCGGTATGGGAATTGTACTTGTTTCAGAATCGGAAATTTTGTACGGAATCGGTAATTTTATCGGAATCAGGAAAATATTGGAACCGTCTCATCACTAACAGTAACATATGTATTGCTACTTTATATTTAAACACTCCCATTATAATAAAGCATATTACATATATATATATATATATATATATATATATATATGTATATATATATATATATATACATATGTGTGTGTTTGTGTGTGTTCAGCATTTACTTTACTTGTGCTGAATACGGGAGTAGAGTTGAAAAGTAGTATAGAACTACGGAGAAATACCTTTTTTAATTCCCAAGGGAAATTTTCAAGTCAATTAGATTGACCCTTTTTTCAGGAATTAATAAAAAAAAAATTATATATAATACATGCGTTTTGAACGATAGATTCCAGCTCAACTACAGATCTCACGAAATTTCTAATCGAAAATATCTTGCCAAACTTAGAATCTGAAAAACAAAAAATTCAACCCATTTAAAAATAGACTATAATTCTCTTTAACTTCAGCTTGCAATAGAAACATCAAATTTTTATATTTGTATTCCACCGCACACGTGTTGTTTCCTGTGTTACCCGTGTCTCAAATGTAGAGAGAAACTAATTTTGAGGGTCATGCAGAAACTATAATAGCATTTAACAGTAAAAAAGGCAATTCCAATCGGTGTGGATCAAATCTGTACAATTTCTCTACTATGCCTAAAGCTAAACGTAGATTCCATGAACAAAGCTTCTTTTTTAGAACTGCACAGCTATGCAACTGTCTTCCCTTTGCCTGCTTTCCGGCTGACTACAATATGGTCGTCTTCAAGTCCAATGTAAACACGTTCTTGATGAGCTGTTCTCCTTAAGTAATCGAATTTAACAAATTTCCACTACTAACGATTACTATGATACTGTATTTCCTAAATCTAACACCAAAAAACATGCGAGAAAAATTGTTTTATTTAGGTTCGAACACTGACCTCATTAACGATTTCTTTCTTTTGGCGGAAAGCAAATTTTTTTTTTCCTGCACAGACCACATTTATATGGCTTATCTGTGTTATTGCTTTTCTAGGTCGATGTGCTTATCGATGTGAGGACGGTTGATGTGTGGAATTGGCCAGAGAGGCTCAAGCCAGTTAATATCAGTCAGTTGACCAATGGCCAGAGGAAAGACAAACGCTACTCGATGGCTTCAACTTATCAGGTAAGGAAACATCTCTTCTACTTATGATTATTATTATTAGTAGTAGTAGTAGTAGTAGTAGTAGTAGTAGTAGTATTGTCCTGATAGACGAATTGCAACACCTTTCCGGCAAGTCCGGCAGCTGCCCTGGCTCCGACCGTATTAACTTTGCTTTCCGTCGGACTTTGTCGGCTACGCCGAGAAGGGCACTAGACAAAAAAAAAATATAGCTGTCTGTATCACCCGGCAAGGCTTACGTTAGGAAAGGCAACTTCAGCTCTAACTTTATAGCCATAGTAGTCGTTGCAATGCACTAGACTAGATACAGTACGCCATTGTCTTATTATAAATACTGTTACTATCAAGTAACAGTAGTAGTAGTAGTAGTAGTAGTAGTAGTAGTAGTAGTGGTAGTTGTTGTTATTGTTATTATTGTGCATTTTTATGTGTCATTTTCCATCGTAATCAATTGCAGCTAATCGATAAGGATTCAAACAAAAACACTTTCAGTATTTTGAGTTATTATTTTTTTTTTGAAAATTATTTCCAGATATATAAATAATTGATATTCATGAATAAAAAAATAACGATTTATATCATTTTCATTTTAATTAATGTAACACCGAAAGAACACTGTAAAAAAACATTGCCAATGTCATTGTTTCTTAAACTGAAACAATATTCAAGTTTTACATTAAGGAAACTTCATAACCATCATTATTGACGGGAAAATAACAACTTATTTTTACAGAATTTTTTTCTAGATTTGTCAATAAATGAAATTTATAAATAAAAACTAACGATTTATATCCTTTCTACTTTCATTAATGGAACACAGAGAGAACACTGGAGGAACATAAGCTATTTCCGGTAGCATTGTTCCGAAAACTAAAACAATATTCGTTTTATATTGAGGAAATTTCGTAGCCATCGTTATTGCCGAAGAAATTGCAAATTATTTTATATAGAAATATGAAACAAAAAACAGATGGACAGAACATACAAAGAAGAAAGAAAACTTATGGTATCAAAGCAAAATACTGTTTTATTATTTATTGTTTACTTTCATTTTAATTACAATCATGATTAATATAATAATACTCTAAAATAGGTCATGCTATAGAGTAGGATACTCGAGGTCAACCATAACCGTGTTGGATGAAACGTTAAAATTGATACAAAAATAATTCGCTAACGAAACAGGACTTCCGTTGTTAGTTTTAAATAAATAATCAGCTTGCATACATTTAATACTTTACAGAAATGTCTATACTTTATTATACTTTGCATACATTTAATACTTTACAGAAAGGTCTATACTTTATTATACATTGCATACATTTAATACTTTACAGAAAGGTCTATACTTTATTATACTTTGCATACATTTAATACTTTACAGAAAGGTCTATACTTTATTATACTTTGCATACATTTAATACTTTACAGAAAGGTCTATACTTTATTATACTTTGCATACATTTAATACTTTACAGAAAGGTCTATACTTTATTATACTTTGCATACATTTAATACTTTACAGAAAGGTCTATACTTTATTATACTTTGCATACATTTAATACTTTACAGAAAGGTCTATACTTTATTATACTTTGCATACATTTAATACTTTACAGAAAGGTCTATACTTTATTATACTTTGCATACATTTAATACTTTACAGAAATGTCTATACTTTTTTATACTTTGCATAAATGGCTTTACAATGGTTTAGATTTGTTTCTAAAATTCAAACAATGTATAACTTTATTAAATATTTATTGATTTCGTCATATTTTAAAGAGAAATAGAATACAATGTTTTTATGGCGTCGGGGAGTTTAAAACATTTCTTCAGCATTACTGTACAAAACTAAGTGACAAGGTTTACAAATGTGTGGATAAAATTGTCGCACTAGAAAAGACGACATGATCCCATTTCCGTTTGATGAAAACCGGGGTTTTGTTTTTGCAGACCATCTACTAGTTGGTCAGTTGTGTACAAATCTTAAGAGCGATAGGAGCCTTTAATCACGTTTGAAAGCGACACAATGTTCAACGAGCGAGATCGAAGATGTGGCACTCTCCACATTCCCATAGAAAGAACGCGTTTCGTAGAGTACAAACTCATTTTTGTGGGGAGCGAATAATTCCCCCAAATTTAACCGTGATAATCGTTGTCAGCATGCTCACCCACAAATGCAAAAAAAAAAAAAAAAAGAGAGAAAAATTAGGAGTGGCAATGACAGTAGGAGAGAAGTAGATGTGTTTATTGCGCGTGCGTACAAACCTGGCAGTCAGTGAGTTACAGTGCATAATACATAGTTGCGATTATGATGATGTTGCTCCAAAGATGAAATGTAGGATTTTATTAGTATGGCTAAATGTGTTTTTATACCTCTATAAGTACTTGTATCCACAAAGTTTTAATGAAATCTTCTTAATCAGCATAGTCGAAAACCTTTAAAAGTCGCCATTCTAAAGAAAATTGTGGAGGTGGGCCTAATGTAAAAAATTTACTGTACAACTCCTGCTCTTTATCGATTTAAATCATGATAACAGGAGCATTTCCAGCACCGTAAAATGCAAATCTGGACGTTTCAACGCTTGAGGGCATAAATCAACGCATCTTACGATCCGCAGTTATGGTCTTTGGTGTAGTTTCAAGTGAGAGCCACATAATCCCACCTAACATCTTCGCCTTCGAAGTCCGCTTTAAAGTGAACACCAATGTGTATCTGGATGTGCTAAAGAGAGTGGTAATTCCCTGGTAAAATCAGATGACCTCTGACAAACCTTGGGTGTAACAGCAAGACTCGCCGCTGGCCAACAAGTCTAAAGATACCTATGATTGACTTCAGAAGGAGTGTTACAACTCCCCCCCCCCAAGCTGAACATGCTGGACTACTTTGTTTGCTCATACGTCGAGAACGTCACAAACATAACCTCCTTTAATAACAAAGCCAGCCTGGTAGCCGATATCCATCGAGTATTCGCCGAACTCCCGCCGGTGCTTGTGGAAAACGCATGCTCCCAGTTCCGGACCCATATCGAGGCGATGATTTAGGTTGAAAGCGGCTACATTGAATAGATGTCAGCTCTACTACGTAATCAAGTTGCCTCAATTGATGTTTTCAATAAAAGTTTTAAAATAAAGTTGTGGTGTTGTTTTCTTTAGGGCAACAATTTTATCGTTTTGCCCTGTAAACGATTGCCTCTCACAGGAACAATTATATGTTGCGTATCCTAGAGTAGACAGATCAGACGGAAAGTAGAACAACTAAAAGTGTTGCGTATTAAAAAGATATTGTGAAATTACGCATATAAAGTACGTGCACTTGTTCTTGTTTTCCGCTTAACCATACTGATCTAAGCAATGCATATCAGGATACAACTAGTATATATATATATATATATATATATATATATATATATATATATATAACTACTTAATTTACTCACATAAAATTAATATACGAAAGTATAGATTTATGCGTAAACTTTAAGTATTTACTCCAAAAGTGCTCAATACGTAGGTAGAGCTAGTTAGTAATTTATAAAATATATATGGCGATTAAGCTACACTGAATATTCCGCGTTTCATCCACTCTAGGACTCTTCAGGCTTATGCGCATAAGCCTGAAGAGTCATAGAGTGGATGAAACGCGGAATATTCAGTGTAGCTTAATCGCCATATATATTTTATAAATTACTAATATATATATATATATATATACACTTGTGTCCGATATTATTCATACCCCCTCTTGAAAATTGAGTTTATTAGGTGTAACTTTGTAAGAATTTATTGTTTACGTCCATATTGATACATATTCTTAATAAACCTCTTCTGATCATTTTCGTCATTTTAAAATCTCGGGATACTTGTAATAAAAGAAATATACAGCTATTTATAAAATCTGCAATGTTCAAAAATAATCATACCCCCTTATTTTTTCAGTATTAATCGAGTTTCTGACTGTTTGTTTCCTGTTTGATTCTTATTTTGAATGCTTTTATACAACCTTTGATTAATTTCATTTCGTTTTTTGCATTTTTCAGAAATTAAAATGATATCAACTGAAAACCAAAAAAAGAATAAAAATTATTAGAATGGGGAAGAAAAAAGAGCTTAGTAATGATCTTAGGACTAAAATTGTGAATTCACATAAGGATGGTTTAGGTTACAAGTCAATTTCCAAGAAATTGTAGGTCCCTACAGCAACAGTACAGAGCATCATCAAAAAATTCCAGAGCCACCACACAACAAACAACTTGATTGGTAGAGGAAGGAAAAGGAAACTGTCTGCTAGAGCCACCAGGAATATTGTAAGAAGTGTTAATGCAAATCCAACCACCACTACTAAGGACATTTTAGAAAATCTGGAGTCTTCTGGCATAAAAATATCAAGGCAAACATTGCAAAGGACTCTGCATGAAAATGGTCTGAAAGGAAGAAGACCAAGAAGGACTCCATTGCACACCGGAAAACGCCTTACAGCACGTCTAAAGTTTGCTAGGACCCATGTGAATTCTCCAGAGTCCGTTTTCTCAAGTATTTTGTGGACTGACGAAACAAAAATTGAATTGTTTGGCCATATAGTCAGGGAGCAGTTGTCATCTACTCCAAGAATTTTGCCAAAATTGAAATTTCACTTGGATATGATCAAGAACATCACAACGAATAACTTTCAACTTGTCTTCCAACTATTAGCATCATATTTCATCACGAGAGGGCGCTTTTCCAAAATGGCTACGAAAAATCATGAGAATATAGTAGAAACTTTATTTTTTGCCAAAATATCAGGACACTGGGTTGTCTTTCAATGATTTTCTTAACATATAGTGAATGCCCCTATATTTTAAAACCAAAATAACTGGATACAGGGTAGACAAAGGGCGCTTTTACCTAAGATAGCCTCCAAAATAATGCACAGCCCATAGGAATTAAGGGGAGCGTTTGGTTCAAAACTGAAATTGCCTTGTGGGCATTCATACTCCTATCAGTACTATATGGTAGGCTGGGTTACCAATGTTGCACAAAAAAAAAATTGATACCCCCCAATTTGGGGACGTGAGGGGGCAAAAAAACAATTTTCAGCCCGATTTGGCATAATGTTCTAAATCTTATAACTAGAGAAACACTGGGCCAATTGAGATGAAAAAAATATATGGGTACACTATAGAGACTGCTCTAGATAGTAATTTGCGGCAGAGAGATAATTTACATTTTCAAGTATTCTTAATGAAAAAAAAAATATATTATATATTAGGTATAGTTATATTGTACATTTCTATATCATTCCATGTCATCTTCACTAATGTCATCTATTTCTTCATTGTAGTCCTCTGAATTTTCACAGCCATCACCACATCCACAAACATCAGAGCACATTAGTGAATTCTTATGGCATCCACATCTGTTTGTCATACAGGAACTGCGGCAGGAACATTGACGCAGCTCTAACAATGCTTCTGGTGCTGGCACATTAATATTTAGTACAGGTACCAAATAACCATCCTGCCTCTCCCATGAAAAATTAGTTGCTGGTGGGATGCTAGGGCATGGTTTGGTGGATAGATTCCACACCAAAGCCATGTAGAATGCCCTTTGTGTGTGCGGTATGAGTTCCTAATGTAGGAGGCAACTGTCTTCCTTCCTTGGCATTTTGTGCAAAGAGTGCCCATCTCAGTTCTTTTATACTCTCTGATGTCACTTTTCCAGAAGGTTTATACAAAAGGCATATGTAGCGTTCCATCTGGTTGACAACCCACTCTGGAACATCAGTACTCTTTCCAAATGCTGCAAAGGCATCAAGCAGGGGGGGGGGGTATCACATGCCATAAATGCCTTGAAGTGACTTGTGACTCCTTTCCCAGCAAATGCACCAGTGTTGTCAGTCCCTATGAAGGCATACTATCCCACTAATGCTTTTGCTTTCTTAATGCCGAGCTTATTATAGCTTTCAAATATTGAAATCCTCTCTGTATTATTCCTAACAAAGCACGTCATTGGCGGGATTAATGGATAGTTTCCAGTAAGTAACACAAAGACATCTGTATCTACTGAAAATATATCCACTTTAGCATTTTCATCTTTGTGATTGACGTCCACAGCATTAAGCAGTACCAACTGGTCACCTTCCTCTAAGCAGTGACTTCCTTCTGACATTTGTGGCATGGACACAACATTGGCAAGGTGGCAATTAGCTTCTATGATTGTCGTACATAACAAGAACCTTCTTTGACTTTCCTTGGTAGTGTGCTAGTACTTTCTGTGATAGATATTTGGTGAGCTTAGCCTTTGTCTGGATATGTGATAGAAACATCCTTATATTCTTTATGTCTGTACTGTCATTAACATGATAATGGATAGCTGCTGTTTTCTTGGTTCTCTTGTCTCTTGTGGTTTGTTTGAGAGATCCTGGTCGATATTGGTCAAAGACAACACGTATTTCATCATATTGTGCCCCCATATCTTCAACCATTTCAACAAATTTGTTTGCAAAATTTAAAGCAGTAAATTTCTCACATGTTTTTGTTACCATGTTGACAACACACATTGCATCAATTATTAAAATTGCAGTTTGGGTGCTATTTGCTTGATCTGCTGGGGGCTGGCTTACATCTTCTGGAATAGGGAGATCCATGACCAACTTTACTAACTGAGATTTTCCAGAAAGCATAATTATTGAACCATCTGGCTGGAAATTTGATGGTGGGGCACTGTCAAATTCATATTCTCCTATAGCATCTTTCACTTCAAATTCAGGTCTTCTTTTGCCTATAACCAATAGTCTGGAAAGCAATTTCCTCTCTTGTTTGACAGCAACTAATTGGCCCTTCACCTTTGTTTTGACAACTGGACCAACATTCTTGAAATAGGGAATGTTATTTTTCTTCTGGGGATCCCAAAAGCCAACTGTCTTCTCAACCATCCTACTCGTCACAAACTTCCCCAGTGCCTCTCTTCCTAATTTATCTCTTTGTTCAATATTCTGACTGACTTCAATTGGCGGTACAGCATATGTCATCAAGTTAAACATGTCACTTTCTTCAAATGGATTTCCTTGTTTGTTGATGGTATCCACAAGTTTTGCAGCATTTTGTATCAATCTAGTACCTTTTCCACCTGTTAATTCGTGGTGAAGTGATGTTGCCTGTCTACTTTCTATTCCAGCATAGTCTTTGAACTCATTAATGACTCTGCTTAATGTAGGAGCAATGATAAAGTATTTGTCTAATGCTGACTCATTTCCTGTAATGCCGATGAAACCCCCTTTGCATTTCATTTTCTTATGTTCTTGTTCAATCGCATGATCTGGATCAATTGCTGTAAATGATGCATTGTGTTTAGCAATGGTAAAGTTTCCTTCATTAAGAAATTTCCATAGATCAGGATCATTTGTCTGCATCTCCAACATGTCAGCAACATATAGCGTACCCCATCTTCCATAGTTAAACTGATCATGTGCATGGAAGTAGGACAACAACTCTTCCATTTTTGCCAAATGAAGCTTCCAATCACCTTTCCTTGTAGCAGCAATGAACATCAGCAAAACCATTACTTGGTTCATGTAGTTTGTCAGGAATTTTTGAATACCTTTCCCATTTTCTTGCCATTCCTCCATCCGTTTGAAAGTATTATTTGTCATCAGCTGATGGTGCATAAGGTTAATTTGTTTCTGAAATTCTTCTGTATCCTTGCTTGGTTCATTGATGTATGACTTAAATGATTGGGCAATTTTCTTGATACCTGGTGTGATTTCTGCTCTGTCATTTTCTGAGAACACAGTCTGAAAGAACAAATGATGCAATGCTATGAGTGTCACTGTATGTGCTTCTATTCCTCTGTACACATGTCGCCCATCTAATATTTGCCTCACTGTCGCTGGTCCATAAAGGTCTGACTCTTGCCAAGCTATATCAATGCCACTGCCTTCAACATACTTCCCTAAACATTTGAGAGCAGCCATAGTAGTGTGCAAACTCCCAAGTCTAATGCACCACTGCGATTTGTAATCTTTCAATCTTACTGCACGATTATACAAGTCGCCATCTAGTGTAATCACAGGCCTGCAATCATCTCCCATAGTCATCCAATTAATCTTCTGTGCCTGCATTAGAATAGTCAAGAGTACAGGCCACTCTGTTGGACTTCTCCTGTAAAGAGGGGCACATATTCCAACATTCCAAATTGGTGTTTTCTTAGTGATAAGTGAATTATAGGTTGACCACGTAGGACATTGGAGATTCTTTTTCTGAGTACAGACTTTATTTTTTGATCCAGTCGTCATAATTTCTGTTGAATTTTTATCTGACACAGCAGTAGTCACTGAACCATCTTTGGTTTCTTCATATATACCTCCCATCTCATCTTCCTCATCTCTATTGTTTGTAGTTTCTTCCTCCATGTTTTCCAACACATATGTTTCATCTTCATTGTCTTTGGTGCCTGTGCTCGTGGATCCCATTTCTTTAACTTCTTCATATACCTGTTTTCCTTGTGACTCTGTTCCTGTATTATCAGCTACATCTTCACCATCTTCACACTCTTCATCTTTTCCCCACTTCCCATCCCTCAACACATTTGACAAAATCCAGCTACAGGTCAAGAACCAAATTACATTCATCTGCTCATAGACAATGTCAGTGCCTTTCAGAGTGTACAATTTGTAATTCACATGATCAACCTTTGGAATTGATGGTTTGTCACATTGAAAGTACTTTACATCTAAATTTTCTTTTAAAGACTTGTCTTTGATACCTAGGTTTAACTTAAGTTTACCACCAAGAATAGGATTACTTTCAAGTTCTTGCTGTGCTATTAGCAAGTCTGCCCCATGAAATGGCCCTACTTCACTACTCCAGTCAATAATGTCAATTGCAAACAAGGGTCTCACACCCTGCTTTAGAAAAGAGGGTATGTGCATGCCCTGAACACTGTCATTTACATTATCCATTACAGCCAAAGCCATTCTTGTTGTTATTCTCTCCACCTCATCATACGAAACAGCCGCCTTCACGTCTCTGAGCATTTCCACTTCTGAACGTGACCTGTTTGCTTGATATGATGTAAGGGCCAGACCAACTGTAAATGGTGTATGCTTATCCTTCTGGAACCCACCACCATCTTCAGATTCGTAGTTTACTTGTCGATTGGATCTATATGAAGACACAATGTGCTGAGTTAAATTTCTTGACATTTTCTCTGCTTCTTCTTCTCGTTTTATATGTAGACTAGTATGTAGGCCATATGTTATCCACCTTACTAACTGTAATAATTTTTTTGGTGTTTCAAAGTCCTCAAATGAGCCTAGATATTTCCAATCTTTGATGCTATTTCTTGTCTAATTATCTTTGATGCTTTACTTAGGATTTCCATCTCTTCATCTACATCTGACACTTCATACTCACGAGAAACAATTTTGTCTTTAATTTTCTTGGAGACAACTACTTCAGGTTTAGGACCACGCTTGACAAAATCAATTCCAGGAATCTTCTCAAGAAGACGCTTTTTCAAAAGCTGCTTGTAGTTGCTAGTTAGAACTGGCACTTCATGTTCTTTAAGGAGTTTAATGTAGGCATCATTGGTTACATTCATATCAATGCCTGGAAAAGTATCACTGCTAGTTAATCTTAGTTGGACAATGTTGACAATTTCAATAATAGATATAGCACCTCCAATGTCATCATTTTCTGTTTGTTGGTTGTTGGCAGTCTTTGATGTTTCAAGGTATCTGGTTTCTTTTCTTAAACATGTCAAGTGGTATTTTAAATCTTTTGCAAATGCATCCATTGCATCCATAAGGAGTGCTAGTCTTGCACGGACATCTTCACTTGGACTACAGTTCTTGATTTCCAAGAATTTTTTCCCCATGGACTCGCTGCACACTTCATGAATTTGTTCTCTGCCTTGATCTTGACAGAAGACACATAAATCTGAATCAAATGTTTTCCTTGATTTTGGTGATACAAAACTTGTACTTGGCCTTCCTCGCTTTTTGCTCATTGACTCTTTTAATTCTTCTTCATGACTCCTTTCAGCTTTTGCAAGATTGCTTGTGTTACAGAATGATTTGTAACACTTTCTATGGTAATGGTAATCTGTTCCTCTAACTATTTTCAATGTATTTATTCTATCACAAATGTTTCTGTTCTTGCCAATTCTACCCCATCTTTCACTACACAATCTGATATTGGAGAGGGATGTTTCAGTTGCAGTAGAAAACAGATCGTGCAGCTTCTCGTCGCATATGATGCATTCCTCCATATTGCCGTTGTTCTGGTTACTATTGCTCCAAACACAAATCTAAGGCCAGCTGCAGCCCTGCAAAGGAAAAATACAACATTTAGAACATTGCAATATAATAAACTTAAGATAATCAATAGAAATAAAGACATTTAGGGTTATTTTTGGGATTTTAGGTATTTTTGTCAGTAAATTAGGCAGCCAATTTGAAAATCGCTCTCACGCGCTTAAAACGGCTCTGAAATTTGGAAGACAAGTTGAAAGTGATTATCTATGATGACCTCCAACACATACAAGTGAAAAATCAATTTTGGCAAAATTTCTGAAGTAGCTATTAATTAATGACAAATGCCCCCTGACTAATATGGATGCTTCTTACGTTTGGAGGAAGAAAGGAGAAGCTTACAACCCAAAGAACACCATACCCACGGTGAAACATGGTGGTGGTAGCCTAATGTTTTGGGGCTCCTTTTCGGCTAGTGGTCCAGGTAGTTTGGTCAAGATAGATGGAACCATGAAGAAGGAGCAATATTTGGAGATACTCCAGAAAAACATTAGACAGGATGCGGAGAAGCTCCATTTAGGACCAAACTGGGTCCTTCAACAGGATAATGATCCAAAACATACTGCCAAAATAGTCAAGAAATGGTTTGAGGATAATCACATTAATGTTTTGGAATGGCCTAGCCAGAGTCCTGACCTGAACCCTATCGAAAACCTCTGGCACATATTGAAAACTGAGGTTAAAAAGCGGAAACCTAGAAATTTGAGGGATTAAGAGAACTACTGCATTGAAGAATGGTCAAAAATCAGTGTTGATGATTGTAAAAACCTTGTTGATGAATATCCAAAACGGTTACAGGCAGTTATTAAGAATAAAGGGCATGCTATTGACTATTAGTAAGAGAGGTATGAATAATTTTGAACTAGTGCCATTATTGTTTTTCTTAGTATAATGCTTCAAACTTGCATAATTTATTTATTTGTTGAGTTTAAATTAAATGCTTATGCTTGATTTATTGTTTGAAATCCCTTTAATATTGTCTATCTTCTGGTTTGAGCAATATTCTTATAGAAATCTCAAAGATCCGAGGGGTATGAATAATATCGGGCACAAGTGTATATATATATAACATGTAACAACGGACAAAGCTTACAATAGTGACGCGTGGTCGCATAGGAAAACTGGAATTCAGTTGTCTGCGAAAAAATCTCTTAAAATATATGGTATCAATTATTTTAGATTTTATTGAAGTTTATTACGGAAACTCGTTTTGTTTGAAACTATTTTCCCCATCCGTTATAATTCAACAAAAAAATAACCTCACGATCACAACCTTTGGGGTAAAAAGTTGTGTCGTCATATCGAAAAAAAATGTATGAAGGGAGTAAATTATGAGCTATGTTTTATAGCATATATATATAGCTTATATAAATTCGCCATAGTCACCGACATATCCGTACACATCTTTATAGGCGAAGACACGCATAGAGACAAAAAGGTGTTTTATTCTTATTTTATTTTTAAATAGATTGAAAGAAGGAAAAATATCATATATAAAAGGAAAGTGTAAAGAAATCTAGTGAGAGAAGTGGAATGATGCAAATAATTATGACATGGAGAGAAAATAGATTCAATGATTGGTTGTCTTTAAGTCCAACAAATAGACTCAATGATTAGTTGTCTTCAAGTCCAACATAAACAAATGCTTGACGAACCGCCCTCTTAAAAAATCCGATTTACCAAATTTTCATTACTGACGATTATTACAATATTATCCAACTGACTACTGTACACTCCATAATACTTACCCTCGAGTGGCCTCCGGGCCTTGATAAGTGGTGACTCCAATGTAAAAAACAATGGTATTATCGTAACGTATTTTTTTAATCATCTGCAATTTGGAACGTAAGGAGCTATTATTTGGGTTATTTTCTAACAGGGGACTAAGAGGGAGTTGAGCAGCGAGATGTCTGTTCACATTACATTTAAATTTCTGAAAGTTAGTATAGTCAGGGAAAACAGGAACATTGAGAGAATTACAACGTCTATCACTACGACAGAAGAAACTATTAGAGTAGAAGTCTTTCCGGCATATAGTGACCTCAACAGTAAAGGTGTGGGATATTGCTGATTGTCTAGTTAATCGGCACTATGCATGACGAAGGGGCTCAAATGTTATTAATTATGAGAGCACATTCTGGTAAACTGTTCGGGCAAAAACAAATAGAGGCAACATTTTGTCGTTGTACCGTAGTCGAATTTAAGTTGACAGTACGGGACTTATTTGGTTGGCGACTCGTTTTTTTAACCTTGTACAGAGGTGAGAGCCTAGTGGCTAATGTTTTTATTTATACGTCATGCCACTTCAATGCCCCAAGATTCTACATTGCTAACAGCCTTCTTATAATCTTACACACACGCACATACACACACATGTATGTGACGTGACGTGACGAAGGAGGCGATATTGAGATTTTTTTTCTGTTTACTTGCCTCCCCACGAGAGCAGAGTTAGACACAAGGTTGATTTTTGAATGTGAGGATAAACCAGCTCCCTCAAAAGGGGCACTCTGGTTAGTAACAAAAAAAACTGTATCAGTCATGATAATGAATGAAGCATCAAAACAGATACTACACTTCGCTCAGTAAGTTTACAACCAAAACAGAAATAAACAAAATGTTAGGCACAAGGTCAGGCAAACATTGGAGAGCGGGTGTCTATGGTCATCTTCGTTACTGTACCTTTGCTTGTCTATGCATGATCCTAACTAAAGTTCTCATTCACCATAATACCCGAAGCACACCGGGATCGTCCTAACTAAGATTCCCAGATCAAATCGTGTGCGTGTTTTTATTTATTTGTTTATTTGTTATAAGCAATAACATAAATTTGTAAACCCAAAATTTTATAAAAAATCGTTTGAAAAATAAGCCAATTGAGATTATGATTTTTCGTGTATCTATTTATATTTCAAAGGCCCCCACATATGCAAATCAGTAAATACGAACTTAATTTTTGTAATAACCTGGAATGTAAATGATGGCAAATAACCCGGATTGTAATTTTCACCCCAAACAAGGAAAAATGCCACTTTGGTGTAGGGGGCTACTACTGGTGCACTATGTAGGGATTTGGGCAGCAAGATGTCGATTTACGTTACACTTGAACGGATGTATATTTTTTAGCGTTCATTTAACATTAGAGATTCCTTGATTGGAATTGTATCAGAGAAAAATATAACAACACAAAAAACAAAAAAATAACGTTGCAATTTATTATATTCAAGTATTACAACAAATCCTAGTTTTTAAAAAAAATCTCTTTTCTTATTTGTAAACAGTTTTCCTCATCAGTTGATTTTTTTCAATCTGGAAGTTACGCAAATCTTTATAATAATAATAAATCTCAATATATGATATAGATGCTAAAATATTTTCTATTCAAATACTATCGTACTAAGGCTATTGTAGTAAAGAAAAAATAGGTAAAAACTGTCAAAACAATCAACATATTTGAGAACTGATATATGTAAATACATTATGATTCCAAACGTTTTCCTTGAAATTATTTTATATATGATCCGATTGTTCAAGTTGTAAATAAATAACGAATGAAAAATAACGGAAAAAATGTTAAAGGAAAGTCTGAAAGTTTACAAACTTAAATTAAAATAAAATTTTTAAAAACCGCTTTATTTACGGAGCACTGATTCGAAGCTAAGTGTTGGGAATTATCTCGATAATTATCACTATCTTCAAACATTCCCATCTTTTACCGTCGTACATGTTTACCATCTCATATATTCACCAATAATACAGGAAAACAATAATTCGTTGTTTTCACCGCTAATTAATGTCCCAGGTTTTACTTTAATAAAAGAATATGAAATAATTGCCAAATTAATTCTAAATCGCTAGTATATTTTAGTATTGCCGTATCCTTCTGTTTGTTTTTTTCTTCTTCTACTTTTTGCACCCTGCGTCCTCAATATATATATATATATATATATATATATATATATATATATATATATATAATTTAAAGGGGATTATAACATTAGTCTAAAGAGCAGAGTGTATTTTAATGTGATAGTACAATTGATAATTTAATTAAAATACAAGAAGAGAACAGTGTTCGTTGTAATTACAATATATAATAAGTTCGATAGGCAAATATCCTAGAGCTACTTAACTATTTAGTAATGTGATTAATGATTTAAAATTCAAATTCAAGTTAAAAATTAAAAATCTGTTCTATAAGAAGGAACAATAACAAAGTCAATAATTTGTACGATCGTTTCGGAAACGATGTTTTTATTGTGATAGACATTAAGTCATGGACAATAATTTTTACATATAGTTTTTTTTAAACAAAGTCTCCTCACCAGCAAAAGTATTGAGTGTTTTTATATATAAAAGACACCATAAATAAACCTAGCATTTTTTAAGTAAGGCAGATGTATCTTTTAATTGTTCACCTTTTGAAAATCGTAATTATCATGCATTTATAAGCTAAAATCAACGTCCAAATGAATGCTTTGACGATAATTACGGTTTTCAAAACGCGAACAATTAAAAGATACATCTGCCTTACTTAAAAAATGTTAGGTTTATTTTTAAAAACATCGTTTCCGAAACGATCGAACAAATTATTGATTTTGTTGTGTTCCTTCTTATGAAACAAATTTTGAATTTTTAATTTGAATTTGAATTTAAAATCTTCAATCACATTACTAAATATATATATATGTATATATATATATATATATATATATAGAGAGAGAGAGAGAGAGAGAAATATGCGCGTGCGTGTGTGTGTGTGTTTTGTATAGTGAAGTTCTGTGTATATATATATATATATATATATATATATATATATATATATATATATATACTAGCATGGCCGCCCGGCATCGCCCGGTCGTAAAATACGCTTAAATGTGATCTTTTGATTAATGCAGATTACGTATATATCAATATATTATATTGGACCCAATATATAGTAATGATTTAATAAGGTATTACAAAAATGACTTGTGCGCCGACACCGAGAATCGAAACCAAAACATTCAGTTTAAGATTTACGTTTCGATTGACGTTAATGCGAATATGAAACATGCCTTTTGCAAGGTTAAAAATTAAAGATGAGCCAATAGTATGCATATTCATTACTTCGTCGTTCAACCATCACCTGGCAAATTCAATTTTTATAAGGTTTACACTTTTACACAGATTTTCCCCTGCTAAAACCCAAATATATAGTTTCGCATGGATTCGAATCTTAAGTTCCATGTTTGTAGACCAAACACTGACAGAGGAGTTTGGTAGGTACAATATTTTAAACAAATATATATACACATATACACAATTTTTTTTTAATTCAATTTGTACCCCAAACAAGGCACAGTGTAACTTTGAAGCAGGGGGATACTATCAGGGACTTAATTAGCAGGGGACTTATGAAGGGAGATGAGTAGAAAGATGTGTGTTCGCATTACACTTGAACTTCTGCATATCAGTACAGTTGGGAAAGCAGAATCCTGGAAAGGAGTTCCAAAGACCTGCAGTTCTGGGGAAGAAACTATTAGAGTAAAAGGCTTTCTTGCACCTAGGGATCTCTACTGTAAAGGGATGAGACTTAGTAGCTTGTCGGGTTTGTCGGGGGTAGTTAGGTCAAGGAGGTACAAGTGTTTGCAGTTCGTCAGAGCATTCACCATTAAAGTATTTGTAGAACAGGCAGAGGGATGCAACATCTCGTCGATAGAACAGAGGCTTAAGCCTAGATGACAGTTCAGGACCTATCAGGTTGGCGACTCTCTTTTGAACCCTGTCCAGGATCGAGAGACAAGCAGCAGATACACCAGCCCAGATGTGACAATAGTACTCCATACATGGGCGATAGGTGGCCTTCTAGAGGTACAGGATACTGTCAGGCGTAAGTAGTTTTCTAGCACTATAGAGGGAGCCAACCTTCCTTGCAGCAGCCTTTGCAATGCTCTCAATGTATCTATTCCAGTTCCGACTCCGACTGGTCTTTGACTCCCAATTCGTTACTAACGTTACTGCGTGTATTTTCAAGCTAGCATAGTCACTAAGATAATCACCTGATGGTGTTACATGTCATTATCCTAAATTGTGAACAAAACTGTTAGACCATTTTTAAGTTATATTCCTAAATTAATATAAATAAATATTTATTCCAAATATGTTTATTATTCTAAAACATTGTAGCTTACAACATGTTTTTGCTTGGAATCATCATAACTGTCGGCTATCACACTTTCGACGTTGCTCCAGCATGCTTATATATATCTATATATATATATATATATATATATATATATATATATATATGTGTGTGTGTGTGTGTGTTTATATATACGTGTATATATATATATATATATATCAGGTATATAAAGACATCAGTTTTTTCATTAAACATTGTTAAAGACAACTAAGAACTTTTGTTCAGTTATACCTTTTTATTTTTTCACTACATTCTGATGTTGTTGTTTGTGTATAAATCAAAGGTATTAAAAAATGCGCCATAGTTAGATTCGTCTCTTCGAAGCATGTCGCGATTTTGTTACTTTTTTTTCTTTCATCAAGACATCGTCAGGAATGCGTAAAATTTGTTTGGAAGAATAGTAGTAGTAGTAGTAGTAGTAGTAGCCAGGAAACAGTTAGTGGGTGCGAAGCCGTTCATGCCCAGTTGAGAGGTATGGTGTGTCTAGTTTTGAGGTAAGGGCATGGTCAGAGAGGAGAAGGTGGTTACGATAGGCATTTAAAAATGTTTTGGCTGGATTGATAAGTAACCATATTTAGGACGGGTGTCGGAGGTCTTATATACACGGAAAACTCAAAGAAGACGTTACCGAAGAAGTTTTTGTTTTAAAATCCAACAACGACTCGTTAATATCGCCAACAATTTCGAATATATGCAGTGCACCACTATTCATAAAAAAACTAAGCATATTATACCAAGGAACTATCTTCCTACCAAATCAGACCTATCTGGCCATGAACTCGCCGAGCACCACCCAGGTTTACGCGATCTACTAAAGGCTGAATCCATAAAAAACGGCTCCTGGATATGACTTTAGACTATATCCGATGGTGAGGCCCCAGCTTGCGGGCTTTGGGAAGTGTGGAGCCACCCTTTAATTCCTATTGCTCCCAGGTCCACTCTGACCCGGATGGTAGTACCTGTTAGGGTCCCAACTATGGGTTAAATAGAAACAAACTTTTAAAAACAAATATACTCTATTACAAAATTGTTCTTCAAACCCACTGGATTCGGCATTAAATAACCTGAAAAGGGTTGATATGCGGTAAAACAAAATCAATCAACCATAAAAAGCGACTTGACAACAACAAAAAAGGCAAACTAAATTCTAATTCCTGACCTAAAAAATAAAGCTGCTTACGATCACCGCAACCACACCAACATTGTGGTAAAAAAAAAAAACGATAAAACAAACATATTCGTCGTACTTAACAAGTTTGACTATCACAAAAACTACAAAAAATCCTTGACGACCGCTCAAAATTTAAAAACAATCAATAACCACCTTACGAACATTCTAAAAACACAAGTTTACAACCTCATCACTGCTAATAATTATGCCCAAATTGGAAATTACCACTTTCCGAAAATTATCGTTGAGTATAGACCTGAATATCTAAACGAAGCGGCAAAAATACATAAACAGAAGGACCCATCACATCACAAGTCACCACCGCAATTTACTCTCAACCAAAGTACTCAATGATCTCATTAGTAAATATTTACTTAGTAAATACAGTGTTTAATCAACACAAAACTACTACAAATTCTAAAAGCCAAACAACCCAACAACAAAGTCATCGCCTCCCTCGACGTAGAAAGTCTATTCACAAATGTTCCTGTAAAAAAATATTGACATAATTCTGAACAACATATACAACAACCCGTTCCTACACCCCCTTAAAATCAACGAAAGGATACTTAAAAATTAGTAGTAGGTTTTACCGCAGAGGAAAACTTTTTACTACTATATAGAGAATATTTACACCCAAATAGAGGGAGGTTCAATTGATTCTGTCTTATATCCGCTATTTAGCAAGTTTTAAGATTAAAAATTTTGAAAGCGGTATATATAAGAACTCAGAAACGTGTCCTAAATATGGTTACTTTTCAATCCAGCCAAAACATTTTAAAATGCCTATGATAACCACGTCTCTTATCGCCCTCACCTTAAAACGACACTCCCTCTCTTCCCACTGGGCAGAAACGACGTCGAACCCAATAATCGTCTACCGACTTCTACTACCAATACCATTCGCCCTGTCAGCACAACCAAATTTTACCCATTCCTGACGATCTCTCTCTCTCTCTATATATATATATATATATATATATATATATATATATAAAATATATTTTAGTCATCGACATACAGACCTGTTTCGTTGTTTCACAACTCATCAGTGCCGCTAGACTAACACCTCTCCGAAGCCGAGGATCGAACCTAGAACCGTCGTGATGACAGTCGGCAGTCCTACCCCCTGACTACGGAATCGGTGGCCGAAATTAAACTGTCCGAACGTCTATTTAAATAAACATCCGCCCGCCACTCGTAGAGGGCTCAAACGTTTGTTTGTAAACAAACCGCGAGCTTCGCATTATTTCAGACATGATTGAAAGATAAAATTGTCGCCATAGAAAATACGACTTGATTCCTCTTCCGTTTTATGAAAACCGGTTTTCCTGTTTTGTTGCAGGCCATCTACTAGTTGGCCAGTTGTGTTCAAATCCAAAGAGCCTTCAATCACGTTCAACGAGTGATGCGCTGCTTTACAACTCATGCTTTTTACCGATCCAAGCGATGAAAACTTGACGATTGCCAACACCCTCAAAATGCATCGCTGGATTGCCGTCAAAATGCTTCGCAGAGACGTGCTTAGGGTGAAGAAAACAATGTTTCCATTCGTTTTATAATTAAACATTAGGTGTACTAGATGTGCTGAAGAGTATGGTGACTCCATTGTGCAATCACGTGGCTGCTGGTAGACTGCGCGTGTGGCAGGACTCTACGCCGATACAGAAGTCAAAAGAGACCCAGGCTTGGCTTCAGAAGGAATGATTCGAGTTCGTAACATTCTCTTATGAGCTCCACACTACCCCACTCCTGAACCCGCTGGACAATTTCGTTTGGTCATACGTCGGGAACATCACCAGCACGACCTCACATAACAACAAAGCCAGCCTGATCGCCGCCATCCGCCGAGTATTCGCCGAGATCCTACTGGCTCTTGTGGAAATGACAATAAACCTCCTCATCAACCAATAGCTATGGTTTATAATACATTACCTGAAAGTACTTCGTTCAAACTCCTCGGCTTAACGTTCACAGTGACATGGGTTGGAACAGATACATAGGGGTCATTGCCGCAGCTACTGCGAGGAAGTGGGCTGTCTCTATCGTGCTAGAAAGTTACTTACGCCTGAAAATGCCCTGTACCTCTACAAGGCCACCATTAACCTATGTACGGAGTATTGTTGTCATACTTGAGCTGGTGCATCTACTACTAGCCTCTCACTAAAGGACAGGGTTCGAAAGAGAGTCGCCAACCGAATAAATTCCAAACTGTCAGCTAGGCTTCAGCCTCTCTCCCATCGACGAAATGTTACATCCTTATGTGTGTTTTACATGTATTTTAATGGCATTTGCTCCGGTGACGTACAAGCTCTTGTATCCCTTCGACGTAAATACCCTCGACAAACCCGACAAGCAGCAAAATCCCACCCCTACACAGCAGAAATCACTAGATGTAAGAAAGCCTTCTACTCTGACAATTTCTTTCCCAGAACTGATAGACTTTGGAATTCCTTCTGGGTCTCTGCTTCCCAACTGTACTGACATGCAGAAGTTCAACTGTAATGTAAACCAACATCTTGTTGCTCAACTCCTTATATAGAATTCCTTCAATAATGTCCCATACATCAAAGTGGAACCCGGCCCTGGTTTGGGTTGAAATTGCAAGAAACAAAAAGATTGTTGGGTGGCGTCATACTAACGAGTGTAAAAATCCTACTTGTGTGACATCAGCTTCGGTTCTCAGTGGTTGAATGACCACAATCCTTGTTTGAGACGAATTAGATAAATTCTTGAATCGAATTTCGCCGGGGGTTACTTGATCTGTGTTAACTAAATAACTTTATTGTTTGTAGCGCGGTTGTTCAGGTGACAGGGTACTCGTCTCGCATGCAGAAGCTTTGGATTTCTCATTTCGATTCGGATGTGTTCAACTGAAGAGCCAAATAAGGCCGAAACTCGACCCTGAAACTTGTGTCATGGATATATATATGTATATATATATATATATATATATATATATATATATGCATGTGTGTGTATGTGTGTGTGAGAGAGAGAAAAAAAGAGTGAGAGAGAAAGTCCGACTAGTCTTTACAGGAATTAAACGCGGAAAATTCTGTGTAGTATAAATTTCATATATATTTTCCACTTATTTTATATATATATATATATATATATATATATATATATAAATATATATATATATATATGTGTGTGTGTGTGTGTGTGTGTGTGTGTGTGTGTGTGTGTGTAATCACATAAGCCTAGTTTTGTACAAAGCCATTAGAGTTTATCACATCAAATGTTCAACTTCTCAGTCAACAAGATCAACTTTTAGCAAAAGCTGTCTGTCTCATAGATAGTAAAAGAATGTTATTTAGTGTAAGGTAATTTATATATCCGTAAAATGTTTTCGAAGTCAAGCAGAAAGTTCCTTACGTGTGATTCATACAGTTTGGCGCTAAATTTACCTGCGCCAATGATACGAAATTTGATAACACATTTGGTAACGTAGTTATATTGGATAAAGCAATGTCGACTACAGTTAGTTACTGGTAAAATTTGGAAAAAAGCATGCATCTCACAACTAATATAATAGAAGTCACTAAACTATCACTAACATTTCTTTTATTAAGACTTGTTTTATATGTGTCCATGCATCTTCTTATGAGGCTCTGTCCGTAGGTCGCGTATCATGGGTATTATCATATAATCTGAAACCATGGATTCTATTGTTGGCATT
This sequence comes from Euprymna scolopes, assembly GCF_053919585.1. NCBI lineage: Eukaryota > Metazoa > Mollusca > Cephalopoda > Sepiida > Sepiolidae > Euprymna > Euprymna scolopes. The sequence goes on from NC_136482.1 coordinate 189,406,693, forward strand.
GGTTATCCCGATGATTTTCTAGCCAGAGTTATTTTTGAAAGACATCAGGTTCTTACGAGAGCGATCACCTGAAGGTTGTCAACATCTAAGTGAAAGAAAATTGTGGAACGAATTGGAGTCAAACTTGGAACACCAAAGTCGTCAGTCTGTCTCGTTAATCACTTAACAATCTTTACCTCCCGATGTACGAAACTAAGCAGGCGGATTAAACGAATGCTTCTAGTTTTAGAGGCGTACAAGGAACAGGTTCTTTCTTCTTTGGACAGTGCTGCGTAAACTTGAAATACAATTTAAATTGTCCGTCTGTCTTTTTGTCTGTCACGCTTGAGATTTAAATATGATTTTTATCGTTAAATATGCAGACTAGGCGCATCTTAAGAGTATACTATATAGCAATGTAATTTTCGTCCGTCTGTCAAGTTTAGCATAATGTTAGTTTGTCTGTCACGTTTGGGATTTAAGTAGGATTTTCATCGGTATATGCGCAGACTAGATGGACGCAACTTAAGAGTATACTATATTGGCTCTTAAAGAAATCGTTGCGTATGCGCAAGACGAAGCTTTTTAACTCTAAAATTAAATTTTACCTTTAACTCAGCCGTATTTATTCAATCAGAACTTATCAATTACAATGGTGTATCCCTAAAGCCATCATCGATTATATGTCATACGAGATTGGGGTGAAGAGATTTGCAGACGTTAACTTAATTGTAATACGTAGGCAAAAACAGCGCCCCCTATTTTGTGAGTCACTTATCCTTATTAGATTGCATTTGTGCAATCACTTTTCCTCTGTGTGTGTATATTTTCAGTGTTCCGTAGCTTTAATAATTAAGGATTGTATTATATTTTTATAACTAGTCGAATAATTATTGAAAAAATATAGTGTAAAATGATACGGAAATTGTACGAATATTTAAAACAAAAACATGTTTAATTACGAAAGTAAAGTCATTGCAATGGATTTTCAGTAGTGCATAAACCATTCATAATTTGAGTTTTCTCTAATACATGAGAAAAATAATGAATTATTGCCTGATTCTATTAACGTTCTTTCAAGTGTTAGTAAGTTTTTTTTGTTGTTTTTGTTTTTTTTTTATTTAAGAGGAAAACAATATAACAAAAAAAGATAATCTAAGTTTATCGGCAGAACAAAGGTGTAGGAAGTTGTTCACCAGGGTACACAAAACTAAGCAAAAATATGGTTTGTTAATCAATGTCTGCTGATGATTGATACAAATGCAGTCAATATGTTTAGAATTATTTTGCGATTAGTTTAAGAGGTGGCAGTTAGTTTTGCGACAATTTACGACAGTTAAGGGCAGTTTACGGAAAGTCTTGGCGGATCGACAGTTTGGAACACTTGCTAGTTTTGAATAATTAACGGCGTGTGAGTCATTCGTGAGAGATTGTTATCATCAATCGTTTTGTTTAAATCTGTAATTATTACACGAAATTAAAAAGCAACGGGTGTGAAACTTCTAATTTGGAGCTAAGGAAATTGTTTCGACGCATGCTAGAGGTTGCTCTTCAGAAAATTCCTCTCCATCCCCATCCCAATTCAACTAAGAAAATCCCAAACAACTAGTCAAATAAAAATATACAGAGGAAGATATATATATATATATATATATATATATATATATATATATATATATATAGTCTAATGCAAATAAATTATATATATATATATAATTTATTTGCATTAGACTATATATATATATATATATATATATATATATATATATATATATATATATATATTGAATAAAATAGGCGGACGTTTCTTTTTTTTACACAGTGGTCACCACTTATCAAGGCCCGGAAGCCACTCAGGGATAAGGGTTATTGCAAGTACATTACGTTAGTGTGGAGATTTGATGAAGTGTTTACTTAAGGGGGCGTGCATTAGGACTTCCTTAACGTTGGACTTGAAGACATCCAAGTTGTAGTCAGGTGGGAAGCAGGCAGACGGAACAGAGTTCCACAGGCGCGCAGTTCTAAGAAAGAAGCTTTGTTCATGGACTCCACGTTTTGATTTAGGCACAGATAAAGAGTGGGGGTAAATTTTCACAGTGGATTCAGCTAGACGGGTGTTTTCGTGAAAGATTGGCGAGGGGGGACCAGGGATTGGAGTTCAGACGACCACCTGCCATGGAAATAACAGTAAAACAAGGATAGGCTCGCAACGTTTCTTCTGTGAGAGAGAGTTTGCAAGGTAGAGAAAAGGGCATCCCCCACTAAGCCACAAAGTCTATTTTGCACTCTGTCAAGGCAGGATAGGCTGTTTTTAGCAGCTCCTGCCCAGATATGGCAGCAGTATTCCATTCTTGGACGTACTTGGCTTTTATATAGATAGAGAATTGCATCAGTAGTGAGATATCTTCTGGAGCGGTAGTAGGATCCCACCATCTTTCCAGCGACCTTGGCAACAGACTTGATGTATGTGTTCCATTTCAGATCAGGAGTAAAGGTCAAACCCAGAAGCTTGTCAAAACACGGGGCCTCTCCCAGACGAGAGGCATCCATCACAATTGATGCCAGATGGGGATCAGAGCGTTGATGATTTAAGGATAGGAGTTTGGTTTTAGATGCATTAAAGGTAACCAGCCATGTCTTCCCCCACTGAACCACGCGCTCGAGATCAGAGGAGAGAGAATCAGAGGGAACTTTGTCATTTACAGCCTTTGACGCGTTGCCGTAGATGGTCGTGTCATCAGCATAGATGTCAACGAATGATTTAAGTATGTGTTTAGGGAGGTCATTGATGTAGATCAGGAAGAGAGTTGGGCGCAGGATTGACCCCTGAGGGACTCCAGTATTAATACTGCAGGCTTCTGATTTTTGTCCATCGACCACTACTCTTATGAGCCTATCCGAGAGAAATGATTTAATGATTGAGAAAACATTTCCAGTTATACCGTAGCTGTTTCTCAAGTAACCATTCTTTTTATATCTATCGGCACAGCAGGGGTTGTCCACCAAATGATGGCCAATAGCAGAGTCTAAGGCTGCAGAAGAAGGGAGACCACAAGACCCTATCCTCACTTGTCTGATCTTCGATGGAACATGCTGGTTTATACGAGTCAAAAGATGCAAGATGTTCGCCCAACATAACCAACATCGCACTGGCATTTGAATTGATATACAATATTGCTATTTTGGATGTAAGGCAAACTATCCTTGCGAAAAGACGGACAAGCAGGTCTCGTAGTATATACCAAACGCAAGAACACAGAATAAAAGCAGTCGTAAATACTTCTGCGAATCTGTTTGGAAAGTCTGTTACTCTTTTCCCCAATCCACGGTAATTTTAAATAAACCAGGCATTTCAAGGGTCCAAACTTTTTAGGGGATTTAAAATCCGCAACCTTTTTGAATATAGAGTCATCAATAAGGTCAACAGGATAACCATTATTGATGAATATTTCCCTGATCTTATCGAGTTCGACATCTAATCTGTTAGGTGAACAAATCATCAGGGCTCTATGTACCAAAGTATTAATTAAGCCGACCTTACATGATTTTGGTACAAAAGACAACCAGTTCACATATAGGCCAGTAAATGTCGGCTTTCTATAAATTGTAGTGAGAAAGCCCCCCTCCTTGAACGTTGGAGAAGAAAATCCAAGAAGGGAAGCGAATTGTCCTCCTCACTTTCCATAGTGAACTTAAGAGCCCCATGCAAGGAATTCAACCTATTAAAAAATATCGACGCTTCACCTTGCGATGGAAAAATAGAAAAAGTGTCGTCAACATATCTGAAATATTCAGTAGGTTTTGTTACGGAATTGAACAAAATGGTACCCAACGAAACTATCCTCTAAAGTTGGGGCCAACGGACTCCCCATTGAAACCCCGTCGACCTCGTTGTGCCAATATTTTAATCGTTTTTTTAAACGTTAATAAATTTATTTTAGTGTCCCCGTACTTTTGGCACATTCAATAAGTTCCCCATTAGAATTCTTTATATTCGACATAATATTATTTTGTACGCTATCGATTTTCTCCTGATGAGATGATAGCCGAAAGAGCTCTTGAGAAACTTCCGCCTATTTTATTCAAAACTGTATATAAATTCTGTAACTCCAAACATTTATATATATATATATATATATATATATATATATATATATATCGACCCAGTCTCTACACGGCCACTATAGAACATATAATGCTAGCTAACATCATGTATTCCTATAATAAGGATCGAACCTTAAACCGTTACTGATGATAATTAACACTTTTTTCCGTTGAATCCTTGCATATGTACATAATTTACTACACGCCATTACCTCAAAATAAAATAGGATTTCTATCAAGTAATGGTTTGCAGAACGAGAGCAATCTACCCCCATGAATTAATCAAAAGATTTAGTTTGATATAAAGCACTGATTCCAGAATCATACAAAATGCACTCGAAGCTGGTCCGGGATTACAGCGATCGAAATATTTGAGGAAAACATCCAGTTTGAGGACAGTATTCTGTTTACTAGTTTGTAACTTATTAACCCGTACTTACTGATATGTATTGAAATCCTAGAAGCCTTTTTCATATCGTATTTTCCAATATATATATATATATATATATATATATATATATGTATGTGTGTGTGTATATATATATGGGGTGCTTATGCATTTGTATTTAAACCTTTATTTTTACCAATTTTTTTAATTTATGAAGATCGATGTAAGTATTGAGCACATACAAATAAATGATAAAATCTAAATTTCAAGATGGTGTCATTTAAGTGTGTTGAAATATTAAATACTTGAAAACACTTGTTTGTAGCGCAGAATCACTCATTTAATTATTATATCAATTCTTTAAATTATTCTACCCTTACTCATCAGAAGTCTAGTAACTCGTCAAACTTAAATTAAAAGAATATGTGTATGATTACAAAATCTGAAAAATAGGAAGAGTAATTGCCGTTGTGTTTAGTATTAGTTAAGTCATCTTTGAATTAAAGGTGTTGTCAAGAATCGAGCATTTTAACATGCTGAAACAAATAAAAGTTAAGATCGACATCTTCAAATTTGGAATATAAACTTTTCTTTCATTTATATAAATATATATATGTACACACACACATACACACACACACACATATATATATATATATATATATATATATGATTTTCAGAATGTGCGAGACTATATATAAAAATTCCACAGCCAAGCAACGTCGCAGTCCACAAGAGCCATGACAGTCAACGAACCGGAAGTCCAAGACTCGAGTTCCCCCCTCATTTGGGCTACTCAGTTAGACACATTCCGAACTCAGGATTCGAAATCTCTTGCATGCGAGGCAAGCACTCTACCAACTGCGGAAACGCCCCGCACACAAGAATTTCTATTAAACAACACAGATCAAGTAAACCGCACCGAAATCCGACTGTGAAATGAACCTACTTCGTCTCGACAAGGGACGCGGTCATCCAACCAGCTAATAACACCAAGCCGATGTCTCACAAGTAGGAGTTTTAACTCGAAAGGACGTTGTTTGGCTGTGGAATTCATTATATATATATATATATATATATATATATATATATATATATATATATATATACTGCTGTACCCTGCCACGCGTTGCTGTGGCTCAAATTGGTGCAATGGAAAAGGTTCTAAAATGAGAAAATGCATGTTTCTTGTAGGTGTAATTTCCCATTAAGTATGGGTACACAGTTTTTGTTGTTCCATTGTCTTATCTGATATAGAGATTTTCTGTTTTGGTGACTCTTGAATACGTAACATAAATTGTCTACGTGAAAAAACAGTCAGTGTGTTGCTGTAAGCCACACAATTGTAAAGATTTTTCCCTGATCTTTTTTGATGGCTATTGCAAACGACAATAAAAAGTGAAAAGTGCAATTTCCCAAAGTGTAATGGTGTATTTAGTGGAATCATAGGAATGCGTGGAATGAAGATATGTTCACCCGTGAAAGGTTCTGTTAAGATTGTTGTTTCTATGATATTGTTTGTTAATTTTTTTACTGCAAGCCATGTGCTATTGTAAAGCTTAGATTGGTTTATATTTCGCAACATGATAATTAGTTCGCCAATTTTCAATTGCAGTACATGCGGTGGCATCCCATGCAAATCTAGCTGTTGGATAATTAACCATTTTATCTGCTTCCACAACTGTGTCGATAGATTTGTATGTGACTACCTCACTTGAAATCTTGCGTTGAATAATAGCGTTAAGATTATCGTATTGAGCTGCAAGAATAGCTCGTTCACTCAGTCACGTGAAATTCGTATAATTAATTTGAATATCTGTAAAATCCGTTTTAACCAATTCTTCTTTTGATGTTATAAAATTACAGAAGTTAAGAGTTAATAAATTTCCCCCTTAACTCGGATCAGCCGGCACTTTTATGTATCCAATTTCCCATAAATGATGCAAAAATTTCTGTGCGGATCGAACATCTGCAACTGGACTCGCATATTTTGAGTTAAGTTTAATGTCTTCACATGGCACCAAAAAGGAGAGCATTTGATGCAAGCTTTTATTTCATCTGCCGGTGTTGATTGAGGAATTGCAGGTAACATTTGTCTGAAATCTCCTGCAAGCAATATTACTGCATTCCCAAATGGTCTGATATCACACGCTAATCATGCAAGGACCGAACAAGAGCTTCAAGTGTTTTTTTTTGCGTGGCATGGTACATTCATCGAAAACAATGTTTGCATTTTTGCAATATTTTTCCCACATACTGGATATTTGGGAGATGTTGAACATGAAAATTTTAAAAAGTGAATATTTCATATTAGTTTTAAAGTAGAATATGTAGTTCTACTTGGTAGCAAGGTCGCGAGTATTCCGCTTGCAGCAAGGGCTAAGGCTATGTCATTTTGTCACCGAATAGCTGCCAAAATCAATTTAATTAGAAAGATTTTACCAGTTACTCCTGATGCTGTTCAAGGTAGCAGTAATTTCCAGATAACTTCTAATCTTACAGTAAGTAAATTAGGTGACTAAAATAGGATTAATCCATGTTTTGACAATGCCTTATTCACTGTAATTAATTTAGGATACTAAAATAGGATGAGGGATTAGAGATTGTCAAATAGAAAGGAAAATATATACATAGAAAAGAGTAAGTGAAAGACAAATAGAGAAAGAGAAGGAGATAGAGAGAGATAGAGGGTTTGAGAGATAGAGGATTTGAGAGATAGACAGAGAGAGGGAAGAGTTAGAAACAAAGAGGGAGCGAGACAGAGGAAAGGAGAGAAGAGGAGAGAGAGAGGGAGTTAGAGAGAGAAAGAGGCTCAAAGAGAGATGGAGAGGGTGATATATTGAGAGAGAGAGGGAGAGATGAATAGATAGAGATATTAAGAGAGGAAGAGAGAGAGGGGGGAAGGAAACAGAGGGGGAACTACACTTCACCGTATTTTTCCTCGATCAGTAAAGGAGAAATCCGCCGAGACTGAGGCAAATTTTATGTTTGTTACTATCCAGAGTTTCGGGAGCTAGAGTTTCCAAACATTAGAAACGATCGGGTTATCTGTACTTTCACCTAACAATTTAATAAACAGAAAGATATTGTAAAACCTGGCGTCATCAGCCGGATAAAGCCGAGCGTTGCCGATGTAATAATAACAAAGCTATGTGAAAGAAATTATAAAGAAAAATGTTCATGTAGAAAAAAAACATCAACAGAAAAAAAAACACAAAAAAAACTACCGCTCATTTGTATTTCTTATTAAATGTTTGTAGAAATATTTTTTTTGTCAAATAAATAAATTTTAAGCTATTTTTGCAATAAATAGTAGCAAATTCGTTAATTTGTACGACTTTCCCCCAGTGTATTATAAACATCCCAACCTGCCCATGTGAAAAAACGGCCCTTGGAATACCCCCAGCATCCCCATGTTAAGAACGACTTCCGAGGATTGAGGGCTGTTTAATCTGAAAGCCGTTTTTAACATGGAGAGGTTACTGTGTTTTTAATACAAGTCGTAAAAATTAATCAGCAACTTTCTTGTTAAAGTATTTTTATATAGTTTTATAGTTTAGAAAAAGTTAAACAAACTTTGTTACGTATTTTTTTTTTGCAGGTATTAAAACAACAAACAAAACTGGTTTATATATACATATCCGAATCCCGGCGAGTAGTTTTATTTTTAATATTTTTTTTGTTATGCCGGGGAAGTACACGTAAAGTAGATAAGGCAGGAAGGAAAAACAATTAATTTAATTGTTTCTATTTAAAAAAAAAAAAACTGGATATATCGTATACTTATCGATATGAAAAGTCACTAAGCAGGTTCGATATAAACCGAAAGTATTTCCGGTAAGTAGCGTCGGCTGAAATCGGAACCGAAAATAAACGATGTCGAAAACAGTTTTTTTAATATGATAATATTTTTTACTTTTTAATATTTAAAAACACCGTTGAGTTAGATACAATCATTCTTGCAAAATATAACGAAAAACGGACTTGTAGTCTTCTAGTTTAGTGAAGCCGAACAAACCAGACGTTTCATTTATTTATATATATACAAATAAACACACACGCACACACACATATATACACACACAAACACACACACATACACATATATATATATATTTATATATATATATATATAATCTGAGAGCAGTGTGTGATGCCAAGATTTTGGAGTAACGTGACGTATGAACAAAAGCAGACAGCCGAAAACAGGGTTTACATTATAAATGTAACGTTTTCATTCTCTTTAACTGATTGCCAGATTGGCCCTCAATACACGACACCAGACACAGCTTGTTTGTAATACACAACATCAGACACATCTGTCAGGTCGGCTGATTCACTTTCGAATGAAAAAGAGAATGCGTGTTGGTCGAGCGAACATGCCATTCACCACACTACTTTTCTCTATTTTTATTTTGTTCCTTTCCACCATTCATTTCTTTATGCATATGCATATGCATTCTATTTCATAACTTCACCAAATGGGTCAACATGGGTTAGAATATCACAGAAACATATGACTGTGGAACATATTAATCGTGGTGATATCTATAAGCAAAATCAATATCCACGAAATAATTTACAATGGTTTAAAGCATCCATTCTACCAACCGGCAATATCGTGTGCGCCGACCTAATTAATAACGTCAAATTTTGCGTTGTTGTCTTATTAAATAGGAGTAGGATGTGTTGAGTTTCGTGTTTCCTGTTGTAAAAACAAAGCACCAACATTTCCAATATAATCAGCGAAACATATAAAAATAAATTCATGCTTTTGTAGTTCATTATATTCTTTTTCATACCTTGAAAATGATGAGTATTAATTTAAGAATAATATTTGGAATCCGGTGACCAAATCGTGTTTAAATTTCAAATCCTTACTAGGATTTCAAACGCATAATATTTAAATCCATACACATTGACATAATTTTTAACTTCAACCTAAAATCGGTCAGAACAATAAATAAAGCTGTAGTCTTGTTTTGTTTTAGGGTGACAAATTTATAGTTTCACCTTGTAATTACTTTCTTATTTGTTTTTCTAACTTAATCTTAACGGTGGGAATGTAGTTACACAGACTGACAAAATCCAGAGGTAACACTCGCTTAGATTATCTTAACATTGTAGGACACATCTTGTCTGTATCCTTTCCAACAAGAAACTCTCTGTTATTCCTCAAATACGTGAGAACCATTCTGCCGTTATATCGTCTCCATGCATTTCTAACGTGTTTTGTCTAGGGAGCTAACTTTTGAACTTCGGGCAAACCGCTTGCGTAACTCGTGGTTATCCCGAGCTTGTACTAATATAATTTTCGCCGAAATTTATACAAGTTTACTTAGTCTACACTTACTTGCATAGGGTCCCAAATTTGATCAACTTGAGCAGAACCGCTGCTAAATATGGGTGACTTTGGGGTTCAGTATTATTTGTGCCTTTACGATTGCATTTAAAATTAACATATTATCTCTTAGTTGTGGTTTTTAGAGGGGTAGATGTCAAATAACATTTTTAAGCTATGACTTTGCTTGAATTGTATTTCTCTCTTCAGGAAGCAATGTTGAATCAACACAGGAAGTTCAGATTTCTACGTTGTTTCGAGAATTTCGATAGTACCTTTTCTCCTTCTGTCAACCTTTTTACGCCTGAGAATTAACATATATAAGAGATATTTGCCTCGTGCATGAATGGAAGAATTACATTATTGGTTGCTGCCAACAATTGTGGTAAATAATACACTACTGATAATTTAAAGTAAAAAGCTCTAAGAAAGGTATTAAACAAAAACAAATGATGTTTGTCATTACACATTATTGACTACTATGAGAAAGACATGTTACTAGAAATACTACGATTAACAACACGATACGACACGGATATAGTCCGCTATTACACTCCGGCGGTGGAGGGCAGCATCGGTATTATCACAAAGTTAATTATTCGTTAAGTTTATTTGTTTGTTAGAAAACTTATTTACGTGTCGAAAATTTGTTCGTTATATTTCGCATGAATTCTTATCGAAAGGATTTCGCTTAAGTAATTATATATTACATAATATCCACGTTCATTCTCGGGTAACAGCTGGTGCCCCTGCTAAATATTTAGTCTTTATTATCAATTAAATTAGTATGTGCCTTCCGAAACCAGGTTTTAATGCTAAACAACATTACTTTATTGAACATTCCGTCTATTTAATGTATGAATTCGAAAACCCGTTATTGCTGTTTATTTTCTATTTTCTATTCAATTATTTGTAATCCATTTTCTTCCCAGAAAATGTCTGAATCTATTTTAAAACGGACACGCTAACGCGAGGTATGTTTTCCATCGACTTGTTGTATCGGATATTTCTATGTCTACACTTATGGCAATTCATTAGAACTTTTTCGGTTTATATTTTTTCCGGATGCGCGTAAAACGGTTTTGTTACGTGTCTTTATTCACGTAAATATCTTCTCTTTTTCCCCCCAAAATGCAACCCTCGTGCCAATTTCTTGGTTTCCTTCCTGTGATTTTCTACCATTCGCAATTTCCCCATGATTTACATAAAATTTTCATATTTATGGTTATAAATAAAAAAGAAATATTTTTACCCAGGAGAAATTTCCCTTTTCTTCAAATTGAAGTCTCGAAATTCGAAATTGCAAATTATTAACACGTTTTTTATATCGAACATGTACATTTTAAAATGCATATAAAAAAATATCGATTTTACAAATGCCTTTTATTGATTTGTATGGATTGGATGTTTTAAAAAATCTATTTGCGGAATATATCCTCGCAAATTAAATAATTCAAAACTCCCCATCCTTTTTTATTCTTAGTTCTAAACAGATTAATATTCCTACAGTTTTACTATAAAACTCGCTTAATATATTTAACTAGTATTTAACTAGTAAATTACTAGTTCTATATTGGATGTTTTACGGAAAAATGAAAAAAAGTATTTTGTATTTGGTGAATCACCACTAGGGCTAGGATAACAGTATATTCTTTTCATTGTTTTGACTCTCCAGTGTGTATCCGTTGATATCTTATATGCTTTTATATAGAGTGATGTGGTTCTGGGTTGACTGTGTCTAGCTGTGTCGGATATATACTCAAGAGTCAAAGCAATGAAAAGAATATGCTGTTGTCATAGCCTTAATTATCACACTTAATGGTGGCAGATCAATGAATATGTTATTTCAGACTTACACATGATAGATTGACTTCGCTTTTATTTAATGTGTATATAACTATAAATATTCACATGCAACATGAATTACAACAAATACGTTGAGAACATTGCTAAGTCTGCTGCAAAGAAAGTGGGATCCCTCTCCCGTGCTAGAAAAAACTCACATCAGAGATTATCCTTTATGTTTTCAAAGCCAAAATTCGCCAATGCATTAAATATTACAGCCACAGCTAGCCTGATGCATCTCACTCTTAGACATGGTCTAAAAAAAAGCTCTCGAATCTAATACGTGTCGCTGCACTGTCGTCTAAGCTCTAAACTCTGTCCCATCGACGATGTCTTGCACCCTTGTTGCTGTTTTACAATATTTTAATTAAATGCATTCTGGTGAGCTAATAACGCCTGTGCCTTCTCCGAGTAAACAGACACGCAGCAAATTCCCACTCCTTCATCATAAGTGCCCCTAAATGCTGGAAAACCTGCTACTCTAATACTTCCCTGAGAGTGTTAGACTTAGAAATACCTTCCCTGCTTATTGCTTACTCGAATGTACTGACACGCAGAAATTTAAATGTAATGTGAACAGTCATATTGATACTCAACTCGAGACAGTTTTTGCCTAGGCACAATTCGAACTATTAATCCTTTACATCCAATATGCATTGTCTGGAGTAAAAAGAATTTAAAAAATGCATAACATTTGGAAATGTCACGTTACACTTTTCGTGGCATCTTCAGTCACAATTATTCACAGAGGTAGACGGAACTTGAATACCTACAGGAGAAAACTATCCTCACGTGTCTAAGGTCTCTCTGTACAAGGATTTGTCAGAACAACCTGGCATGAGGATACTTTTCCTTAGAAGTAAACCCTCACTATTCAAAATCACACAGTATTCGCAACCCAAATAAGACCTCCTTTCTATGGCTAACCCACATTAGCTTTTTATGAGGAATGGTGCACATTCCCCACGTGATATTACATCAAGTAATAGCACGGAGCTTGATACTCCACCAGACTAGATAAATTCTTGTCCTGGAACCCAGTAAGTCCAAGAGACCAAAGAGAAAGATAAACTACAACATATTAAAATGGTTAATTGAAGAGAGGAAAATTATGATCTCAATTTCTTTACTCGCGCAATGTTTGAGAGATAAAGAACTTAAATGGAACATTCGAATATCTATGTATCTCATATAGAGTTCAATTGTTAGCCCCTAAATAATATACCTCTTGATTTCAGAGAACTTTGACTCAAGTAAAATAAAAAATAAAACAACAAAAAAAAACAGAAACTAATTTCGCCGACTCTCGTGTTATTCCACATTATATACGACCGACTCAACTAAACCGGGTTACAGCTATTCGATCTACGCGTTTAGCGATGAAAATCTATTTCACACTTACGTATGACGAACTAACTGACGTATACAGCTCCTCACTTAAACTGTTACACGTAAAAAAAAACACAAAACGTCCATTTAATCTGCGTGATTATCGATGAAAATGTATTTCAAGCTCAAGTATGACAGACTGAAGAACTCAGCTTTCCATCAAGACACATGGACGTAATTATTAATGATGGTATATTTTGAAACATGACCGATAGTTTGACTACCAGACTGACCGAGCCTCTCATATAAATACATAGACGAATTTATTCCTGATATTAATGAGACAATTTTTAAGCATGTAAAAAGAAAATTTATTAAAGAATCTGAGAAGGTTATCTAGCGGATAAGTAGGAGAAATACTACCACCGCCACTACTACTACTACTACTACTACTACTACTGTTTATTTTTATTTTTTATTTCACATCAGTCGAAGTTCTCAGAAATCAAGGGGCCTACAACCTGGGACTAACACTTAAACTCTGTATGAAATACATAGATATTCGAATGTTTTATTAAAGTTCTTTATCTCTCAAACACTGAGTTAGTAAAAAAATTGAAAACATAATTCTCCTCTCTCCAATCAACTATTTTCACATGTTGTAGTATATCTTTTGTTTTCGTCTTTTGGAACTTACGTGATTTTAGCACAATAATTTATCTAGTCTGGTGGAGTATCCAGCTTCGTGCTCTTATTTGTGGTTATATCACTTGGAAAAGGTGCACCATTCCTCGTAAAAGCTTATATGGATTAACCATAGAAAGGATATCTTTGGACTGCAAATACTATGCGATTTTGAATATTTGATCATGGTTTACTTGTAGAGGAATATATCATCATGCCAGGTTTTCTGACAAACCCCTGTACAGAGAGATATTAGACACTCGAGGATAATCTCTAGTAGGCATTCAAGCTCTCTCCAGTAGGCATTCGAGTTCTCTCCAATGACGGTAAAACAATGATCAAAATATTTCTCCTGGTTTCACCAGAGTTTACCCCCTCTTTCTTTATATTCCTCTCTGTCCTTCTTCCTTTGTTTATTTTTATTTTATCAGAATCAGTGAGTTATCCAAAACAAAGAATTCTTTCAAAATTTTCTTTCGGCCAATCAAATCAAAGACCATGGAATAGAAAACGTTTAAAAGAAAATAGAAAGTTCAAAATGTAAGTTCGGGAAGTTAGGAACGCGAAACCGATTAATCAAACATCGCCTTGATGTATAACTGTCTAAACTTACATTTGGATCTTCCGAACTTCTTCCAACAACAATTCAACAATTTACTCATATTCATCGATTCCAACACGCATATGCATAGAAAAGACCTTTTTTTTTCCTTTCAAGACAAACCAAATAACAAGATATGATTAACTATCATACGGAACACTTTCACCAAGAACATTCATTTAATCCTTTCTTAATTTGGAAACCAGAAAGAAATACTAAAACACTAAACTATTTGATATTTGAGTCAGGGTAAATAAATATATTTTGTACGGTTATTATGCGCCGTTGTATTGCATTATAAAACGAACCCGCATACACGTTTTTTGTTTACCAGTTTAGAAGAATGATGCATCTTATATAGAGAGTGGGATCGAAACGAACTGAAAGCAGTTTAATATATTTTGTATGTATCATACTTTACCTATCGTATTCGTTTCGTGTGTACTAAAAACGTTACGTTGTTGAAATATTATTGACGATAAAATATTACACTCATTAAAAAAATGTTTTTTTCCAGCTGAAATAAAACTCAACTCTGAAACTGAAATGAGTAACAATCAAGTCCAAATAAACTTTTATATAAACAGTTCGTTTTTTTTTTAGCTGTAATATTAGTCAACACATTAACGGGAGAGAAAAATGATACGTTTACTTATTCTTTCTTAAGAAACATTTCCATACATATGTTCATACAAGTCGACTCATCATGGTAAACTTTTCTTACTTAGCAATTCTATTTTTTCTTTTTATATGACGTCATTTCTTATCCGGCTCGCACATTCTTCACTTCCGTACCCACGGTTATGTCTAATAGTGGGGCAGACTGCTGAAACGATCTTTCATTTGGTGCTTGTATCACTAATTGGAAGATACTTACGGAATATTGAGATAACTTGCCCCACTATAATGTAACCTGTTAAATCTGCAAGAAAGATATCAACTTCGCCTTCTTGCACGATTTTAAATACATTACTAGAGCTATGACAACAGCATATTATTTTCATTGTTTTGACACTCGAGTATATATCTTTGTTAGACACAGTTAATCAACCGAGCACCACAAAACTCTGCATAACAACATATAAGATATCAATTGATATATACTTGAGAATCAAAATAAGGAAAAATATGCTGTTGTTATAGCCCTATATATTACATATATAATTACCATTATTTCAACCTAGTTGAATTGATGACAGTCAATATATAAAACATATAAAGTAATGAGAGTGACATCTTATAATCTAACATTTTCTTTAGTTTTAAACTTCAATTATCGAAAACAGTTCTGTAAAAACTGTAACCTATATAATTGGTATTAGGTTACATGTTTAGCTTTTGTAGTGTAATGTTTTACATTTTAATTATGTAGTATAATAACAATGTATATACGAAAGGGTATTACAAAAGTAATGTCTGCTAATTTTGTATTCCGTGCGACAGGATTGGATGGAATTGCAAATTGCATTGTTTATCGTGACTGAATTTATGCATTCAGGATCAGCAAATCTTATCTGCTTCAGATATTCATTGTGTAGAAATCTAAGAAAGCAACCCCTATCATGGATGTAGAGAAAAGATGCGTCATTGAATTCCTAATAAAGGGCATTGAGAATGTTGGTGACTATGAGGAATGATATATTCTAGAGCACAAAAGATCGCTCGTATTGAGTGGCACTACTCCCGTCTTCGTAGCTTTTTAGCTATTATAGTTGGTTGGTTGGTTGGTTGGTTGGTTGGTTGGTTGTTTTATGGCATATCAACCATTTTGGGTTATTTAATGCCGAATCCAGTGACTTTGAAGAACAATTTTTTAATAGAGTATATTTGATTTTAAGTTGGTTTCCATTTAACCCATAGTTGGGACCCTAACAGGTACTACTACTTCGGGTCAGAATGGACCTGGGAGCAATGGCAATTAAAGGGTGGCTCCACACTCCCCAAGGGTCTCACCATCGGATATAGTTTAAGATCATATCCAGGACCTTTAGCTATTATGTTTTTAAAAAATAGGAAGCTTTAATTTGGAACGACCCTCGTATGACAAAGCTCTCACCCGACGCATAGTAGCAACCATTTTTAATGTAGTTTTGCTCGCGATGAACGATCGCAAAAGTAAATTGAGAATGCTGGTGACTATGTAGAAGAATAAATTAACTTTTTTAGTAAAAGAAACAGGTTGCTTTATTGTTATAACGAATCTCGTATAAACTTATAAAATGTTAAAACGTCAATTACGCTCAATTATCATAGGTGTGCTACTTTTTATTTCCTTAGGAAACTATGTTTGTTTGTCTCTTTGTCGTGGTTAAGTTTCAACCAGTACTTTGTATATGTGCCGGCGATCCCTTGTCACGCAGTATATCACTCGCGTACATATTTAAAGCAACTTTCTTTCTTTTTTTTTTGCGTACAAAACCGATCTTGGAAATCTACTGTGTTATGTAGTTTTTCCATTCATAGTACCTCTTTCTCACAGAACAGACGTTGATAGTCTTTCTATAACTTACTGTATTTTTATAGCAGGTGCTCGACCTATGCATCCGCCTGCAAAATATTTACTTCAAAAGTTCGTGTAGCAACACCTGCTGTCGCTACTTTCCACTTCTCTCTTGCTTTGTCTCTACTGAAAATTAAACGAAACTTGTATGAACAAAGTTTCTCGCCTAGAACTGCCCGTCTGTGTAACAAAATACCGCGGGGTTGATTCCCAGCTGACTGCAATATGGTTGTTTTCAAGTCTAATGTAAATAAATTTTAATGAGCCGCTCTCTTAAATCATCAAACTCTGCCCACTAATTTACCCTTATCTTCGAGTAGCCTTTTAACCTTCAATGTGGTGATACCTCAGTAAAAAAGAACGTTGTCGATCAACGCGTAGATTAAATGGACGTATCTAATGGCATAATTTCTGGTTTGATTTAATTTGCTAAGATTATGAGAGGATTAAAAATGATTAATGAATAATGTGTGTCACAAATGGAGCAATGTATATTTAGAAGTGAAGTTAGACGATCCATTTGATACTGTATTATCAGAATCCAAATCACAATCTAAGTCGATAATACGAAATGACGACCGTAAACTATGTTTTTTCTTTTACTAGGGAGTCATCAATTATCAAGGCCCGAGGGTCACTCGAGGATAAGGGTTAATGAATGTAAGGTTGTAATAATCATTAATAATTTAAATTGGATAGAATTTGATTATATATGGGAACAACTCAGCAAGAACTTTTTTACAGTGGATTGTAAGGCTACTATGTTTTATTCAACATGGAAGCAGGCCAGCGGAGCAGTGTTCCGGTCAGTTCTGGGAAAGAAGCTTTTGGTTTCTGTAAACAGAATATTCATCCGAGAAATTACATAGCTCTATCATTTTATAACTTTCAACTGATGTTGTAGAAGGGATATTAGCTCGAATTAAGATATAAAAGATATATTTATCGTAGTTAATTTATTTTTTGTTGATTTTTTTTAACCTTTTAACGGCATGAAGACAAATATAGTGATAAGCAATCAGCCCCACCGCACATAACTGTCGCAACAATTTTGGAATGTTTATGAAGCACCACATCGGCGATCAACGTGAACTAGCTTGACCTACTGAGCGCCAATGCTATCATACATAGAAATATATTGATACTTCTCCGGCCTGCAAAACCACCAATATATCCAATGAAAATTCCTAAGAATTGCATGTTGGTTTCAGAAAAGGTCGTTTATTAATCAATTCTTGTTTGCATTCCCTAATTCTTCTAGATAATTTTTATTACCTTATTTATTGTTTGTTGTCATCAGTTTGTTTCATAAGTTCCTGCCGTTTAATAAAAGAATTTTGTTCTAAAACATGTTTTAATATTTGTCAAAGTATTAAATATCATTAGAAAGCACGTATTCTGTTCTACAAAATAATGGTCATCGTTTTTTTGCTCATATGATTTTTCTCGTTTTTTATAACCATCAAATAGATTTTCAAGTAGATAAAAAAATCATATTTTCGACACCTTCTTCTTGTCACCTTTAACCGAGATCAAAAAGCCAGTGAAGTGATCAAGGATATTTGTGCCGTATATGGAGAAAACGCCATAGCTGAGAAAACTGTTCGAAATTGGTTTACCAGATTCTAACACGGTAATGTTGACCTCAATGACACTCCTCGTTCCGGCAGACCAATCAAGATAGATGAAGACCAACTCAGGGTTCGTTTGAAGGAATATGCCCATCAGAAATGTACAGAATTCGGTGAAAAGATGAAGTGTGGTTTTGCGACAATTTCCAGCTTCAGACGATGGGATTTACACATAAATTGGAGTTTGGGTCACACACAAACTTAATTTTTCTGTTAAAATTCTTGGATTTTCATAAAAAAATAAAAATAAAAAAAAACGCCGAGAACTTATGCAACAAACTAATACATTCTTGAAATAATATTTTGCCATTTTTGCTAGTAGTTATTGTTTGGAATGCTGTAACTCATATAAAGTAAACGTAATTAAAATGGTCCGATAAACAACATCGAAGTTCTGCGATTTGAAAATTAGATTTCCTAGAACCCGTTGAGTAAATGTTAGCATATTATACAATAATATCGGGTCCTGGATATGATCTTAAACTATATACGATAGCGAGGCTCCAGCTTGCTGACTTTGGGTAGTGTGGAGCCAATGCTCCTAGGTCCACTCTGACCCGGACTGGTAGTACCTATTAGGGTCCTAACTATGGGTTAAATAGAAACCGACTTAAAAAAACAAAACAAATATACTCTATTAAAAAAATATTCTTCAAAATCATTGGATTCGGCATTAAATAAGCTGAAAGAGTATATATAACGTAAAACAATAACAACCAACAATAATATCTATGGCTTCGTTCAGTCTATAAAGACAAAGGATGCCCCCTGTAGAGGAATCTACGCGTGTAATTGTTAGGCAAGTCTTGCGTAATCCGCAACCACACCTCTCCTGAATCGGCACTGAGTCCAGTTGCAAGGGGAAGTCGAAGACGACTGGAAACAATGCCGAGATAAACAGAGAGAATATACAGCACCTGGAAGTTCCAAATGGTCACCCATTTAGTATTGACCAGGTTCAACGTTGCTTAACTTGCGTGATCCAGCGGGGACCGGTGTGTGAACGTGATTATACCGTATTGCATATACAATTATAAATTATTACATAATAGTATATAATGTTTAGATCTCTTCAATAATGTTTAATATTCGAGTCTTTCCAAAAGTAAAAGCTGGTACGATGAATGAAAAACATCTAAAAATCAAAACACAAATAATTTCTAGTAGGACTTCTGACGATAATTGTGTAATGCAACAGTTTGTGTTGTTTTGCTTTGTTTTTAATCGAAAGTGCTCAGTTATTGTTCCTGTTTATGGTTTTATATATTAGATTTTAAGTTCGAATCTGAGTCATGTGAAAAATGCTTGATTTCCTGACTAATTCCAATGAAGTATAACGAAATGATTATTAGTCAGTGCGTGATTCTCGTTTCTTGATTCGAAAGTCCAGAATGACAGCAATTCTTTAATAATAAACACGAAGAGATATTTAAGATGTCTTAATTAAATATGTGCTTCAGGCGATGGAAATAGTATTTCAAAAGAAGGCGTGACAGACAAATGGAAATGCTACTTCAAACTAACGTGAATTTGATTGATGCACGGACAGAAGTTCGATTACCTTTATATTATTAGACAAATCTAATTGCGCACAGCAAAAGAGATACAAACATACCGACAGGAAGAGATACCTAGACATATCTGAGATAAGATACGTCCATTCTTATCAATGCATTTACCGCGGTAAATGTATCTGAAATGCAAGCAGAACAGACGCATATTAGGATGAGATAAAATTGTATAAGAGGCGTCGCAAAAGTAATGCCTCCTATTTTTTATCCCACCCGAATAGACCAGAAGGCATTGAAAAGTGTATTCTTCTGATGACTAAAGGTACTCATCTTTGACCTAAAAGATTTGTCTTTCTGTTGTGGATATTGACGGTGTGAGCCTTTATACAACCCCTGCCATGGACGTGTGTCAAAATAAAAGATGTGGCATTGAATTCATGGCAAAATTTCATTGGGAATGGTGATGGCTATATGGAAAAATGGGGTAAAATAAGCCATTCGTTTTAATGTTACTACTCCCGTCTTCGTAGATCTTAAAGTTTTTGAGTAAAAAAAAATGGGAGGCTTTACTTTCGCAACTATTCTCGTAGTAGTTGGTTTGTCCACGGTAGGTGGTGTAAACACGGAATAATTACGTTGTCACACTCGTTCTCGTAAGCTCAACGGTTAAACAATGTTGAGTCTATCTAGTAGCAGATGGGTGACCATTTTAGAATACCAAGCGCTGTATGAGGGAGGATTTGGATACACACATGAAAGAACTGTAAAAACCTAACATCGTTATCTCCCTTGATAGGAATATACATGTGACTAGGGATCGCTTGTGAATTTCATATTTTCTTGATATTTCTTTTTTCGGGAGAAGCCAATTCAACCTACCAAGTGTACATGCCGCTTCTTATTCTTTCAGAAAAAATACGTCCATAAGGTGAGCATTTTTTTTATTTTAGTTCTATGAAGAGAGCCTCTTTTTATTAAAGGGGTGGGGGGGCTGCTTCATCCCATATAAAACCAACCTTGTGTCTAACTTTACTCTCCTTAGTAGGGAAATGAAATACTGACGTTGTGACCGATTGAATGACAGCACCTTGTGTAGAAATAGGTTGACACACTTAATCGAAAATTGCACGAAAAAATTTCCTCAGATATAACGTCGGCACACACAACGTCGAGTCAAACACAAAATCGAGTACACTCAACATCGTCTTACTATCAACGCTTGCCCGGTGAACTCGGAGTATGGGAAATTCCCATATGCACAAAAAAATCACTGAAAAAAAAACTTACCTAACTAATGGTAAGGATAATGACTAAAGGTTGGATAAAATGATGGTGAAAATTGTTACGAAGTTGCCAGGATTCGAACCTGGAATCTTCTGATCCGTATCAGACACGTTACCCATTGCAAGTCCTGTCCGTATGTCGAACGATGTTACCGCAACTGTATATATACAGGGCTAAATTCCGTTGACATGGGCAGATAACTTTTTTGACAACTTAAGGAAACGGCCTTAAAACCCTTATTTCGGGCTTTTTGTATTACTCGGCGTTGTTCGTTACGAACCATATATAGATAAGGACAATCTAGGGACTCACACCTTTCAAGGAAAAATAGAATTTTTCAATTCGGTGCATCCGTTCGAAAGTTTTATTGGTATATACGCACACACACATTAAAAAATTAATAAACATTTAGAATTTTATTAATAGTATACATGATTAAATTGAACATCATTATTTTCGCGCCACAGTGCTTTTCTTTTTGTACATCATTGTTTGCTGAGTCTTAGATATTTTTTTTTTTTGAAAACCATTTCATTTTACATGATTAGGACGGATATGAAAATTAATTAAAAACGCGGGATTCGGTCTCTTCGTAAGAAACTAATTGTGTTTTAATTACTTTATTGATTAGCGAGTTAATTAAATAGAAATGTTATGGTTCCTTTAGTCAGTTTTTTGTCGTTCATATTCCATAACTTTTCTTACATTTTCTTTTGGCATTTTTCTGCCATCTTTAGGCACGGGAATCATCGCCGGTTTTGGATGCATCAGAAAAAATAATGTTTACTTTTATTTTAAAGCAAGTGATTTAATTCAACCTCACGTATGAAATAATAATTTTACTCTCGACTTTAGAAACTTTTAGTCTATATAAATTAAAAAGCAGATACATGTATGTTTGTTTGTCTGTGCGAAAATATTTAACGGCTAAACTGTTAAACTACTGGTCATATAACATTGAAATTAACAAGATTCAGTGATCATACAGTAAAGATCGTTTATAATGAATAAAGTTTGAATGGATAAATAACGTGTACGGAAATATGTTGGCAAGTCTAAATGCAAACTGTTCATTTCAACTTGCCGACATATTTGTATTACTTTTGCGCATGTGCAAATTTATCCATACCTTGAAGTGGTTTGGCTCTCGGGTCATTGTTTTAATTTTTTTTAATCACTACTATATATTAGGTACGATACAATATTCATAGAGAATTGGCTGTGGAATAATGAATGCAAAATCGGCATGAATTAAAAATATTGTTGTTGAATAAAATGCAACGCAAAGTCAACTATTCAACGAAACAATAACCGCGTCCGAAAATGCCCAATTGACATAGTTGCTGATTCTCTGTTTTTTTCCAAACAGAGAATCAGCAACTATGTCAGAGAGCCTAGCTGGAGTCCGAACACGGTACCCCCGTAATAATAATAAAGGGTTGGGTTCGAGACTCCTAACAAACGGTTCCCCAGTTCGATACAAAACAGCTGATGAAGGCCGGAGGGCAAAACGGCCGACACGTTGTGACTATAAAAACCAAGATGAGGAAGTCAGTCCGACAATCTCAACAAATAAAAAAATATTACAATATGGAAACAAAGAATGACGGTAAACGATTCGAATATGTTTCCGTCATTTCGCAAAACCTGCTTTACCGAAATGATTCCCATTACTAGTGAGCATTTAATATGTTTAGAAAATAAAATTGAAGAATATTTTCTCTCAATCAGCATTGGAGAATTAGGTTGGATTCACAATCTTTCCCTAGATTTATCGATTATCAATTTTTCTAATGTTGAGTTACGTGAATCGGAAGTATTAGCAAGCCTTTCCAGTAATCCTGGGCTCAAATTGAAATATGCACAACTGCGATTAGACGGATCTTGTATTTCTGTTATCGAAGTAAAAATCCTGCTGCAGTTCTCAACTTCGTACCTATGTGAACCCGGGTTTTCTTACCTATATCTCTCACATTCGCCCATATATTGCAGTAGTAGTTAAAATAAAACACCAGGCACAACTGTCCCACTGTCATTCACCATTATTATTCTATACCATATATATTTTTTTCTGTTTATCCCGGCTTTATTCCCAGCCACATTTGAATTTTGCCACTGGATTTATGCGACATCAGTTTAATTGATGTGTGGTTTGGATTTTCCAACCCTTGCTTTACACACGGCCATCTTTATAGAGATATTCATTGTTTAACAAGAGTGAAACATAATGGAAGCAAGTATGTTTTGTTTCTTAGTTTTTATTATTTAATTGCAAAAGTCTTAATGAGTAGAAAATATTCACTTTTTGTGATAGGCGTTCCGTGAAAATTTAAAGAGCTCAATGGCGTACCGCCATGTAAAAATGGTTGAACACCACTGGGTTAAAGACTGCTTTTTTATTTAAAATCATTTGAATTTCATTCATTCACTATCAAAGACAAATCATCAACATAAATGTCGATTAATATAACCACCTATATAAGGAATTCAAATAATTCATTAAGATCGACTTGGCAACGAGCGCTGTGACTTTTTTACTCTGTCCGTTTGTTTCGTCAAAAGTAAATTCAAAATAGAATTTTCATCGCTAGTCGCACAGATCAGGTTGTCGCATCTTAAGATTGAGTCATCTTGTTTCGCTTGTGTTGCCCTATTCGTCTTTCGTACTTAAGTTTGGAATAGTATTATTATTTGTATTATTCGAACTACTGTTCCTATCTTGAGTGTTTTCTCACAATGTTTTTTTCATGTATATCTTGTTGAATTTGTGAATCTTTCTAACTCGAGAATATGCACGGAATTTTGAAAAAAAAACTTTACTTAATCCAATGTAGTAGCATACTTTCATTTCTTAGATACGACATGCTTAGAAGTTTTAAGCAATTCTATTGTATTCTTAGTATCGTCTGCATTATATATTTAACCTTCAAGCTACGGAAGAGTGTCACCTAGAACTGAATTTTACTGAGTACTTAATCTGTCACACCACGAGTCCTTGTTAAAGGTTCAATTCTCAGTGCGGGCGATATTTAGAATACAATTGCGAATTTCTTAAGATTTTAGACGCTCATGTTTGACGGAACAAGAACGTGGATTAAAAAAGGGTTCAATTTGATGTAATACGCTTTAATAAGATCAGAGGTAACATCGATCAAAACATTTCGAGAACAAGATTCCAAATGTGGTTTGAATAATCCAAATCGATTTCACATCTTTAAAATTCAGAAACGTAATAATTAAGTATAGTTTTTTTTCAATCTGCCATACACGTTTATCAGGTACAGATTTGGATATCAAGGAACCCTCTGCCTGATAAACGCGCGCATATTCGCTGTGATAAATGTGCGTGTGTGTAACAAAGAATCTGATTGACTGACTAACAAAGCCAATATCATGGGAATATATAAAAACACAAAGAAACATCAATTTTATGTGATAACCTGACGAATAATCAGGAGGATGAAACGCAGAAGAATCTGTCTGACTAAATTGGCATATATTTTTCAAAATTTACTGACGCATTTAGCACTGTCTAAGTATATACTGAAAATAAGTCCCTAACATTTTATGTAGATATTTAAAATAATAAAAAATAATATATGCGTGTTAATCAATTATATTTACTTAAGTCTTAAATTGCTCTGGAAATTCTAGTCGATACACGCATAAAAATGCGTTATTCCAGAGCTAGCTCATAATTTAAACACAAAATATATATGGTGATTAACTTGAGTGGAAATTATGTTTTCGTATTAGTACTTAATTTCTACGGATACAAGTGGTCAATCCTGTGGCGGCGTATTTCAAACATTAAATTGAACTAATCTTCAACAGTTACTGGCTTCTCCGCATTACACGCGAAATTAATATTAAACAAATAGCGGCAGATTATTATACGATCTTAAAAGGTAGTTTCCCTTTCACATCTCTTCAAAAATGGACAGTATTTGAATTTAATTTGTGTTATTAATTTTCTAAGCAGTTTTGAAACGTTGTTTGTTTGTAATTAATTTTCGCTAAGTAGTGAAGGGATTTACTCCCCTTTTTTTTCTTGTGTCACCCCCAATGTATTTTTAATTCATTTTTAAATTATATTTATTTATTTCATATTTAAGTATTTATCTTACTTAAATATTTTAAAAATATTTTTACGCGCATAAAAGTTATCAAGGGATACGTGGTTTAGGGTATCAACCATTATCAGCATGGCTATTTAGTATAGAATCTGAATTCTAGATCGTGTAGTTGTGAGCTCGATTGCTCGCCAAAAAGTGTAGCCACGCTAATAACGGGTGATACTACCTAACACCTGTTCATGGATAATTTTTATGCGCGTAAAAATAATTTAAAAATATTTTTTTATTAAATATAGAATTTGATTTAATAATTATAGAGATAAACATAAGTTAGGATGAATAATGATTGTAAAATCGAAATTCAAGCTGGTTCTGTTGCAGTTATAACGAACTAGCAGGATGGCTCGACGTTTCCCGGGATTGAATGATGATCAACGAATCTTTTACATGACCATGTTTGTATTATCGAAATCTATTAAAGATCCCATTTTTCGATCAAATCGATTGAGTGCCTGCTCTAGTTAGGGGCCCATCGCTATGCCCCTGGATGAAGCTTCACTGCCTCTCGTAATGACTGTTAATTTTATAGAATTACTTTATATATAATAGCTTGAATTAAAGTTTACAATGCAAAAGTCAAGTATTATATTTTAATTGTGATCTATACAGAAACATTCATTTCGAACGCGCCCTTGTCATATCAAAGAACGTAATATTGATTTTCTATGCCTTGCATTACTAGTCGTGCGTTGATAGTGGCTTGGATTTAAGTTTAAAATGAAGAAGCCAAGTATCATTGTGAAAGTGTGCGTTAAACAGAAACAATTATTTCGAACGCGCTATTTTTATATCAAAGAACGTACTTTTGATTTTATGCGTTGGTTTTCCCGCTTTGTGTGGTAATAAAACTTCTCAAATGCACTTGTGATGTTAGGCTGTGTTAGGTGTTAAGTTTAGTCAATATCGCCTGTTCTTTCCTCTATCTGTTTTATTATTTCGCTTATTTATTATCGATACTTATCGAAGACATTGAAGACACAAGACCTATCTGAGAACACTGCCAGGCTCGTAAAGTACATTTACGTAAGATTTCACATAAATCGACCCAGCCGTTTTCGAGTCCATAGGGAATGAATCATCAGACAGACAGACGCACAGATAAAGTTCCTTTTATATAATAGTAGAGACTACTTAGTTAACCACGCTGAAATACCTGAGTGTGCAAAATTCGGATCAAACCAACGCTTGACCTTTTGTTTGACCCACTGAAGATGAGATAAAGCATATAACAGAGCGTAAATGAATTAAGTAAACAAGTTGATACACCCGGTGCTGTTTTTGTTTGCTTGCATAGTATTCATGAATATCTGTGCTTTAGAAGAGTCTAGTGTGTGTGAAGGACTCCTCATTGGTCACAGTCATTCATTAACTTGTTGGATTGCCGATGTTTACCCGCGATAAGCAAGAAAAGCGATGCTTAGTGATTGCATAGTGCCGTATAGTGGGGTTCTGTGTAACACAGATGAGTTATATATATATATATATATATATATATATTTAAAGTGATGGTTGTGTAGTTCCAACGAGAGAAAAAATGTATATTTAAAAGAGTGTAGCCATCAACAATTGTGGGTTTTTTTTAAAGGTTTTCATCATATTTTTATTTTAAAATAAAAATATGATGAAAACCTTTAAAAAAAACCCACAATTGTTGATGGCTACACTCTTTTAAATATATATATATATATATATATATATATATATATATATATATATATATATGTATATGTGTGTGTGTCCTCTAGTGGTAAACTTTTATGAGAGTGTATACACGGATGTATATACGTATCACAGACATCTATATGACGTGTGTATATACGTGTGTTTGTTTGTGTAGAATCGTCTTAAGCTAAACGAAGATCAACAACCACAAAGTGATCACAGACCCACGCATTGGAAATCAACAATCAGAGAAGTAAGACCAGCGGCCGCGCACGTATGTAAAAAGATTTTGTTTTGTTGATTAGTTTTCTTGATCACTCGAAAATCAAAAACGCACATGTGTAAAAGTGCACGCTTACGTAAAACTCGATGTGCGAACAACTCATCTTGCTGATATTTACAGCAGTTTCATTCCAGCCGTTTACCCCATTGGAAAGCTGAAACCCTGGTCCTAGATTCTTACTATCGCCATTTCTCACTCCTCTACTCGGGGCCATCATGATCTGAAACCCGTCTGTTCCTCTCGACTCCAACTGACTCAACTAATTTCCATGTATTTTAAAAAGACCATCCCCCTTCCAAATGACGGTATTAATATACGTTACTGCAATAATCACCTGCTGTTTTTACATGTCATTATTCTAAATTGTCAACTAAATTCTTATGATAGCATTTTTAAGTTACATTCCTAAAAAAATTAAATAAATATTTATTCTAAATATTTTTATTCTAAAACATATTTTAGCTGACAAAACTGTTTTACTTGAATACTCATTATAATTGTCAAATAGCACACCTTTAACGTTGCTCCGTCAACATCTAACAATAAGAAGTCTGTGAAGTTTTTGCCGGAAACACACAAAAGAGCGGAGGTTTTTATATATACAGGAGGAAACGTTGTTGTACTCATTACATCGATTTGCGACTCGGTATTACACATACTTTCTTGTCATTAACGCGGAGACAGAAAGGACAAGAGGGGGACGGATCCTGACATCGATATCCCATTGATTTGTCTCAGAACGCTGTTAATTAGGTTGCGGAAATAATACCGCTAGATGTTAGACTTCACTAGCGTGAGTGACTGTCACTAACCAAAGGTCCAGACGGAATACCTCTGACTTTACTATGTTGTCACTTCCTCTGACACGAATAGGAATAGTTGCCCCTGTTGTTTGTTTGTTTGTTTATCATCATTTATGGTGACCATTTTTGTTGGCGTTCGTTTCCTCATTATCTTTCTATTAAGAATTTTTTATAGAACGATATCGGGTACTTACAAAAGAGACCACGTGTAGGTTGCCAATATGCCTAAGTGAAAATATTTATGTGGAATGAACTGGATTATTGGGACACCTAGCTTTTCAGCTCGCATCTTTATAACTGCACAGCCTGTAACAGAGCGCGGACGTGCGTATGCAAATGTAAGCGAAATGACGTCACTCGTAAAGAAAAAAAACTATAAAAGGAGAAAGAGCAAGTTATTGAGAACAATCCGGTTAGAGAGGTGGATGACGTTCGAGATCACGTTAGAAGTGTGAGTGGCGCACGGTTGTAACGACAAGTCACACGCGGCGGAAAAATGAGGAAATAAATACAACGTGGAAAAAGCGAATCGAAGTTCTTACCTGTTCTTTGTCTAAATTGCGACTGAGACTACGACGTGTTGGGTAACGT
This sequence comes from Euprymna scolopes, assembly GCF_053919585.1. NCBI lineage: Eukaryota > Metazoa > Mollusca > Cephalopoda > Sepiida > Sepiolidae > Euprymna > Euprymna scolopes. The sequence continues at coordinate 189,435,365 of NC_136482.1, forward strand.
AACAAACCATCACTTTTCTGTCGCTATTGACGATAATTATGATCAAGATGATTCATTCTATGGTGATTATCATCATCCTGGAATGAAAATTCGATTAAATAATTTTGAAAATCTATATGAGAAATTCAGTTGAAGACTATTTATCATATGAACTCAAAATACTGGCTTTAAACCGCACTGCAACATCGTATTATATATTTTCCAATAATTAGTGATAATAATAACGTGCGATAGTAAAAAGATATTGTGAGAATGCTAGTGATATGATGCAATTGGAAATTAGAAAAGGCGCCAAATAGGAATGTATTAACGCAATATCGATTTCATACTTTTCATCCCCAGCTTACTATCGAGTAAAACAAATATCTGTTAAAAATGGGGTCAGTGGTCATGCAACTACTATTTTTCTTTTTTGATGGACGTTCACTATTTGCTGGCGTTTCAGAGATTTCCTTTTGTTCGTGCATGAATTTTGTTAGTTATGTCTCTGCATCTTTATGCAAGGCTTTGTTCGTTGGTCGGTTTAGTTAAAAAAAAAGTATTTACATGAGTAAACGTTCCGATTAAATGCGATAATCTTATTTGGAGATGCGCCCAGAAATCTATGATCCGATGTGTTCGTGTCGTTTCAAATTTTACTTGACAGTTTTAAGTTTGAAATTCGAAATAGAATTTTAAATGATTGCATAAGTTATTTGGATTCTTCGGACTACTGTTCTCATTTTGAGTGTGATTTTCACATTTCGGTCGATGTAACCTCCGACCGTCCTCAGGTGTATCTTGCGGAACTCGGGAATGTTTCTGTCGAACTCGGGAATTTGGACAGAAAGTATGATACCTCCGTGAAGTAAATAATGAGTTCCGCTGGAAATTCTGTCCAAATTCCTGTGTTCGACAGAAACATTTCCGAGTTCGACAAGATACACCTGAAGAAGGTCGGAAGTTACATCGACCGAAACGTTGTGAAAATCACACTCAAGATGAGAAGGTTAGTTCGGTGAATCCAAATAATACTAATAATCAATCCTCATCTCAAATATTCAGAAACATTGCATAAGTTGTTAATCGCTCATGTTTAAGTTAGAATATTTTGACATGAATGAATGAGAAACCTATATATACGCCAATAATAATTTTTTCATTAAATATTTGTTAAGATAATTAAGAATTAAAAGAGTGATAAGATTGAAAGAACGTTTCAGATGAAATGTTTACTTTTTTCTTTGTAAAAAAAGATTCAGTACACGTATCCATGTTGGCGCGCTCTGAGTACGTATATATGTGTACAAACAGTATAAGTATGAAAATGTGTGCACATTATTTTGATTTCGCTGTAATGAGAAAATGTATCGCTGAACTTGAAAAGGAGAGAGCGAGAGAGAGTTCGATTAAAAGTGTGTATATGCTGGCGCTATGTTTGCTAGTCTATGCGTATCTGTCGTTCTGTGCGTATGCTATTTATCGAGAACTTTTCATTCTGGAACAGGTTAGATAGGATTATGTTAAACGCAAGTGTATTGTTTTGACGACAATTGAAATGACAAAAAAAGACATTGTGTTTCGGTTTTTATACTACACGCAAAATTAGGAAATGAATATATTTTGTGCTGTTATTAAAAGAATGTTATGTTGAGCTTTTTGTCTAATCAACAGTCAGCATATTCACCACCGCTGCTGATTCTTAAAATGTATGGTTCGTTAAATAAGCGTTTTCAAGACGTATTTTAAATAAACGTATCTTAATTTCTGTTCTTAATGACAGAAACACTGACGATTTGGTTTAAAAGTCAGCGTTTATTTTATTTCCTTTGGCATTTCTTTTTCTTTCGCATATTTTAATGACAAATGATGAAACGGGTCGATTAGAGGAACGATTTTTCTGTTCAATAAAAATGAAAAAGGATGGAAAATTATGAATATGTAAGAGAGAAGAACGGAGAAACATGATCGAATTTTAATTTCTAGATCGAGTTTTCAAGGGGTTCATATTAATTCGACCCCACGATATAATTTAAGGAGAGTAGAAAGAGGAGGGTTTACTTTCCGCAGTTGTGTAACTCTCATTTCTCTTATTTTTATTCTTTAGCCCCTATATTCTATGAGCGATGGTCCTAACAAAGATTCATGGATTTCTGTTTTCGGGATCAGAATCTATTCAATCTAACACTTATAGTTGGCAGTTGTTTAACCTTGAAATAGTTTAGCTTCATACGTGGAGTGAGCTTTTATCGTGTTTGGCGCGATTTCCATAAAAAAAATGCCCAACTGTTTTGTTAAACTTTTAAGAAGTTGGATTTCTACTTTGGTTTTATTGACTGTGAAGCTTGTTTTGGAATGACATCGTAAAGTCCGTTTAAATATTTACAAAAAAAAATATTTGTTCTCGTGGTTTCGTCGGTTTCTCTGCTGTATCTGTTCGAATGAAGTATGAAAAAAAGCGAAGATTTTTTTTTCTGCTTTAAACAATTTACAAAATGGTCGACAGAGAAAATTGGATTGGATTTTACGTTAAGAAAAGAAAGATTCGTCGCCAAATCAATTGATTAAACAAGTAGAGGAAGTAGTAGCAGAAAAAAAGGAGGAAAAATATTTATAAAAAAGTAAAAGAAACGAAAGATTAGATGGCAATATGACGAACAGAATTTGAAAAGAAGAGGCAGGATAAAAATATGAATAAAAAAAGTATCAGAAAGAAATAAATAACCAGAAAAAGTAAGACAACTGCAAAGAAAAAGAGAAAAAGAATAAAGAGCGATTCAAAATAGAAACTAAAAAAGGAATAAAAACGACAAGAAAAAGATGTTATAACAAAAAAATGCTAAAGAAAATCAGAATTCCTATCTCTGCTATTACATAAAAAAGAAACTTTGTATGTTTATCAGTGTTTGTGCTTGCGTGATTTCGTTCCCTATGGACTCGAAAACTACTGTGCCGATTTTTATTAAATTTCACACGAAGGTACTTTGTCACTGACAGTGTTCTTAGATAGTTTTTGCATCGGAATGTTTTCGATAAATATCGATGATCACTAATCGATTTAATCTGATGAAAGAAGAAACTGACGATGTTGACCAAAGTAAACACTTTTATACAACCTAACATCACAAGTGCATTCGAAAAGTTTATTATCACACAAACCGATAGGCCCGACACATAAAATCAACATTAGGTTTTTGGATGTGATAAAGACGTATTCGAAATGAATGTTTCTGTTAAAAGCACAATTGGCCGGTCATACTTGACTTGTTTATTGTAAACTTAAATTCAAGCTATTATCGCCGAACAACCAGTAAGGCCAGGCATATGAAACCAACATTAGGTTCTTTGATATGACAGAGGCTCGTTCGAAATTAATGCTTCGCTTTAGAGCACACTTGCAGCATAATAATTGACTTTTGCATTGTAAACTTTAATTTAAGCCGTCCATTATATATGTAAATAATTTTATAAAATCAACAGTGTATTCTCTACAGTGCAATGTAAACTACAATGTATTATGGACTAATTCACTGCGAAAAACGTGTGAAGCTTTTTACCGGTGCACCGCGATGGGTCCCCAACTAGAGCAGGTAATCAATCGATTGGGCGATTTTATGGATTTCGGTGACCATAAAAATATGGGAGTGTGAAAAATCCTTTGATCATCATTTAATCCCGGGAAACGCCGAGTCTTTCTGCTATTAAAGAATAAAAACAACAATCGGAAACGAAGACAAAAAAGATGTTTAAACAACAGGAAAACCGAAGAAAATCGGTAGAAAAAAATAGAAATAAAAAATGTCAGCAAAATTAAAGTTGTGAATCAGAAATTCAAATCGTTGAAATCAAAGCATGAAAATTCAAAAGAAAAAGGAAATTATCGATCAATCGAAGTTGCAAGAAGATGAGAGAAATATATCGTTTTGAGAAATATATTCGTCACTAAAAGAGACAGAAAACAATTTGATTAGCAAAGCAAATTTGAAAGAAGAAAGAATAGTAAAATAACGGATCCATTCTTATGATACATCCATCCAATCTACGCGATTAGTAATAAAAATGTGTTTTGAAACCTAAAAGATAAAAAACAATGAACCTACGTTGTGTTTCCGCATTATTTTTAACCTTAAGATGTATAATGTGGATTGTTTGGATTATTCAAGCGATGATTCTCGTCTTGATTGCTATTTCACTGAGTTTCGGCTAATGTAAATAGCGTCATTCTTCGCGTAAATCTTTGTAAATTTGGGAATTTGTATGTCAATCGTGGTTACCTGTGCAGAATGTCTAACTAAACGATTATTTAATCTTCTTGTATGGCCATCAAAGTAATCATGTGGATACGCGATAAATGCATTCATTAAAAATCATTTCTAAGTGACAGCGTTTACGGAAATGAGATTAAAATAATTCCGTTAATAACTGAGAATCTTCCATATTATTTGTATTACTCGAACTGCTTTTCTAATCTTTTCACAATGTTTCGGTTGATGTAACCGCCGTCCTTCCCCAAGTATATCTTATAGAACTCAGTAATTTTACAACACAGTGCATATGAGCGCGTGGGGAAATATCAGCAGCAGCGAAGATTTGCTACCTTGCGAAGAGATTAGCAGCAGCAGAAGTAGCCGAAAAACGCGTATATACAAATTAGGAAGTGTGCGCGAGTTGGCACGACAATAAAAAGAGAAAAGGATGCCAAAAAATCACAGCAGAAAGAAAGTCGACGTCGAAGAAAATGGACGTGTAAAGTCATGGGCGAGAATTGGTAAGCTGTGGCCGGCATGTGGTCGGAGGAAGAATAAAAGTGTACACTGGGTGAGATAACAATAACGATAAATATCACGCAGGCATGACTTCCTTAGATTTCAAAACCCGATACTATGACCACAAAAGTACATTCAACAATAAAAAAAACACCGTATAAAAACAACACTAGCGAATAAATACTGGGAACTCAAAGAAAGCGAACATTCGCCGGTAGTCGAATGGAAAATAACAAGACAAGCTACCACGTGTAGGCATTTAGACGACCCATGTAAATTATGCCTTCATGAAAAATTTGCTATCCTGTACTGTCTGTCAAATTTTAGTCTACAGACTCAAAATTTTATATACAGGGTACTGAGATTTGAGAAAATCGATGTGATCCCTTTTCGGACAGAAATTTGGCTGTTAAGGGGGCAAAGTTCAACGATTTTACCTTTGAGAACACAACCAAACTCCTCCGACAATTTTGGGTCTAAACACTTGACATTTTAGATATCGATTCATTGGGTATGGATCTAACTTAATAACTTGATTTGAGCCCAAAACAATAACTTTTAAGGGGTTATAATAGGGGTCAAATTTTCAAAAATTGTTCTTTTTTTTTTTTTGCTTGTTTTTTTTTTTGTTTTTTTGCTTAGCATACACCTCAAACACCCGGGCACCCATGCTAGTCTATCTATATATCTATAAAAGTGAAAGTGTCTGTGTGGCTGTGTGTGTCTGTGTACATTTCCATACGCAATAACTCTGTCAATTTTTGGTCTACAGACTCGAAATTTGATATAAAGGGTACTGAGATTTGAGAAAATACCCGGACAACGCCGGGCACTCATGCTAGTATATATATATATATATATATATATATATATATATATATATATATATATATATATATATATTGTTAATAATATATATATATATATAAAATATAATATTTTATTGTTAATAAACTAACGAATATATATATATATTATTGTTAATATATATATATATATATATATATATATATATATATATATATATATGAAATATAATATTTTATTGTTAATAAACTAACGAATATTGCATTTTTAATAGAGTAGACTCTAAAAAAGATATACGAGTACAACTTCGGCTTTAAAGCCTTGCGGGAGGATTTCTTGCTTCTTGCAATCCTTTTTAAAATAAAAGACGGTGTTAATATTTCTCTACTCTGTCGTTATTTCTATGGAAGGTGCTCAACTTAACTAAAATTTCTGGTGCCTCTTGTAAGAGATTCACAGCAAGAACTCATCTCTCTGCCACAGCGAAAACTTAGTTTTCTATCTGTAACATAGAGCCGACAACTATATGCAAATACCGCACCCTAAGCGAAATGACGTCACGGTAAAAAAAAAAAAAAAGATTATAAAAACAGAGAGCACATTCGAGAATACGCTCACTTTAAGGGCCTAGATAACGTTTGAGATCACGTTAAAGGCGTAGATGACGTTGGAGATCACGAGAGGCGTCGCAGCCTTCACGAGAAGTTAAACGTGGTAGATGAATTAGAAAATGTCGTCGTACAACAAAAATGCCTTCTTTTCTATTCTTTGTCTACTTTGCGACTTAGACTACTACGTGTTGGATAACATTACATATTTCTATGTGTCGAAAGATAGGCTTAATTCCGAGGAAAAGATCTTCTTCTAAATGGCTTCCCATCTTTAGAATACATTACTATTGGAATGCTGCTCTACTGATTACAATATGGTTGCTTCCGAATCCAATGTCAACTAATACTTGTCAAAAATTGTCTCTATAAGAAATCGGATTGACCATGTCTGTTTTATGTGATTCGTACTTTATCTTAAGTGGCTTTTGTTCGGTGATGTCTTGTGTTTTATTAGTACGAAAATGTGGGTAAACAATATTCTCTTGGAGATATATCTTTTATGCAAGTGACAATGTAGTCTTTTGTTTGTGTTGTTTCTTTTGTATGATTGACAGAATTTAGCTCTGTTTGAAAGTTCATCCTTGCGAGACATAATGGCTCTTACGGGCGGTTTCAGTTGTTATGAAAAATAACAAGGGTATTGCTACAAAATTGCAATGCCATTTACGAATTAATAAAATGTAGTTTTATCGATGAACGGCATTTGAATGCATAAGAATAAACCTTTGTTGAAGCAGTTATCTTAACAAAGACAAATTCAAAACTTATTAAACATCCTGTTTGGTCGACGGAAATAGCATAACATGTTGCGATTGATTTAAGCATTTAATGATCATTAATAATCCTTAATTAATAAAACCATTGAAACATTTGCCCACAATAATCTATAAATATAAAAGCGAAAATGTGTGTATGTTTGTTTGTATGTCTCGCAAAATTTCCGCACGGGTCACGGATTTTCGCCAGATCGATATCATTTTTAACTTCCAACCTTTGCCCGACAAATATTGAAAAATTGGCCAAAAAGGTTAATTTCTTCACCCTAAAATTAACAGTTTTCTACAGGGAGGGTCAGAAAAAACGTCCTCTCATGACGAGTTCGGTTCTACGCATGCGCAAATGACGTCGTAACCTGATTTAGTTTAAAGATAAAAAAATGACCTAATTTCGTCGACACCGTCTTAGCTCAATTGATTACAGGTCGGCGTCATTATCTAAAGGTTTTAGGTTCGAATCGTGGTGTGAGATGTCTGGGTTTTTTTTCGATTTTTAAAGGTTTAATATTGAAACATGGTTATTTATGACAGTGTTTTTTTTGTTGTTTTTTTTTTCAGATTTTTTAACGAAGTTTTAACGTTCGTTTTTCTGTTTCACGTTTTCTTTTTTTTCACATTTTTACATTTAACATCGTTCGTTTACCCTGCGTTAGTTTTTTGTGGGTATTTTTTCGGCATATTTACTTCGCTTATTCTTATGTTTTGATTAACGCCCGAGCACACACACCTCCAAATACCCGGGCAACGCCGGGTACCCCCGCTAATTGTTTATAAGTTTCAAATTGCAATTAAAGAACTTCTTTTTCAGAAACAAAAACTTTTAACGCGTTCTAACATGATTGCAACTTTAAAATCGGGATGTTAGAGTGATTTGTTCTTAAACAATAAACTAGCGATAAATAAGAAACAAAGAAAATCGGAGAGTAAGATGATTAGGAATCTATGTGAGAATGAGAGTGAAAAGAAGGAAAAAGAGAGAAATATAAAGAAACACAAAGAGAAAGAGAGAGAGAAGGAACAACAAAGCGATGAAAAGGTATGTGATAAACGAAAAATGGCGAGACACAGTGTGTGTGTGTGTGTGTGTACATTTCCCTACGCAATAACTCTGTCAATTTTCAGTATACAGACTCGAAATTTTATATACAGGGTACTGAGATTTGGGAAAATCTTTGTAATCTGGTTTTCGGCCAGAAATTTGGCTGTTAAGGGGTCAAAGGTGAACGATTTGACCTTTGAGAACTCTACCAAACTCATCCGACAATTTTGGGTATAAACAATGGAAAATTTATATATAGGTTCTTTGGACATGGATCTAACTTAATAACTTGATTTGTGTCTAAAACAATAAATATTAAAGGGTCATAATAGGGGTCAAAGTTTAAAAACATTGACCGCTGTTTTTTTTTTTCTCAACATACACCTCCAAACACCCGGACAACGCCGGACTGAAATGCTAGTTACACATGAAAGCTAAGAGAATGAGTTTAATTATAAGCACGAATAACTGTTTATAAGGATAGAATGAGCCTTAAATAGTGAGTGAGAGATTGAGAGAAATAGAGATAGAGAGCGCCACATGAGATGAGAGAAAAGAGGTGGGACGGAAAAGAAAGAATAAGAATCTTTCGATAAATATAAAAAAGAGGCAGTGAGAATGGGTTCCCCTAAAGTTACACTGTTCTGTTTACTAAACACGAGAGATTTTTTACTGATTTGAATGAAACTTTGTGGAAATAAACGGTTTCATTATTTGATTGATTTTCGGTTTATTTGTGATTTGGGATTTAATTAAAATTGTACATTAACGTACATAAGTATTTTTGAACAAATTTTTATTTTTATTTTACAGAGGCAATTTAATTGAAAGTCGAAAAGAGTTTAACTTCATTTCCGATCCCGCCATTTTGAGCTCGAAAATGACAACCGATGTCCTCTGGGCATTTTGACGAATCGTCTATCTAATTGATGCTGCCGGGTATAAAGAGGGAATTGGTAGAAATGATCCTGTCTACTTGCTTTGAGATTTGTGTAGATTTAATCACATACAATATTAGATGCACACATACGAATGTCCGTACATACATATGCATTCGTTTGTCTTCTAGAGCATATCAATATTTTATAGGATTATTTAATGCCAAAGCACAATATCAATCCCGTCCGTATATTTCATATATATTTTATCCCGTTTCTATGGCTTAACGCACTCTTCTGCGATCTTGCAGTGCGATTTTGCAGAGCAATATCCAAATCTTGCATTCTATTCACAATCTAAGCATTTTCGGGTCTCTCGACTTCCGGTTATTAATTATACATTACGCAATTTGTGCAATCATATTGGATCAATTTTGATTCAATTTTTATTCATCAGCACTCTAAAATTATTTTTGATTATTTATATTTGAGTGAAGTTTTTTATTTGTTGTATTCTTTAATACAATTGGAAAAAAATTCATCGTACGTACAGGCTATGTAGTTAGTAAAAACCATTTCATCATCAGTGTGGTTAAAAGGGGATTGCAACAAAACAGTTTGGGAATTTACGAATAAGTAATAATTCCTTTGTCGATAAACAATCTTCAAATACATGAGAATAAAACGTTCACGCGGCATAACTTATGCGTTCCTGTTGGATCATTTAATTCAATTTTTATTTCTAATTATACTAGAAAATTGATTTTTATATGCAAATAAATTTTTTTTAAATAATTTACAAAATAAAAGTTTGGAGAATAGAAAGTCGATCGTCATCTTATGATTATCTTAACCTGATCTACTATGACCGATTCGTTTAAGAACTCTTCCTTTCATTCATTCGCCATTTATTGATTACTATAATTTAAACAATCACTTCCATAACACTTCAACTTTATGAGATCCCCTACTTAAAATAGCCCTCGATCGTATGACTGTTTAAAATGGCTGATTTGTGGTTAAGGATTTGGAGGAGACAATAATAAAAAAAATGAAAGAAAAAGCAGGTTAGTAAGTCTCTCATGACCACTTTTAAGAAGTAAACTGCGCTATTGTTTGGTTTGTTTATATCAAAAACATGCATAGTAATCTCTAAATAGGAGTGAAACTTAAGTAGGATGAAATTCAGTAAGCTTCTAATTTAGGAATGGGTGTAGCATTGGATTAATTTAATCTAGAGCAAAATGAATGTTGAGATTGGGCATCTTAAAGGAATTTTATTAGAGCATATAAACCCGCTATCGTGTTATTTTATTCCTAAGCACTGTATCCATTTTGAGGATTTATATCATATAATTTTTTTATCACGTTACTATGGGAACTCTAACAAAAGATCCGAAATCTGACAGGGCTCAATCTCGGATAGTTAAGTGGTTAAAGTACTTATTCTGATGCCCGACAGATCCAGAAACTGTGCGCATTATTCCGAGGCACGTAATTACAATTGATCACTAGGGCTGTGCCAACAGAATATTTTTATCATTTTGCCTCTCAAGTATATATCCGACACAGACACAATTAATCAATCGAGAACGACATCACTCTATCTAACAACATATAAGATGCTAACAACATATAAGATGCTAACAACATATAAGATGTTAACAACATATAAGATGCTAACAACATATAAGATGTTAACAACATATAAGATGCTAACAAGATATAAGATGCTAACAACATATAAGATGTTAACAACATATAAGATGTTAACAACATATAAGATGCTAACAGCATATAAGATGCTAACAACATATAAGATGCTAACAACATATAAGATGCTAATAACATATAAGATGCTAACAACATATAAGATGTTAACAACATATAAGATGTTAACAACATATAAGATGCTAACAACATATAAGATGCTAACAACATATAAGATGCTAACAACATATAAGATGTTAACAACATATAAGATGCTAACAACATATAAAATGTTAACAACATATAAGATGTTAACAACATATAAGATGCTAACAACATATAAGATGTTAACAACATATAAGATGTTAACAACATATAAGATGCTAACAACATATAAGATGTTAACAACATATAAGATGTTAACAACATATAAGATGCTAACAACATATAAGATGTTTACAACATATAAGATGTTAACAACATATAAGATGTTAACAACATATAAGATGCTAACAACATATAAGATGTTAACAACATATAAGATGTTAACAACATATAAGATGCTAACAACATATAAGATGTTAACAACATATAAGATGTTAACAACATATAAGATGCTAACAACATATAAGATGTTAACAACATATAAGATGTTAACAACATATAAGATGCTAACAACATATAAGATGTTAACAACATATAAGACGCTAACAACATATAAGATGTTAACAACATATAAGATGTTAACAACATATAAGATGTTAACAACATATAAGATACTAACAACATATAAGATGTTAACAACATATAAGATGCTAACAACATATAAGATGTTAACAACATATAAGATGTTAACAACATATAAGATGCTAACAACATATAAGATGTTAACAACATATAAGATGTTAACAACATATAAGATGTTAACAACATATAAGATGTTAACAACATATAAGATGCTAACAACATATAAGATGTTAACAACATATAAGATGTTAACAACATATAAGATGCTAACAACATATAAGATGTTAACAACATATAAGATGTTAACAACATATAAGATGTTAACAACATATAAGATGCTAACAACATATAAGATGTTAACAACATATAAGATGTTAACAACATATAAGATGCTAACAACATATAAGATGTTAACAACATATAAGATGTTAACAACATATAAGATGTTAACAACATATAAGATGTTAACAACATATAAGATGCTAACAACATATAAGATGTTAACAACATATAAGATGTTAACAACATATAAGACGCTAACAACATATAAGATGTTAACAACATATAAGATGTTAACAACATATAAGATGCTAACAACATATAAGATGCTAACAACATATAAGATGTTAACAACATATAAGATGCTAACAACATATAAGATGTTAACAACATATAAGATGCTAACAACATATAAGATGTTAACAACATATAAGATGCTAACAACATATAAGATGCTAACAACATATAAGATGTTAATTTCGTGAGAGTCAAAACATAAAAAGAATATTCTCTTGTCATAGCCCTATTGATCATTTCCTACACATACAATCTTACAACTTGTATCGATTTTTATCGAACTCTGTTGAATGTTATGACCTCTTACTACATTTGGTGTTTACGTTACTATGTGAATTTTATGTTATGAGTTCTTAATCATACAAACATCAGTAATTTGATATCTCCTTAGACGCGTCGTTCACACCATAACTCTAGGCCGGATAACAAGAAACGCATTTATTTTTCCTCCTCCATGACAGTTTGATATTGTCAAATACACTTGCTAAATTTGATGGTATAGCTTCCACCTCAGGGATTAATACGAATCGTCAGGTCTTTGACATATTCTAAAAAAGGCAGGTTTTCGCGGCATTTGAAGATAATTTCTTTTGCAGTTATATCTACTTGAGTTACATTTTGTGATATTGACGGATAATGTGTTCCGGAACAATCCTCAGATCAGAGACAACAAAGTTATTGAGATATTCCGCACCAGGTGTCCAAATCCATTCACAGAACATTTTCCTAAATCAATGCTGCAAGCCGCTCCTAAATCGTATCCAAATAAGAATATAAATCCATTTCTTGTGTAATACGTTCTAGAAGAACGTGAAATATCACTGGATCGAGGAACTTATACGAAAGTGGCTTAGCACTCAAAGATGAAATGTGATTCACCTCTCGATCGACATCTCTACTAGAGGCTGGGGATGGGGTTGGGAGAGACGATTTCCACGGAAAAGATTACACGCAGACTCGTTTATCAAGATTAAACTAAGTAAGGTCAGTATCCTAACATGTCGAGATCCACAACCTTCCTTTCATGGACCTTGAATACAAACCTGTATATAAACGCAGTGCTTTCTTCTCGCCCAGAGAAGCGATTGAAGCAAGCCATTAAGGATTGTGTACGGTTGGTGAACAGAAGTACAGCTAATTGATAAAGAATGATAGCAAAGGTGTACATTACTAATGTCTTTACTCTAAAAAAATTCTTTCAGACTTAGGTCTTAACCGACGCTTCTAGCTTTAACTTTACATTAAGCCATTTTCTTTTTCAATCTGAAGATCTGCTGCTAACCACACATTAAGAATTTAAATAGGGCCATTAATCAACTATAAACGAACGGAAACGAAGCATTACTGCTCTAATAAGCAATCTTAAGTCGGTCAACTTGACGTGGTTGATTTTGGTCCGTAATCGTTTCATAACGAGTTAGTGCCACGATATCTCCAGATACAACGCTTTAATCCTTGATGGAAGACATGGGAGAAGTTTTTCATTTGTTGCTTTTGGGAAAGTTTCTATTATCTAAATGTTTCGTCACATTTTTATCCGAGTGTTTATTCGTTCGTTGTTTCGTCGACTTGAAAGGCTTCAAGTTGAAATATCAGTTCTCAGATAGAACTAGTTTACATAGTATAAGGATACCGACAAGAATTTGATACACTTCACTATGAAATAGTATTTTTGATGCATCCTCATCTTTGTATATAACGCTCTGTCGCTCAATCGATCTGTAAAAGATGTTTCTCCATGAGTGTGCATATAGAACGAACGTATCTTACGAAACTACGTTCTTGTTTTACTCAAAATTCGAACCTAGTTTTATTTTAAAATAGTTTTCTATTCTTTTTAACGGAAGAGATTCGCAAATTATTTGAGAGCGTTAAAATTATCGACCTCTCTAAAATGAAAAAAATGGATAACAGAATCCGCCCCCAACCACAGAGAAGAAGCACATGACACCGAGTTAAAACAATGCTGGTATTGAACCAGAAAATAACATCAACGCACATGCACTCTAACCATAAAGCTGCGCACTTTTAAAAGATAGCGTTTCAATTTTAAAAGGAAGTCATGCACTTTAAAAGAAACTTGTAAACTCATAATGACCACGAACATGACCTCAGAACAACTAAATGCATATTAAACTAAAAGTCTAGAATTTCGTCCAAATATGGTTTACGTCATATTTTTATTCTGATTATTCAGGTATTATACAGGGTGGAACGATAAAAGTGTCGCGCTAAAAATAACATCACTACAGTTTTATTTTAAAATTTTTATCGAAAAAATCAATTCAGATAACTTCATTATATAGTAAAGTTGAAATCTATTCAATGTAGCTTCAATCACCGCCTCGATACTTTCCAGAACCGCCGGCAGCGGCTCGTCGAATAGCGGATGGCGGCGCTCAGGCTGGCTTTGGTGTTGTGGGAGATCGTGTTAGTGATGTTCTCGACGTATGACCAAGCGACTTATTCCAGTGGGTATATGTCGATGGAAGAGGGGTAACAGTGAGAGACGGGTTCAAAATCGTAACCCTCCTTCTGCAACTAAGCCTGGTTCTCTTTGTACTTGCGGTCCGGCGCCGAATCTTATTGCCACACCCACTGTCTGCCAGCGGCCACCTGATTGTACCAGGGCATCACCACACTCTTCAGCACATCCAGCTACACTTTGGTGTTGACTTTCGAAGATATGAGGTGGTATGATGCGGCTCTCACTTGAAACACCACCAAAGACCATAACTGTTGAAGCTCAACTGAACGCATGGAAATAAATAACTACAATACAAAAGTAAAAAAGAACAGACATATTGAAAGCAATAAAGTATATACAATATTTACATAGAGATCATTGCTATAGTCATGAGGGACCGTCCCTGGAGAAGGTGTCGGCTGAGTAGTCGTCGACACTCGATCTCGTTGTATCTCTCGTTGGGTCTTTCCCGTCTTTACCTGCACGAAAAAAGAAAGAATTAAAATAAAAAGAATAGAAACCAACTTGCTGCATATACTCAGTCTTGTTCGATCGAAACATATCGCTGGGCATAGGGATAAATAACATACGGTTTAAGATACACCGAATATCTTGTTACGAAAATGACCACATGTTGGGGTTAGGGAAAGACGTCCATCTTTGTTTATGAAAATGAAACGCGAAGTAACTTTCATAGATTAAAGGGGAAATAACTCTCATAGTTTAAAGAAAAAACTTATTTTTGGTTTGAAACGAAACTGTTGTCAACTATTAATAATTGAAAATAAATGAAATTATGAATTAACTTAAAAGTAAATTCAATAAAATTAACTAATTTTTCTTAAAACGATTCTATTACAGAAAACAATAAATCAAACTAATTATTAATATAGATTTTCTTTGGTTTAATATGCAAATGAGGTTATTGAATGTAGATTTCTTTTGAATAAATAGTATATGCATAGACATCATGTTGGAATAAAAGTATATATAAGTTCGTTTAATTGAAAATTAATTTGTGAAACTGTGACTCGTTGTATATGTTAATAAATGGGTTAAAATCGTTTTCAAGGCATCAAAAATGGGTCCAAATTGAGAAAAATCGTTATACATTTTGTATAGTCATCTTAGATTATTTTTAATCAGTTCATATGCATGTCACGTTGGTAGAGTGGTAACGTCACCAACTTTGAATGCTACAGTTTTGTTTTTGGTTTCCATTCTAGTTGATGGCACTCAAATATGTTTTTACTTTTGAAATCACGACTCTATATTAATATATGTGAAATCTGGACACATTAAAATATCATATCTAAGCGTATTTACGGCCGGGCGCAGCCGGGCGCTCCCCGTTCCTGTCAGTATCATTGATATATTTTTATAATTGGATTTTCGATGAAACTGTCATAACATGTTTAAATAAATCTCATTCGTTATTTGTTCACACACACACTCTCTCTCACACACACGCACACGCATATATATATATATATATATATATATATATATATATATATATATATATATATATATATATATATATATAGTGGCTGTACTGATTGCGTTTCAATCTCCGGCGTGTCAGCAGTAATTATCACTTCACGCACTAATGACTGTCTAAGCACGAAACACTATGGTTTGTAGTTATAAAAATTGTTACTATGCATTTTAATTATTATAAATGTGTGTGTGCATTTTGGTCCACTCTTTTTTATCTGTGACCTTCTTTCTAAATTTCATTCTAGTAAGCTTTATTTGTGTTTCTCTTTTAGTTCACACACATGCTATATAAAAACCTACATAAAAAATTTCGCATTTTTTTTTTTACTATTTTACTAATATATTTTTCAACCAAATTTTTAATAATAATCAAATCTTAACAGACTTCAGAATTCAAACTCAATTTCTTTTTGTTTCCTCTTTTTAACTTTCTCTTCTGTTTGGATGTTGGCTTTCAGTATTCATTTCTTTTTATTTTTTCTTGTTTCATCCTATGTATTTTTTCGGCCCTCTCTGTAGCCGATATAATGTGTGGTCTGTCGATATGTTCTGACGTTTTCATATAAAGTACCTTCCCCTTTCTTGGATGTCTCTAAAGCCATTCTATTCAGTTGTTTGTAACGCAATATTTACACTCATATCTTCTTCCATTCTTGAAATGCCGGATGCATCCTTAAGGTTGCTTGGAACTTCTCTTTGATATGTCCTCTTCATGAAAAGTTGGGTCCGTAGGTCAGTATATAGTTTGAAAAAGCATGTTCTTTAGTCCGTCACGATTCATATTTAAAAATCATTTGGATCTTTAAACGTGTTTATATAAGGTTTTTTTTTTCTTTTCGATCGACCTGTCATGCTTAAGTTATAATTACATTCGGGGTTTTTTTTTTACATTTTTTGGAAATTATATTTCAGTTGGTCTGTCGCGCTTCTGTTTATTTATGTATTCTTCAAATTTATTCCTGTAAAATATATCAGTTTATTTGCATGTTTTTGAAAGAACACAATGTAAAGAGTTAGAAGTAAATGATGTTTTTTAGAGGCGGCGAACTTTTAATTAAAATAAATCACAGAAAAATATGTTTATTATTCAAACTTTTTGGCATTTATTTTAAAGCTATATATATATATATATATATATATATAGAGAGAGAGAGAGAGAGAGAGAGATAGAGAGAGAGAGAGAGCAAGATATTGTTGAAATTAAAAGACTTACACCGTTTTCATTTATAAAACTCTTGTTTATTTCACCTTCGATTTCTTCACTACAGCCGTTTCGTTAATGGGATGACAATTCTATGATGTTATGTTTTCATAGAAATTTTCCTCTCATCTACTTGTCAGATGCAATTTCTATTTGATGTTATCAACAAGTTAATTTGTACATGGTAAACTTAGTGTGTTTGTTTGGAGAAAAGAAATCCCATTTCCAAGTTTATATGGTAGAACAGCATGATGTTTGTTCGTATTTGAGCCCCTTGGAGAACAAGATGGCAGATTAATTTGAATACTGAGGAAACCAGAGTCGATAATTTAAAGGCGGTGAATTATTCACGTGTCTGAAACATCCAAACACGTATCTTGTACACTCAACTACAAAAATTGCATTTGATTGAAAGTTTTAAATAACAGTTAATGTTTCTTTGTTTTCATTATGGCAATTTCAATACGAAATGTTAGGAATATTAAAGTGAAGATTTAATAAATTTATACATTTGTTTTCAATTAGTTGATGATAAGAGTTAATGCGTTGTGCATGCGTGCGTATTAGTGCCACGGTAAATATGTATTCTGGCTCAAGGGAAGGGTCGAAAAAAAAGACTCGAACAATGGGTTTTCGTATAAAGAATATATTGTACAAGTAGAACGAAAAAGCTCTCGACATTTTCCGATTATTAAACAGTCTGTAGTTTCGCGTTAGGTCGTGATAATTCGATATTTACATCTTTCCCACCGCGAGGGATGTGACACAAGGTCGTAAGGTGGGAAAATAGTCCAGCACGCCAAGAGGAGAAGCACTCTGACTTTACAAAAATATCTTAGTAACTCCGTTGACATTCTCTAGTGAGGGCGCCTCGGAAAGCAAACAATAAACGAGAAAGCCGAGAGGCAAGTTCTGGGAAGGTGGACCTTCTAGAGATACCAAAAACTGTACGATGGTAAAAATGCCGCCGACATGGTATAGTTTTGTCGGTCTGATTGTCGATCCTTTCGACGTTGGGGTCGAAATAATTACCCCTACGAGTGTATTAGGCACGGGGTTTTATAATTATTAAAAGAGTCTATTACAGATGAATTGGTAATTCACCATAACAATATGCGTGTGAGTGAGTGTGTGAGTTAATAGGTGTATTACTATCTCCTATATGCACCAGAAATGGAGGAGGGAAACTATCGAAGTATTGATATTAGATCTGTTGTGGATTTTGACTCAATTTTTTAATTGTTATTTCACCCCAAACAAGACACAGCGCCAATATCACGTAAGGAGATACTCTCTGAGAGCAAATTTACAACGGTACTATATAGGGAGTTGAGTAGCGAGATATCTGTTCACAATTACAATTGAATTTCTGCATGTTAGTATCGTCAAGAAAGCAAGGATCCGAGAGGGAATTCCAAAGTCTAGCAGTCCGAGATAAAAACCTATTTGAGTAGAAGATTTTACCGTCCTTGGGATATCTACAGTGTAGGGTGGGATTTGGCTGCTTGACGGGTTTATATGAGGTATCTAGGCCGAGGGGGTATAAGTGCTTTTATGCAAGCAGAACACACCTCATAAAAATACTTTTAAAACAGGCACAGGGATGCCACATTTTGGCGATAGGGCATAGGTTGGAATTTGGATGCTAGCGTGGAACCTATTAGGTTGGTAATTATTTTTGAACTCTGTATAGGAGCGAAAGACTGCTGGCAGATGCACCAGTCCAGATTTGACAAAAATACTTGCATGGTTGAATAGTGGATTTGTAGAGGTGCATGATACTCTCAGGTGTGAGTAACCTTTTAGCAAAGTAGAGAGAGCCCACCTTCTTTCCAGCAGTTTTGGCAATTACCTGAATTTATTTGTTCCAATTCATGTTTTCTTTGAATGTTAAGCCATATAAGTTTGTTGAATTAAAGGTTTGGCTAGAAAGAACCAAAAAGAGCAAATTTAATAAATTTTAAGTAATTCGTTTTATCGGCTCAACCTGTTTTATTTTGTGTGTGTGTGTGCTTTTTTTTTTTTTTATTCTTAATTAAGCGACTCTCTGCGCAGACATGCTTACGTAAAAATGATTTTTAGCATGTTCCTTTTGGTCACCGTAAGGTACACTTCGCTGCTACATGGCTGAATCCGACGCTATATTATGACTATTATTAATTGAACATTATATTATTTCAGTACTAAATTCATGAGGCAGTCTAGTGCATATTTAGTTGTCAAGATAGCATCCTCTCATTTTATGAAATGTCTAAAGGGGGAATAGGATATGATAAATTATATTTGAATATTCCTAGCGAAGACGATCGAAGACGATAAACCAATATTAATGTGTTGGGAGGTGACGGTGGTTCAGTGGTTAATTACATTGATTGACAACCTGGTGTAACGTAGTCATTATACTTCCTGAACGGTATCGTTACATTTTAACACTCGGATCATACGCGTTGTGTCTGAGACAGTCGCAAAGAAACAAAGCAAAACAAGAAATTTTGACTCGGCTCTTTTTTTTTCAGTTTTAACAAAAGGCTTTCGAACAACGCAGTTCATTATGTATTTTACGATTCTTCTCGCACCGATATGTGTATAGCAACAACTCTGTCGTGTCAAACACGCTGCTTTAAAAGTCTCTCACGCCGTTACCTGGCCACACACCCATCTTATAACGACACGCCTTGCCAGTTCACTGCCGCCCACGTGTGTTCCCGGCGCTTGCTGTGCAAGTGTCTTTTTTTTCTCTCTGCTTTTCTTTTCCTTCTCTTTCTTTCACTGTAACG
Source organism: Euprymna scolopes (assembly GCF_053919585.1). Lineage (NCBI taxonomy): Eukaryota > Metazoa > Mollusca > Cephalopoda > Sepiida > Sepiolidae > Euprymna > Euprymna scolopes. The sequence goes on from NC_136482.1 coordinate 189,455,199, forward strand.
TCACTTCGCGATCGTTTGTATATGCGTAAGATGCTGCTTTAAGATTATGTGTCAACAGTTTCGTAACACTAATAAGTTCTTGAGGGATTTAAATTTTATAATTCAGATGAATATATGTTGGCTCAAACAAAAATGTATTTATCAAAGAAGGTAGTCAAGTTATTGGTATGTCCGGTCCGTTGGTGGAATGGAACTTTGATTAATTTCGGTAGAAAATACCTCCCCTTTTCAAAAAGAAAACAAAAGTATATTTAAGATGGCGGAAGAGTTCGATACCACCAACGGACTTATATACACCGGACATACCAACAACTTGGTAACAAATTAATTATATAACGAGGTGAGGAATGATAGATGAATAAACAGTTAGACATTTCTCTTCTCAAACGTACCCGTCTATCTGTTTGTTTGTTTTTCTTTTCGTTACTCTTTTAATTTCCGGCCCTTTCCGCATTGCTTTTGGCTTTTTAAAACTTCCCTATATATATATGGAACTAACTATATTCTTTTACCAGCAATGCTTCCAGCAAACTACCATTTATATATATATATATATATATATATATATATATATATATATAATAAGTTAGAAAATATATATGGCGATTAAGCCACACTGAATATTCCGCGTTTCATCCACTCTAGGATTCTTCGATCTTATGAATCGTTTCCTCCACTCAAGCCTGAAAGCTCCTAGAGTGGATGAAACGCAGAATATTCAGTGTGGCTTAATTGCCATATATATTTCATAACTTACAAACTAACTCTACCAACGTATTGACCACTGTTGAAGTAAATACTTAAAGTTTACGGAAAAATTCATACTTTCGTATATTAATTTATGTGAGTAAATGAAGTATATATATGTGTGTGTGTGTGTGTGTGTGTGTGTATGTGTGTGTGTTTGAGAGAGAGAGAGAGAGAGAGAGAGAGAGAGTGGAGTTTGGGGATATTAATCCTGAGTGCATCTGTATAGATTTAACACATAAAAATAACCGATTTGGCTTTTCAACCGAGTTAGCTATTTCGCTTTTTTCTCTTTGGAAAGTTTCAAATGAATACAAAAGAGATTCCATAGATTATTAAAGCAACTCAAGATCTGATTTTCTTATCAGAAAACTAAACCATTCATTTTTACTGTTTTATTTATTTTGGTTTATTTCATCTGTAAAAATATTCAAATATCTTTGTAACATCCATTGACCCTTTGGAAACTGCCATAGATTTATTAATATGTTTTAATTTTTGTTTTTGTTTTCCCATTCAAGTAATGACTGGAAGAAAATAGCATCGAAAACTAAAATATCTTTTGCAATTCTTTTTGCTTATTCCATCCTGCGAAATCATTGCATTTCTTTGTGAGATCCATTGGTAATTGCAATGGATTTGTCTTTTTGCTTTCCAATTGTAAATGGGAGAAAATCGCATCGATAAAAATTCAGAAAACGTTTTTTTCTTTTTTGTTTTAACTATTTCGGAAGATAACATGTTAAGTGCATTTAATTCAAAGGCACAAATTTATTTTGTTTAGTTTTTTCTCCCCCTCATTTTAGAAGAAATCAAAAGAAGTTCCCTCAACTCGAATTCGCACTAAATAAATGTAATATTCTTTTAAAGAAAAAAGTTTTTGTAAATTTAAAGGTATCTTTTAACATTTCTTTATTTATTATTTTTTGTCGTTCACAAACTTGAGTATGCTAACTTCTTAAAAGAGTGCTTAGAGGAGTACATTATAACGACTATTCCCTTTTTAATAAGTGATTAATGCTTGGGTGTATGCTTTCTTGGTTCATTTCTTACTAACCATAAAACAGTTAGTATTACATTAGATTGTAATCTTAACCTGATTCCTCTGTTCAACATCATTAGATTCACTGTATAACAAAATCATTAAATAAATTTTCTATTCTTTGTGTGGTTAAATTAAAATTTCTAGTAAAAGGGAGATAATTCAATTTACTTTTGCGTTTCTCGCCGGAGCAATGGTTGCGCTCCTTTATTATAGATAACAAGGCAGTGTTGTTTTATCGAAAGAATGCTTTTATTTCTTGCTAAATTCAACTACAAATAAAAAAAAGTAGAACCCAATCTTTGCACGTCTAATAACGCCGACTAGTCCGTTTCGCATTCTCCTTTTCTAAACCTTGACTCTTGTTTTTACATATCGTTTTGTTACGTCAATTTGATGTTTTTGCTTAATGTTCCCCACGTCTAAATCACATTCTTCTTTAAAACAATATCTAATTTATTTGTGGGATGTTTCCCGTTACAATAAACATAATGGAGAAATAAATATTTCTGCTTTGCTATATTCAAATTAATTATTTTTCTCTTGTCCTTTTTTTTATTTTTATTTTAAATCCGTTTACCAACATATGTCGCCACGCTCTGATAACGTTACAAAGATGATATTATTTTTAAACTAAAATTGTACGTCGTTATTTTAAGACAAACATATTGCGCAATCTGTGGCAATAGAATTATTGTTACGATATTTTTTGACAATATTGTCATTTACGTTATTTTGACATTACGGATTGTTAACAAAGCGATGAATGTTATGTCACTTAGTCGGGGGGGGGGGCTTTCGTTTAAATACAGACGCATTTTTTATGATGTCACTTTACATTTAAGCCGTTACCGTGACGTCACGGACTGAAAAACATTAAGGCCAAATGAAAAGTTAGAAGAAAAAAGAAAAAGGGGAAAAAGCGTGGCGATTCGAAAGCTACGAACGACGAGGACGTGATGTCTCCTCCTCTTAGCCCTATGAAAGAGGGCCGGCCGACTGTAAGTCAAAGAGAGAATTATTGCAACCCAACAGTAACTACGTTACAAGAAACAGAGAAGATATTGTGCGGTGTTGTAAATACGTGTCGGCGACATGCATGTGAAGCAGAACGAAATAAATAACTTTTTTTATGTACATAGACAAAGTTTGTGTCAAAGTTTGCGAATTTCTACATACAACTGTTGGTCCATTTTACGAGTAAAAACTGCCCTGTTTCAGCGGATGAACTATCAGCCGATTTTGTTTGCGTAGTAATGAATATCCCTGGAATTTAGAAATGAACACTCTATTTAATTTACATAGATTGTTCTAATTCCAAGTATCGTACATTGAATAATTTTCTGAATATCATAAAAGGAACATGTTGTCAATCAGAAAAATACAACAAGCTTTAACATTGTATATATGACAACTCCAACGAGCATAACCGTACATTACATAAAACTAATATGATAAGAATAATTTGCTGAATTCTTCTTCCAAACATCCAAGTACATGCTAGTCTGTGATTTACATTACGAAATATCTAAAAGCAATTTCTGCCTCTTTTTCAAACATATTCTTAAAAAAAAGAACCTGTGTCCCGTTTCTCTTACAGACTGTATAAATTTGTATTTATACGCATCATTTTTGAAAACAAACAGAGAAAATTATTTACTAATAATGTACACGTTAGACTGGACGTTCGTTACTCTTACGAGAAAGGCACAGTAATAGAGGAACAATCACCAAAGTAGAGTTTCGTAGAATATAATCAATTTCCTGCCACAACAATGATGTCCAATGCAGACCTCGATATATCAATGAAAGTCTTTTTCTTTATCTATGCCGTATTAATTGCTTTTCTATTGTTCTAGTGTTTTTATACTGTTTGTCTGTTTTAAAAGGGTATAAAATAAATGAATCGAGTAGTTTTAGTTTTAATAAGAAAATAAAATTTTAGAGGTATTTGAGATGTAGCAGCCTCACCAGCTATTTTGAGAAAATATATAAAATAAAAGACAATAGAGATAAAAAACACAAGGGAGAAAACTCCAAATAATGCATAGTTACTAGATTTCTATTGTAATGCCTATGAATTCCGATTAATAGCTTTAACAAACTATCTTTGTAAAAAAAATAACTACTTGATCAATTTATATGACTTTTACAATATATTTTTGTTTCATTACGACTAGCGGGTGGTACCCAGCGTTGCCAGATGTTTGGAGGTGTAAAAGAAAAAGGAAAATTTTGTAGGTAGTTAGACTCGAACCCGAACTCATAAGGTTAATAGGCTGATGACTTCCCGCCACACTACGATGGCAGAGAAGTGATAAAGCGTGAAATAAAATCCTTAAAAAGTGCGTGTTTTATGAGGTCAAACATCACGCCACAGGGAATGAAACGCACAAGTGGCAGATGCGGGCGGTATTTAATTCCGTACTTAATTTTACTGCGAGATAGTTCTTTTTTACCCAACTTTGTCTAGTTTTTTCCCCCAACGTGTTGAGGAAAACCAGCTCCCTCTTAATTAGGGGAGTGTCCAAATGAAAGCAATTGTCTGATATAACAATGAAAACCGACATTGACCAAACGTCCATCGCTTTCTGTGCGCCGGGGAACTGCTGATAAGATGCAGTTTCGCTTTTTTATACTGAAAAGCGAAACAAAGACGCGGCAATCGAAAAAAAGATCTCGAAAATAGCGAAAGTAAAAGTCGGGCAAACTAAATATAGCCGCGATTCTCGTTCTTAACTCGTATATATTATGATTTAGACAGTATATGAAAAGTTTTAAGAAGGGGTGGCCCGACCGAAAAAAGCGTTTTGCGGACATACACAAAAAGTGCACACACCCACACACACACACACACACACACACACACACACACACACACACATTTTCGCATTTATATTATAGACTATGTAGATCAGCAGATGTTTATTTTGTTGTTTTTTATATAATGTAATATGGGGGAAAAAGCTATTAATGAATTTGCAAGTAACCCGTGTTCTTATATAGTTTTAATGTTCGTTATATTAGTGTTGTTAACTATTTGTTGAAGAAGCAAGTCTTTCAGAACAAATTTCATCAAGCACCTATTCTGGCACTACACTTAACCTGCTTGCATGTAAAACGTATTCTTACCTAGTAAAGAATATTTTGTTCGAATCTAGACTACTCCTTTAGAGGAGCTAGATGTTCCAATATGTCAATAACCGACCTTGTGTGTAAATTTTGTATACGGCATAATCACGTTGACACACCGGTTCCCGTTGGATCACTGAAGTTAAGCAACGTTGAACTTGGTCAGTACTAGGCTGTATGTGCTCTCCGCTCATCTCGGCATTGTTTCCAGTCGTCCTGGCTTTCTTGCCACTGGATTCAAGCAGTACCGATTCAGGTGTGGTTGGAGATCGCGTAATCCTTGCCTCACAATTACACGCGCAGCTGCCTCTACAGGGGGTATCCTTTGTCTTTCGAAACTTAACGGAAGCATCGTGTAAATTTATCCTTTTTAGAGAGACTAGTAAATAAAGACTAGAGAAAGCGCTTTAAAACCTATTATAATCTCTCCAGCAATTGCGCTACGCCCTGTTTTTCTCTTTTGCCATTTTCATTTCGAATTTTTAGCAAGACAAATGTCGTACACTTAAATGCATGTATTGCCGTTTTTATTCAGATAAAAAGGTAACAAGAATAGAGCAGCAATCAACAAAGTTTTGTAAAAGTATACACAAGTTCGTATTATTTAGATTTATTAGAGTAATGTTCTCATCTTGAGTGTCATTGTGGGGGAAATAGAAACGAAAATACAAACGACCTATCTGTGAAGGGCCCACGTGTCTGCCTGTCATACGCATTGGACAGTAAAAAGAGAAACAAAGATGGAGTCTGCGATATTTAGCAGAAACGATCTTATGTGATCTTGCGAGGTCACGCGAGATTCACGAGGGTGAATGTAATATAAAAGCAGGTCGTTTGGGAAGGTTTTCGCTGTACAGACGGTAAACAGATGATGCTACAAGACGGTTATTCAGTGCATTGGAACGCGTGAGGAAGGTTCCATTTCTACAGTCATTTTTGCAAATTGTCTCTGACCTTCTTTATGTGTATCTTGTCAAACTCGGGAATCTTTTTGTCAAACACCAGAGTTTACATGAAATTTTGAACGGAACCGTTTATTTAATTCAGAAGGATATCATTCTCTTAATCCGTCAACCATGACTGAATAGAAGTCCAAAGTAATTTACAATTGTATTTTCAGTTGTTAGCTTCCGAAGAATGTCACTTGTACAAATGAATTTTTTCAAGTACTCTAACAACTGCGCCACGGGTTCTTGCGAAACGTAACGTGGCACTATTGTTTGGCAAGGAAACCAATGTTGCGTATGCATGTATTCTCGATGTATCAATGAAATTAAATAAACTAAAGTCGTTACGTGTTATTTTATATTATTGTATTATTTACTATTGTTTTTATGCAGTTTCATTAATGTATTTATAGACGTACGACGGTCCCTATACATGACATTGTTTATTTACACATCAACTCTGGTGACCTGACTTCCTTTCTTCTATAACACCTCTCATCATCCCTTATATATATATATATATATATATATATATATATATATATATATATATATATGAACAAATGATTAATAAAACATGTTAAAAGACATCTTGAAAAAGAGTTAAAAACATATTTAATTTTAAAAAAGGAAGCACAAGATAAGTGGATAGTCCTTAATCCGCGGAGTATCGAAGAAATACTCTCCTTCTCATCAGAGGGCAGGAATTAGCAAAATGCAGGATCGGATTTTGCATATAAAAGTATTTAATGAAACTACAAGTAAGTCACAGATCTTACTTGATTAAAAAAAGGGTGAGGTAAGGGGAACAGGAGGCAAAAGAAAAATGATAAAAAGATTTCACATGAATGGATAGTCTGGTGAAGGATAAAAATCCAAAAATGGTAAATCCAAAACGGTCGAATTTAAAATTTCACTCCAATGGGTAAATTCCAAATGGTCCAAAATAATCCAAAAGGCAGAGTTCCTTGGAAAAAAGCGCAAATGGAATGAATTCCAAATCATTAAAAGAAAAGCACTGGAGATAAAATTTAAAACACGTCTCTCAAGGCTGGATGATTCAAAAAAATTAGGGTTTAAAAAAAAACGAAAAGCGGTGAAAGTTTAAATTTGAAAAGCAAGGTCAAACTGACCCAGACAAAAAGCGCGAAAGTTAGCGTTAATAATTAGGTCAGCTTAGATATGCACGTGAAAGTCCCAGAATTAAATTAAGAAAACTGATCAGAAGAACAAATAAATGGGCAAGTTTAAGAAATGGGGCGTCTGTTATATATATATATATATATATATAAAAGTGAAAGTAAATAAATAAAAAAATAAATAAAAAATGGAAAATTATATATGTACACACATACATATATATACACACATACACATACATATACATACATACAGACACACAAATGCACACATACATGTATATACATGCACACATAGACGCATACAAATATATATACATATATGTATACATATACAATAACACACACACACATATATATACATATATATACAAACATACACGCATGCATAGATATATACACATATCCAAAAACATATACAAGTTAAACAAAAACATACATACATACATACAAAATAAGGGGAGGGAGAGGCCGGTATCTACAAACTCCAGAATAAGGCAAATAAATGTGTATGTAAATGCATATAGTGAAATATAAGTAAACAAATACATAGAATAAAAATGAGTAGGTTGATGTATATATTTAATTAATAGGTATACTTATACCATAAAACGGAGACAGCAGATGGAAAACCGGCCAAAGAAATAAAGAAAAACAAATAAAATTAAAAATATAAAAAGCTTAGAAGGTAAGATTATAATGAAAATTAAATATGTTTTTAACTCTTTTTCAAGATGTCTTTTAACATGTTTTATTAATCATTTGTTCATATTATAAGCTCTATTTCCTTTTCGGTTTTATTGAGCTTTTACATCTGGCTGAGTTTATTTTGCTTGTAAATATTAACTCTTTAATATTTATAATATATTTTAAGTTTACCATTTTGATTACCTTGGTAAACTTATTGTAATTTTTATTATATATATATATATATATATATATATATATATATATATATATATATATATATATATATATATATATACCGCTGTACCCGGCCATGCGTTGTTGTGGCTCAGTTTGTTGTAATGGAACAAAAAGACAAAATATATGTCTTATGTATGTTGGAAATATTTGTAGATACACAATCCTTTGAGGTGTCCCTTTTTCTGTGCAGATGTAGAGATTGTTTGATTTTCCGACTGTAGTATACGTAACATATACTTGTCCATGTCCATGTAGAAGACATCATGGTGTAGATGTAAGTCACACAAATGTAAAAATTGTCCCTGAACCGTGTAAATGGTTATATCAAGCGCCAAGCGAATTGTGAAGTGCAATATTTTAAATTAAAATAGTATATCCGTTTAAATCATAAAATGTATGTTCGCTGCCTGTTCTTCTTGACGGCTGACAGAAGGTGAAACATGAGGGTTAAATTTTACTATAGATATGTATGTGAACACGCACTGGAAAATCTCGAAAAGTAAAAAAAATCCAGCCAATTTATAAGTATAGTGTTTTATGAAAGATAAACCGATTGAAAAATTTAAAGGAAAACTGTTTAAAAGTAAGTGGGAAACCATTGATAATTCAGAATAAAGAAAGAAAGATGAAAAGAATGTAAAAATGTTGTAGGATAAATTTTCAAAGAAACGAAATAGTTTGGTAAACTGTTGTTTTTGTTTTATTCTAAGGAAATATAATATATTGTTTTCAAATATAATTACTGAGAATATGCGTAAACATTTTGATGCTTTTTCTTTATTGTTGCTAATTCACAAATCGAAATATTGATTTTCAAGTGAAACCAATAATATCTACTGAATCGCCATGTCACAATAATGAAAATAGCCAAAACTTACGAAAAACGACGAGGAGAAATTAGTGATTAAATAAAATAGTTTTCGAATACATTAGAAATTTTTAGCTATTTCCCTTGCGTTTACGTCACATGTCACGTGACCAAACAAACATAGCCGCAATCATTTCTTTCGTGTAATCATTGGAGATCGAAATAATTGTGACACAACAATTAGGTATATTACATTGGTTATTGTTGTGATTTACAAACAATGTTAGGAGTTATAATGTTCGATTTTTAAATATCAACTTTTCAGCTGGCCGATTTCACTACAATAATAAGGAAGTGCCCTTTTTATTGGCAGACCTGTACAATGAAAAACCTCATATATTTTTGGTACTCTTGCATAACTTGACCCAGATCCTCGGGATTTTCGTCAATTATGATTCGGGCTTGACCGGCAGTTACTGGAGAAGCCGAGCAAAGTAACAGATACAGACAAATGAATTTCAAAACAAACTGAAAAAATAGTAATACAATTAATATAAAATAACAAAAACCTATTGCAAATTTATTAAATATATTTTTCCCCAGAAAATCGGATTTTGTATTGTTTAGTTACAAATGTACAAATTATTTTTGTCACGCCCCCATTAATTATGCAAAAAACTGTCGATTTAGTGTTTCAACATTTGAAGAACGCTCGGCTTAATCCGGTAATAGCTGGTCTAGACCGAACCATAATTGGACCCGATGATTCAGGTCAAATGCTGGAGGAGTACCATTCTTCCTAATTCCGTCTTTTTTTCAATTTTTGAGTAGATTATCAGCGATTGCAAACTAACAAATTTAACCAAAATGAAAAAACTTCAATAATTAAATATTTTTAAGGGGTGCTCAATTTCTTATACAAAGTCCTAGTAAATCTATTCCCCTTATTGGAAACACGAAATCAAATAATTGCCCTATTGTTGAGAGAGGTTCTTTTCGATTTTTTGTTTCCACAATTTTCACTTATATTTTTACTTTTTTTCCTTAAGTTACAGGCCATAAAAAAATCTGAAAGTACATTTTTATAACTTCACGTGAGTGTTCAGTATTCAATAAATTTCGTATTCAATTTAATACAATGTTATAATTGAAAAATGAACATCCACGTGAAAAGATATTAAAAAAATTCAATTGTTTTTTTCTTATAGTCTAAAACTTAATTATGTAATCGATGATATTAACAGGGAAAAGGTTGTTAAAAACGTGAATTTAGCAGGAGGGGCAATCTCGCTAATGTCTGCCTTTTTTTCGTTCCGTTTTGATCGTTTTTTTTTAATTGTACCCCTATAAAATGAATTTAATCGAAAGAATAACATTAAACAATCGTACTTTATTTATTTTTATTTATAAAAATGAAATTGTATTAACAAAAATGAAATAATTTAATTTTAAATGAAAAATTATATTTGGTAAATCTTTTTAGTATTTTTTATATAAGTCCAACTCACCGTTCATATTGGATATGCCGACATTTTCGATTAATATTTGACAGGAAAGCGATCACATATGATTGATTTAAATTAAATTTTTATCACATTATTACATTTTCAATAATCACGTGATTAAATGTTATCCATTTAAAATCTACCCATATTGTAAACACATTATGAAGCGAGGCGAAAAGTTCCTTTTAGTGATGTCACGTGACGGTAGTCGGTGATGTGATTTTTCCCTACATAAAAAATGGCCAGATCGTAACAAATAAAATCACCTAATTTATTAAATAAAAATTAAGTATAATCTGATAATTAAAAAGAAATATATAAAAAAACACGCATGAGTAGACTGAAAATACTATACCAAAATGTCGAAGCAATCGGTTCGGTGGTTTTTTAGTTGTTCAAAAAGTAACAAACCAGATGCTTCATTTATATATATAGAGATAGATAGATAGATAGATAGATAGATAGATAGATAGATATGCGTTTGTACACTAATATATAGTAAAAATGTGTAGTAATAAATAGTTATACTCACATCGAGAAATAACAGTAGGCTTAAAGCTCCTAAAATTAATAATAGAATTGTCTGCAAAGACCAGTGGCGCAGTTGTAAAATTCAGTTATAAAGTGACAGTTTCGTAGCGTTTGAAGGTTAAAAAAATATAATTGCGAATTACTTAGAGGGCATTTTACCCACGTGAAGTAAATAAAGGGTTTCATTCAGAATTCCATGCAGATTTATGAGCTCGAGAGAAACATTCCCGAGTTCGATAAGACATTTCATCGACTTAAACGTTGTGAAAATGGCACTCAACGTGAGAACAGTTGTCCTCAGATTCCAAATAACACGAAGATTTTAATTTCACGTCGGTTGCTTTCTCAGTAAATCTGATTTGTAACGTTTTTTTTTTTTAATAAAATAAAATTATTTAAGAAATTTAAGTTAATGGGACGCATTTTTATTTACTTTTTCATTTAACTACATCCTTTGTTAATATGTGTGTGTATGTGTGTGTGTGTGTGTGTGTGTGTGTGTGTGTGTGTGTGTGTGTGTGTGTGTGTGTGTGTGTGTGTGTGTTTCTTTTGTTGACGTTCTTCCATCTTGATAGACGATGGAGAATCGTTCCGGAAGGCTGTCGATGTGACCTCGCCAGGGCGCGAGCCTGAGCAAAGTGTATGGAAGTCCTAATCTTTCCAGTACTCAAGACCACCCCTCTCGACCTCGCTGTTCTAAAGGAAGGCAGAGCAGTACGTTTGGCACCAGTTTGGTTGCAGAAATTGCCGGAGTCAGTTAGCACAGCATGCTGATCCGCCTTCAGGGCTCCACTCCTGATTTAGTAGGTTTATTCCCCTACACTTGGCTGTTGGATCGTTAATCTCCTCAGCCCTTTAGTTGGTGACTATTTGACGCAGTTCCTTTGCCTAGTTTGGTGGTGCAGTGTAACCCCCCTCACATGGTTTAGCCTGCCAGTTGAAGCAATGTATCGGGATGTGACGCTTGGAGTCAGCACGTAAGAGATTAGAAGATGGATGGGGGACCAATAGCACCCATCTGCTCTAACAGTTAGGACACAGCATGCCACGCTTCCAAAGATATTACCCCTACCCCAATCACCATACACAACGCATTAAGCGAGTTCACGCTCAGACAGGGTGGTTTACGCTCAATTTATTTTTTCCATTAAATAATATTTTAAAACCTACATAAATATTAAAGACATTAGCGTGTCGATTAGAGCAAAGTAAGTTTATATATTAATACGATAGCGTGTTATGTTTCATCTTGTTTCTTGTGTGTTGTTTGTTTTATCTTGTTTTCCCTAGGGGCTATCGTTTAATTGTTACGGCCTTCCATTCCTTGTGATAAATAATTTTACCATGAATTCTAAGAAGTTTTGGTTTCGGTTTCGATTATAGAAGATGGAACTCATATTATATAAATATATATATATGTAAATTAAGTAGTTATATATATATATATATAAATGAAGTAATTTTATATATATATACATATATATATATATAACTACTTCATTTACTCACATAAAATTAATATACGAAAGTATAAATTTATGCTTAAAGTATTTACTTCAAAAGTGCTCAATACGTAGGTACAGCTAGTTAGTAATTTATAAAATATATATGGCGACTAAGCTACACTGAATATTATGCGTTTCATCGACTCTATGATTCTTCAGAGTGGATGAAACGCGGAATATTCAGTGTAGCTAAATCGCCTTATATATTTTATAAATTACTATATATATATATATATATATATATATATATATATATATATATATATATATATATATATATAAATGATTCTTATTGACTTTTATCCTCCTTTTTTATCTGTCTATATGTGTATATGTGTAGTTGCGTATGCGTGTGTGTGTGCTTACTTTATGCAATTATCTGTTTAGTATATGTATGTGTATATATGTACTTCACACTTGTTGTTCTGACATGTTACCAATCTCCAACGCTTGAATTTTTAAATCCATGAGTAAAAACCCAGAACGACCAAACTCCAATCTATATTTAAATTATAAACAAAGATATTATTAACTCTAAGTTAAATTATAGTTATCTATTCTACCTATGCTTTAATCTAATACGTACAAATATAACAAACATTATAACTAAGAAGTTATTTATTTTAAGAGATAGTTTACACCCATAGTAATGTATGCACGTTACCTAACTTCATTAAAGTAATGCGGTTTTAATTTTAAACCGAATTAATAACAAGTATAATTAACACCTTATATAACACATATAACAATGTGATAAAATTAACACCTTATATACCACATAATATTGTGATAATGTTAGTAATTGCTTTACAAAATGTGTAAATAATAATGAAAAGCGTACCCATTCGCATTTACATATCCGTATTAATGTGTGTACGTTTATATGCACCCCGATTAAATTCCATAATGGTTTTTGATAGTAAATTTTAATATAATTCATTAACTAATAACTTAATTTTATAAATTTAATATTCTAAAATTATTTACTTAAATATATATATATATATATATATATGTATTATGTTAGTATCTCTGTGCATATGTTTGTTTATGTGGATATCTTTTCATGTGTATATATATATATATATATGTGTGTGTGTGTGTGTGTGTTTGTGTGTGTGTGTGTGTGTGTGTGTATGTGTGTAGGTATATGTATCTATATATGCGCATGTTTATGCATGTATGCATATATATGTGTGGGTGAATATGTATGTGTGTGTATATGTATGCGTGTGTATGGGTATGCATGTATATAAATATATGTCTCGTTATGAATAGATACTCTTGAGTCTATATACGCTTAGCGTTTTAATTCTTCGTGATCGAGATAATTCCCTTTTTCTTTTTTCATCTTCTTTCTTTTCTCTCTCTCTCTCTCTCTCTCTCTCTCTTACTATTTATTAAACTCTCCCGCCCTGTTTCCCCTCGAAAGAATAAAAAAAAATATTTTGCTCCTGTTATCGATCACTATTTAACAACCTCGTTGTCTTGATTAATGGATATTTTTTTTTTTTAAATCATAACTTTGTAATATATAAGAATCGATAGAAAATTTATTCTATAATTATACATACGAAATTTGCATCAATTCAAATATCATATTTAAGCGTATTTTACGACCGGGCTACGACCGTACTACGACCCGGCTACGACCCGGCTACAATCCACCTACGATCGTGCTACGCCAGGCGCCTTTGCTAGCTTAGACAAATATTTTTGTAATTTTAACAAAAGACCTATTATTAGATCAGGGCGTTTCAATTTACGCTCAACATCCACAGAATGTCAACATCAATATATTATATATGAAAAAGTCCGCTGTGGAATTTCTACAGGTCCATCTAGTTTTATATATTTCGAAAAGTCGGATTTGCTCTAAAACATTTAAGAAGTATAACTTTCTTTGTTTGGTCAAGGTAAAGTATGAAACAACATTTTTGTCCGTCTGTCACACTTAAGTTTGAAATCCTCGTGTCTCTTTGATTTCGTTGTCCTAATGTCTATACAAAGCACAAGTGCGTGGCCGATGAATTTATTTTTCAGTTTATAGTTTTTAGTGTTTGATAAATTTCGGTTATTTGAGAGGAAACTCAAGAGAAATGAAAATGTTATCAAATGACAGATAAAGTGTAGCCTGATTTACAAATTTTAACGTGTATAATTTCTAATAAACTCCCTGAAATCAGGCACCCAACATATGATACTTGATTCGATTATTTCACTGATATTGCGAATTCTGATCTCATCGATAATTGGTTTTATTCAACGATTATCTAACGATATGCGTCTTTCCTATAACCTCTTTGATTGGTGAATGCTAACCGTGGGGAATTAGAGAATAGATTGGCTTATCTTCAAAACAAGATGGTATTCATTATATACTACTACCTCAAAAGAACCTATGATCTTTCCAACAATAGATGTGGAATAATAATTATGTGGACGCCACTTCATGAGATTAAACCTGATACAACAAAGGCATCCCCAATCATCTAATGGGTATATCTTGGAAAGACCATGTATCGAATTTTGAAGTACTAGAAAAGGCTAAAATGCTGAAGAAATAATCGTAACAAACCAACTGAGATGGACAGAACATGTCACGCGCATGTCAGATAAAAGACTACCAAAATCAGTTTTCTTTGGTGAGTTCAAAGAAGGTACACGACCCCTAGGCGCATCGAAAGTGCGCTATAAATACGTGTTCAAGTGACATTTGAAAAACACAAACCAACTCAACGACTGGAGAAGAAAAGCTTAAGATCGGATAGTTTGGAGAAGTGTGGTATCAGGCGCAGCAGATGCCATTAGAGATCAAAACATTACTACTTGGGAAGCAAAAAGAGCGCGACTACGGGCGTCACTACCCGGATTTCCTGCCATCAGGTGTCACATCTGCGGCCGGAGTTTCAGAGCTCCAATCGGACTCACATCGCGCCTTCGACACGGACACTAACTGATCTCCGCTTCATCGTCGAAATTGACGGACTGCCCGAGAGAGAGAGATATAATATTACGCTTGCGCATATGAGTTTTTTTTTGTCACTGTAAATCTCGAGTTTTTTAACACCATGTGGCAGTCTTCAAGTCTTACCATGCTTTTCTAACCTCATATAAGAGTCGATTTTTGTCTGCGTTTATTTAGCAGATAGTTGGTATTCAATTGAAAAAAAATAAAACAAAGCCATTAATTAAACTTAATTTTAAGAAAGCTTAGCTAATATCAAGCTATTATTTTGTAGCTGGATATTAAAGGGAACTAAATGTCCAAATATAATCGTGAGCGACCCAAAGATTCCTCTTTTCAATATCTGCTACACCGAGATGTATAGGAGAGTATACTCAATTTTCACCATTAGTCAACTTGCCATTGATCTAGTCCTTACAATACAGAGTCGTTAATAAGGAGTCATCAAGTACATTTTTGTAAATCTTGGGTCTGACTTGATCGAAAATTCAACCCTGATCTCGGGCTATTGGCGAACACTTTTATCATTATGTCAACTCGATATATATCTATATCTATATCTATATCTATATCTATCTCTCTCTCTCTCTCTCTCTCTATATATATATATATATATATATATATATATATATATATATATATAAAGTGAACGTGTCTGTGTATCGGTATGTCTGTGTAACTGTGTGTCTGTCTGTGTGTGTACATTTTCCTACGCAATAACTTTGTCAATTTTTAGTCTACAGACTCGAAGTTTGATATACCAGGCACTGAGATTTGGGAAAATCTATGGGGTCGGTTTTCGGCCTGAAATTTGGCTGTTAAGGGGTTAAAGTTTAACGATTTGACTTTTGAGAACTCTACCAAACTCCTCCGACAATTTTGGGTCTAAACACTTCAAATTTTAGATATAGGTTCCTTGAACATGGATCTAACTTAATAACTTGGCTTGAGCCCAAACCAATAAATGTTAAAGGGTCATAATAGGGGTCAAATTAAAAAAAATTGACATTTTTTTTCTTTTCTTTTTTTTTGCTCAGCATACACCTCCAAAGACCCGGGCAACGTCGAGCACTCATGCTAGTATATATATATATATATATATATATATATATATATATATATATATATATAACAAGAACATGATTTACAAATATGCACAAACACACACATATATATATATATATATATATATATATATAT
The DNA here is from genome assembly GCF_053919585.1 of Euprymna scolopes. Classification (NCBI taxonomy): domain Eukaryota; kingdom Metazoa; phylum Mollusca; class Cephalopoda; order Sepiida; family Sepiolidae; genus Euprymna; species Euprymna scolopes. The sequence continues at coordinate 189,471,650 of NC_136482.1, forward strand.
ATATATATATATATATACTAGACTACCCGTGACCCATTGGGTCAGTATATTATATAAGCTATGGAATTCATGTATGAGCGTGACACTTGTGACGTAAAGAAAATAGGTTGTATTTTGACATAACAGAAACATTTCTATGAAAGTATATTAAAATGAAAAAAGAATATAGATAGATTTCTATGAGTCATTCTGTTTATTATAATTGATTATTTTTGAAAAAATTTTTTTACAGTTACTGAATTATAAGTGGTTGGCCATACTTATAGGTAAATGTGCACGGAACAAATACCATAATACTTATTATAGCTAAATTCAAATTTTGATATATTTGCTTTTTTTTACATCATTCATTTCTGTATTACGTTGAAGTTATTTTAACCCCCACTCTTCCCATGTTAAATAATTATCTCGAAATAATAACGTTAATATTTCAGTGCGCAGGTCATCCGTGCATGCGCAACCGGATGTCGTAAACCGGAAAGTGGGTTGCATACATCGTTACAAGGGCATTTGAGTTTTATAATTATATATATATATATATATATATATATATATATATATATATATATATATATATAGTGTAACAACATGATGTACAAATATGTATATCTATAATATAAAGCTGAATGTCTGTGTCTGTATCTGTGTCTGGTCACGAATAGGCTCTCATATGGTTGACTATTTTAAAAAAACTGATTACATATAATGATAGAATATGTATCGAGACACAGGAATGGGTAGGTTTTATCTGTGAGAACGGTGGTTCATTAAAATCGTGGGGTCTGCGTTCGCGCCTGGTCCTCAAAGTATGGACATAAGAAATTTAGAAATTAAAAAAAAACGTGTACAAGTATTTTTATAGAGATGTACATAAGCATACTTTAATAAGTATGTTTTAACTTAAATAGGGATGGTATAATAAAATTGGGGGATCTGCGTTCGCGCCTGGTCTCCATAGAATGGGAATAGGCACAAACTTTAATAAATACTTTTCATATCTATCTGCATAAGTATAATTTGATAATTATGTTTCTGTTTGAAGAAATATGGTATAATAAAATTATGGGGTGTTCGTTCGCACCTGACCTCCATAGATTGGAAATATATCACAAGGTTTAACAAGGTTTCTTAATATAGATCCACAGAATATTGTGATAAGTGTTTCAGTGTGAACAGGTATGGCATAATAAATCATGGGGTTTATCTATTTTATTTTTACTTTCGTCATATTTTGCTTTGGTTTTGATACCCCCAAATTCAACACAAATTTACAACCCTTCCGTTTCATAACCTATCATACTTTCATAAATCAGAGTCCATTTTCTGTAGGTTCTTTTTGAACCCAGTCAACGACGGGTACTTTTGCTAGTATATATATATATAAATATAAATATATATAAATATATATATATATATATATATATATATATATATAATATATGCTTCAGAATAAAATTATCTAACAATCAATTGGTATGGAAACCTATGATTATAAGTTTTACAACATATTACTGGCAGTAATATTCTATAAGTACTATCCCACCTTATTAACAATTGCTCGATATACAAGATAGAGCAAATAAATCAAATTTTAGTCATTCAATGAATTTAAATAATCTATGACATTAAATAATCCCTTACTCTATGACATTTAAATACTTAAACAACATTTAATTTTGATTTTCCATGTCTCACTGACTTTAGCAAATAAGGTGTAAACCATTATAACTATTTGCTAATATTTTCTCCTCTGAAGAGATAGTAGACATCGAAATCCTATAGGATAAGGAGGTATAATATTCTAAATATATTCTTTGTCTCATATAGAATAATAAAAATCTTTTGATTTGAAATTCAAGCATTTCACGCCATAAATGATTAAATTCATTGAACGAATAAAATTATATATATATATACATACATATATATATATACATATATATATATATATATATATATGTATATATATATATATATATTCATTTAAGCTTCACCTATTTATCCCTGGTTCGCTTATACGGAATTTTGTACTGCCGCTCTATTTCCCCCATCTCTCACTTGTATACTAATTTATTTTATTTATCAAGTATACTTGATTTTTTTTTTACCAGATATATTTTATGCAAACTTTTTGACTGTCACTTCGTGATTTCGAATTCACAGTCCCTAACTGAAGCAGTGGACAAATTTGGCGTAAACATTTCCGGTTTATAAGCTCAGTAACATGACTGGCTTTAAAAAAGTTTACCCGTTATAAACTCAAAGGCTTACCTAGTCTTATGAACAAAGCCTTCTCGTCTTCTATTGCTCTGTTCGCACAGACACACACACATACACATGTAAATCTGTTGGTATTATTATTTACTCACTAGGAGTAGTCACACAAGCCATCAAAGATTGCTGTTTGAGAAAAATTGTGGTGTTCCCTGGTGTCTGAGTGACAACAAGTCTCCCCAGATTTCCAGTACTGTCCACCTCTTTCGATAAACTTTGCAAAAGAATTTACGTTATCACAACAGTCGCTTATCATTGATTCTTTGTTAGCTTCAATCATTAGTCTTTACTAGGATTTTGGTGGTAATAAGCCTCCACAAGGTCATAGTCTACTTTGCACACATCCAGCGGATGTCCGGTTAGCGCTTTCTCTCTCCTCGGTCTTTCCATCTTTTTTTACCCTCATTATTTGGTGTGGTGCCCATTTATGGTGATACACCGCCACTCCTCCCACCAAAAAGGAGTTTTTTTTTTTTTTCAATTATACAGTTTTAGTTTTCATGATTCCATGTGATGCCCCTTTGTGTTGGTATCTGTAGCCGTTTCCGTGTCGTTTATGTGTGATGTTAGTCTCCACATTCAAGGGTTTTACTTAATATTTCTGCAGTTTCCATTATTTAAATTCGTTGTATCTTTTCTGCCATCCCTCTGATTCCAATTTCTCCCAATCTTTTTTCAAAGTTTTTTTTTCGGTATCCTTCCTAGTGCTCCTACTTTTAATGGTATTATCTTTACTTTATTAATGCTCCAGACCCCCTGGAACTCTTTGGCCAGCTCCGTGTATTTGCTCCGCTTTTCAGTCTCCTCGCTCTTCACTCTATAGTCTGGTGGAACGGCATATATCACACAATCTGGCAGAACTGTTTCTTCTTGTTAACTATTATGATATCCGGGTTTCTGGCTTGAATGGGTTTATCCGTTTATATATCCATGTCCCATAGGATCTTGTGACTTTCGTATGCCACTACTGCTGCTGTTTTATGTTGTACCATTTGTCTGTATGTTCAAGATCCAATCGTCTGCATAAGTGCAAGTGTATTGCCTTCCCCACTTGATCTTATCTATTTTTATATTCTGTTCGAACTAGTTTGCTGCATTCACCTATTATGTGGTTTATTGTTTTATCTATTTGTCCGCAGAGTCTTCATTTACTGGTTTCTTGTGTCTTGTCGATCCTTGCTTTGATGTGGTTTGAGTTATCTTGTGCAGGTGTTATTAGTGATTCGATTTCCCTCTTAAGGTTTCTTTTTTTGTAGCAAGTTTTTTCTTCAGTCTCTTCTTTTGTCATCGTTATGAATCGTCTATTTAGCGGTTTCCCTTTCCATTTTTCTGTCTTTCATTATTATTATTATTATTATTATTATTATTATTATTTGTTATTATTATTTTTTATTTTTATTATTTTTCACACAGGTTAACATAAATTATTTCTCTTTGAGAACAACCTGTTGTGTTCACTGACGCCTGAGTGAAAACAAGTTTCCTAAGATTTCGAGTGCTCACTACTTTTTTCGATTACTTTTTAAAATTAGTTTGCGTCATCGCGATAGCCGTTTACCATTGATTTCTTGTTAGTAACGAACATTGATCTTCAGTGGATTTTGGGTCGCAATAAGCCCTCCCAAGGTCCCAGTCCTCTTCGCACCCATCTAGTGGAGGTCCGGTAGGTGCTTTCTCTCCTCGGTCTTTCCATCCTGCTTGAACATCTTCACTTGTTTGGTGTAACATCACTTTATGGTGGCACAAAAAAATTGAGAGGGGGAGAGGACGAAACTGTAGGAGAGTTAACTTGTAATTATACAGTTTAGGCGTTCATGGTTCTATTGGTTTGAATTTTACATCCGTAGCAGTTTCTATATGTCCGGTTTGCGCATATAATTTATGTGTTAATACACATAAGCTAAACAGTTGAAATATGAAGGAAAACATTTGAATTGCGAGACTAACGTCTCTCAATTCAAGTGTTTCCCTTCATATTTCAGCCGTTTTCATTATTGTTATGCACTGTATCCTCTTGGTTATTTCCCGTAATTCCAATTTCTCTGATTTATTTTCAATGTTTTGTCGATATTTTTCAGTAGTAGTGAGTTCCTTCATCTTCCATATCGCTTTCAACTGCTCGAGCAGTTCTGTGTATTTGCTCCGCTTCTATTTCATTGATCTTAACTCTGTGGTATGCTGCTGCTGCTGCTGCTGCTGCTGCTGTAACGGCGAAATCTATGATCTGACAGAACTTCTCCTCCTTGTTAACTATTATGACATCCGGTCTTTTGCTTTGATCGGTTTATCTGTTTGCATCTCCATGTTTCATCGGATTTTATTATCTTCATTTTAAGATACTACAGTCGGTTTGTGTTCGTAGCATATTTCAGTGTGTTCAAGACACAGTTGCTTGCATAATTCACAGTACATTGCCTTCTCTACTTAATCGTATCTATTTTTAGATTATTTTGGGCTAGTTAGCTGCATTTGCTTATTATATGGTTAATTGTTTCGTCTCTTCGCTCACAGTCTGTATTTACTGAATGTGGTTGGTTCTAATCGCGTTGTCTCCTGCTACTCTTATTAGGGCTTCAGTTTCTCTGTTTAGGATTCATTCTTATAGATTCATGTCTAAGTGTTTTTGTTAGTCTCATCTTTTGTCAGCCTAATGAATCGTCTGTGTAGTGCATCTCTTCCTGTTTTTTTTTTTTCGTTTTATCCCTTGCCTCTCTATTCGCTGTATAGTTCATTGTTTTAGAGTTATTTGATGTGATAATTATTCTTTCGGTGTTCTACATTATGTGTTCTGTATTATGTATTTTTTTATAATTCTTTTTTCGTGTCGCTCACGCAGCCTTCTATACAAACAAGTCATAGGATTTTGTGATTCTCGTTTTCAAGTACTGTTGACGCCTTATTTTTATACCACTTGTCCGTGCGTTCGAGATGCAGATATTTGCATAATTCCCAGTGTACTGCCATTCCTACTTGGTCGTATCTGTTCTTGTATTCCTTTTGGACCAGTTTGCTGCATTCAATTACTATATTGTTTATCGTTTCGTCTCTTTGTTCACAGAATCTGCATTTGCTGTTTTGTTGTGTTTCATTGAGCTTTGCTTTGATGTGGTTGGTTCTTATCGAGTTATTTTGTGCTACGGTTATTGGGGGTCCAGTTCGCGGCTTATGTGTCCTTTTCGCGTCCATGTCCAAATGATTCCGTTTATTATTATTATTATTATCATTATTATTATTATTATTATTATTATTGTTGTTGTTGTTGTTGTTATTGTCATCATTATTATTATTGTTGTTGTTATTGTTATTGTCATTATTATTATTAGTGTTATCATCATCATCATCATCATCATTATTATTATTGTTATTATTATTATTATTATTATTATTATTATTATTATTATTATTAAGACAGATTTTAAAAATCACTATCATGTTGAATTGTAAGTCCGACGCATTATTTTTGTAGTTTCACCAATAAACAAGTGTCACATTTGCCTGGTGTTTGCAGAAAAGTTGCATTTTTAATCATCGCCATAAAAACTGACTTTTTGTTTCATAAAAATAATTTTAATGCAGTTAATGATAATAATAGTATATTCGCTTTAAAGAGCTTTTGTTACCACGGCAAGAATGTCGACCAAGTATTTTTGTGTCCCACTTTTGAAGTTACCGTTAGCCGACATGGATATACTTTAGCGATATTTATTCTAATTACTAAAAAATAATTTCGATTTTGTCGAATGCAGAAAAAATGTATTAACTCTACTCGACTTTCGCTCGAAAAATCTCGACAATCTTTTAATTCTAATTTGCATCCCATTTTTGTCCCTTTTATTCCTTTCGTTTGAATTCGTTTCTAAATTACATCAATAGCCAACTCTCTTCAATTAATTTTTTTCGCATTATTTGCTGTAGCTTACACTTTATTTGAAACTAGCATGAGTCCGATTAAATAAACCTTAAGATAATCATCTTCATTATCCAGCTGTTGCACTTTTTAAATAACATTTCGTTAGTCAGTTAAGATTAAAGATTTGTTTGTTTGTTTGTTTGTTTTTTTGTAAGTGGAAATTACGATGGAAATACAGGTTAGCCCACTTAAAAGTAGTCCGATCTCCATAATCTTTCAATAATCAATTTTTTTTTTTTTCAGATTCAGCAGCCCAGTTAAAAGTAGCCCGACCTCTCTCATTTTTCTTTTAGCAACCAACTGACACCACAAGACAAAATTCAATTCTTTTTCTAACAAAATTGCACTACATGCCACACGTCAAGAGTTATGGCTCCACGTTTCCCGGCTTGGCATCATGTGATCTTTATCTTTGGGGGAATTTAAAACAAAAAGTTTATGCAAATTATCCTCACAATCTAGACCAACTAAAGGAGAATATTACTAGGAGAATCCCCAGATAGGATTTACTGGTGGTATCTGCAAACGTTGTAAAACATGTCCATAAATGCATAAATGTCATTGAGGAGCATTTTCAGCATCTTTTTAACATTTCATGCAATTTAAAAAATAAAAGAATGTTCCTCCTCTCTACTACGTTTGATGGGCTACTTTGAGTGGGGCACCCTGTAATATTTCTTCTAGTCTTCGAAGCTTAAGTGTACGTAGTATTTTCGGCGATCTGTCACGTGTAAGATGTATTTATATTTTATTTCTCTTCGTCTGTCTTTTTGTGTGACAGTTACACTTTTTATCGGAAACTGTCGGGCCGATCTCGCTGTAATTTAATATGCACCTTTACGATGGAATAGTGCAGTGAACTATGTATTATGATATCCTTTCAGTACAGAGTTAGAGTATAATAATATTTTAGTTTCACTTTTTCTTGAAAATTACTTGGCGAATCTGGCTGAAATGTTGTATGGATCGTTGTTATAATAAGGTGCAGCGAACTACGTGTTATGGTATCTGTTCGCTCACAGTTAGAGATTAAAAATGATTAATAGAGACTAAGAATATGTAATGCAAAAATAAGCACGAGTTTAACTATAATCATCCATTAATTTTGCATAGAACACTCATTCTTAGTCAAATGTAACTTTTATTTGTTTTTAACGAGCTAAAAGTCTATTTTAAAGTAGTATTTCCGTCAGTGTGTCACACTAAAATTACATTGATAATATAAATTTCAGTGATCTAAGACCATTAAGTTTTTAAAAGCATTTACCTTTGTTTTACATTTATAAAAAAGTTTCATGGCTAAACGCGTAGATTGAATGGACGGATCTTAATAAATGATCTGTCATTGACTTCTTTCATTTTTTTCTCTTTTTTTCTTTTCAATGCTATATGCGTTCCCTCCCTGCGCTAAGAAATTAGTTGTCATTTCTCTCCTGTAATTTCTAAATTCTCCTCTTTATTTCCCTCATACTCTCATCCTTTCTGCCCTCCTACTCTCACCCATTCCTCCCTCCTACCCTCATCCTTTCTTCCATCTACTCTTCTATTGGCCAATCAGATTACGTTCTTCATTTCCTCGTTTTTTTTAACAAAATCTTTTAAGTGTTCGCAAGTATTTTTCTTTTTAGTCTCTCGTTATCCCGGCAAACTGTCTTTTATTTCAATATATTTCAATTCTAGATTTTTCGTTTCTTTTTTATTCAAAATTGTTAGAAAACAATGTCATATTTTTTTGATCGCCGTTTTGGTTGATATATACGTTAACTTATTTTTATGCTAAACACATTTCTAAGAAGTCTTTAATCCGTTGTTATCGTTCCTGTTTTTTTTTTGTTTTTTTTTTTTTTGGTTCTAACACAACCTTTTCTCCGATTTATTATTGACGGTGTACGAATTGTCTTAAAAAAAAAACACGTGTTTTTTTTCTTGTCATTGTTCAAGGGATGATCTCCCTTTTAAGCTGTTTTAACAAGGTTTTAGTTTACCATCCTATTGTTTTTCGCCTAAGGACGAGGCACTTTTCTGGGTGCTTTTCTTGAATGGTTAATGTATTTATGAAGAACTTTAACAATATTATATTCATATTGATTTGATTATACGGCATAATCAATTTGACACCCCTGTTCCCGCTAGATCATCGAAGTTAAGCAACGTTGAACCCGGTCAGTACTAAATGCGTGACCATTTGGGACTTCCAGGTGCTGTATGTACTCTCCGCTTATCTCGGCATTGTTTCCAGTTGTCCTGGTCTTCTCCTTGCCACTGGACTCAAACAGTGTCGATTCAGGAGAGGCGTGGTTTAGGATTGCGCAACCCTTGTCTCACAATTACACGCGCTACTGCCTATAAGGGGTATCCTTTGTCTTTCGAGAAGCATTTTCGCCTAATTTTCTCATATTTAGTATTATTCGCAAAAAGTTTCGGTCCAGGTAACCTCCGCCTTTTTAAGGTGTATCTTGTCGAACTCTGAAATCTGTATGGAATTTTAGATGCAAACATTTATTTAATTCACTTATCTTGTTGTGTCAACCAATGTTTGTATAGATGTCGCTACTAATTCGAAATTGTATTTCGAGTGTCGCTAGAACTAGGGAACTTCAGAATAATGTAATTAACAAATGAATTTTACCGAGTTCTTTATCTATCTTGCTAACAACTCAAGTATATAAATTTTGAAACGTTGTGGGAGATCGCGCAAGATGAGAACAGTAATTCGAATAATGCAAATAATACGAATTATCAATCATCATCTGAAAAACTCAGAAAATGGTATATTTACTTGACTAATAAAATATGCATATATCAAGTCTTGCTGAAGAATACATAGTTACTTACGAGTGCGAAGACGCAAGGTTGGTTTTAATGTGAAATTTTTCTCGTACCGCAAAAAGTTCACCTTGAATTAGGACAAAATTTAAATTGCCTTTCTTTTCTTTTTAAACAAGCACAGAACAAATACTACATTTTTATCCTAACTTCAACGCCATATTTATTACATTTTGTGTTCTTTGTTTTAAAACTTAGTGATTTGTTATTGCTATCATAGTGTGACACTTTGGGGTTAAGGTGCAACGTAAATATATGCATCCTGTCGCAAACTCAGTAATTCCCCATTAGTTCAAATACTGACGTTTCGCCCGATTCGAATTCGCCAGTCAATTGTTGACCTGACCAGATAACGTAGTAGAGGCAGACATTATTTTATATCAAATATATAAGCTAATTTCTGACTGGAGCTTTAGACATTTCCAAATGTCTCTTAATTGGAGTTTTTAATAGAATATATTTTAAGTTTATTAAATTGTCTTTTTAATAAAATGCTGTACTAAACAAGTTGTTAATGGCGTTTTTACTGCTGTCCTAAAATTTAGCTTTTATAGGTTAATGTTTACCTAATAAAAATAATTTTGCCCTCTAATTGATGACGTCATACAATGGCAATAAAGTGACAGTTAGTTTCCTGCAAGTTTGCTAGGTCATCTAGAATCAGAAATGAACACTTTTTGATAAATACTGTTAAACAATGAATATTGTACGAATGAATTCCTACAAACTAAGTTCAAAAGCCACCCGAGGATAAGAGTTAATAGGATTCTCAACTCAATTCGTGAAAATATTATGAACGGATTGAGAACGATGAGTCGAAAGGTCAGGATTTGATTAATTAAGAGCACAATGCAACAAGTATTTGTTGATATTGGACTTGACGATAACGATATTGCAGTCAAAAAGGAAGCAGTCTAATGGTATTTTACTCCAAAGATGGATAAAAATGTTATCTGAATGCCACAAGGGCAAAGATATTTTTATTTAATCTGAATTCGAAAATAAATGGCTAACTCGAAGAATATTAATGTTATCAATAACCAAAGTGTTATTTGGCTATTTTTACAATATAAAAAATTAGCTGCGGGTTTTGCATTTCCTACTCGTAAAAACCTTTATATAAGATATTTTAATTTATGCATATTTCGTGTTTATTTTATAATGCAGTACATTACCTGCTGATTATTATATATTATATTGTACCCAATATACAGTAGTAATTTTAAAAGTCATAAAAATAATATTTGAATGCCGTCAGCTAGAATCGAAACCAAAACATATAGTGATCCAACTTTAGTCGGTATTGTTTGAGCTATCGTCAGACTCTCCTAACACCGATTTGCTATCTTGCGTTGCGAAGGAGATGCACTTTGAAAAATAAAGGGAGACAAATGCACACACATATAGTGAGTTTTATAAATTAGATATTATTATCATATTATGTTATATTAGATTACTTTATTATAGTGTTGTATGATTTATTAGATTTTATTGTATTTGGTTAAAGGATGTTCATATATGATTCGATAGAGAAATTTCATCTGATTTAGCGATTGTATTTTTGGTTGAAATTTATATCTATACTTACTTTCCGAAAACACATAGGTGTTCACTTACTGCGTTCGCAACAAATACTCGTCTGGCTACAACAACTGAAATAAAATAAATTATCTCACTTTCTATTTGTACCTGAAACTAAACGAGAATTACATGGACAGAGTTTTTCTCTTAGAATTGTCCGGCTGTGGAACACAATACCGTGGACCTGCTTCTTAGCTGATGAAAACATGGTCGCTTTCAAGTCTAATGTAAATAAGTTCCTCTTAAGTTATCCTCTTAAACAATTAAGCCGTACCCAAAGTACATTATTACTGATTATCTTTGAGATGCTTTCTGACCTTGATAAGCGGCTACCCCACAAAGTAAAAAAAAACTTCACCCATTACATTGTACATTTAAGTCGCCTTTCAATAAGATACTTCTTACTCTTATGGCTTGTCAGCCCAACTGACCTTCAAAGTACATATCTATGCATGGTTCAGCAAGTAAATGCGAGGTTTGGTTATGTTCGTGCGTCAGTTTCACATTAACTTCCGTCATATGTGGGTTTCATGTTTCCAAAAAATTGTTTATTGCACAAAAAAAATTCTGGCGGTGAAAGGTTAATGTGTTATGCTTTAACAGTTCCGCCTGATATAATCGAACAAATATATGCACGGTACATACGCTGACTTCTTTTTATCTGTGAACTAATTTGAAAGAAATTCCTATTTCTATAATTGAACCACGTGTGCGTGGCTGATTGTTGATATTCGCTGGCGCCAAACATTTCCTTTTTTCCGGCGGATGAGCATTTTCTGAGGAGAAGCAATTTTTCCACAATCATTTTCAAACAATGTTTTGTGATTGATCGAATTAACAAAGTCGCACGATAAAAAAAAAATGAATCTATTTGTCCAACTGCAATCCGAAGATGGCATATGACCAATTCTTCCCGTTCGATGTCTTTATTCAATAAAGCACCCCCCTCAATATCAGCCAAAGTGAAAACCTTTATTTTAGCATTTTCTATTTTCTTGAAAATTGGAGAAACCCTTCCATAATTGTTGTACATCAATTGTCCATTGTTTCTTTTGTTGGTTCCCATTTTATTTCAAGTAGTTCTCGTTTATAGCGACTCACCGAAACTATGAAAGGGTCATTACAAGATATTGAATTAAATGTAAGATGTTGTTTGGAGATATATCCTCGTATCCATAGGATCGGCTCTGTATGTCAACACATTGACAAGTGGTCAGGCTTCAGTTTATAATGGCATTTTCATCACTCGGATTACATAGAAAAATATATTTTAAATGAATGCAATATCTCTAAAATACACCGTTCCATATTCTTCGATTAACAAACATTAGAGGAACCTGATGCAAATAAGGACATAATGCATTATATATATATATATATATATATATATATATATATATATATTAAAATATAATTATCCACTGACACGTGTTTCGTTGTTTAAAACTTATCAGAGTCGCTGATGAGTCGTAGACGACGAAACACGTGTCAGTGGATAATTATATTTTAAAAACAACATATACACCGCTCTCCATATGGGGTACCAAATTGGTTAAAGGGAAAATTATTCCCAACTCGCATTTAGATAAAATGCACTTTCGTAAATAATTGAATTCATTCAAGGCGTATCGCAAAAACAAAAACAAATAACATGTATATATATATATATATATATATATATATATGTGTGTGTGTGTGTGTGTGTGTGTGTGTGTGTGTGTGTGTGTGTGTGTGTATATAAAATTATGTTTGTTACTTACGGATAATCTAAAAACTACTGTACGGATTACCTCGACATTTTGCTATAGCATTTTTATTAAATCCAAACATGTTTATATATATTTAAATGAAAAATATTACAATATTAAACTTTTTTGAAATCGTTTCTTTTCAGCAAATACGGAGCATTTTAAATGACACAAACATTCGTTTTGGTTTTTTTTTCGTTTTACACTAATATGGTTTATTTTCATATAATTGCTATTAAATAATAATAATAATAATAATAATAATAATAATAATAATAATAATAATAATAATAATAATAATTATAAAATTCCAATTGCTCCACAAATGTCGGGAAATATCGATTATGACTTTATTGGAAGTCACGTGCGTAAAAAAATGTGTTTAAATCACATATTCGTTGCTTTAGTTGTCAATATTTTAAAATGTTAAAATAACAAATATATTCATTTATATTTTCCACACAATCACATTGCAACATAAAAAATAAATTATATTTTAAAAAAATTATTTCAAATGCTGAAATAATACTGTGTCGAATGGTCAGTTTTGAAAACTGAACATGCCAGTCTATTGTTTTTTTTCTTTATTTACCAATCGCATATTCGTTGCTTTAGTGGTTAGCATATATATATATATATATATATATATATATATATATATATATATATATATATATATATATATATATATATATACTAGCATTTCGGCCGGACGTTGCCCGGGTGTTTGGAGGTGTATGCTGAGCCAAAAAAAAAAGGTAATTTTTTTTTTAATTTAACCCCTATTATGACCTCTTAAAATTTATTGTTTTGGGCTCAAATCAAGTTATTAAGTTAGATCCATGTCCAAGGAACTTATATCTAAAATTTCAATTGTTTAGACCCAAAATTGTCGGAGGAGTTTGGTAGAGTTCTCAAAGGTCAAATCGTTGAACTTTAACCCCTTAACAGCCAAATTTCTGGCCGAAAACCGACCGCGTAGATTTTCCACAAATCTCAGTACCCTGGATATCAAATTTCGAGTCTGTAGACTAAAAATTGACAGAGTTATTGCGTAGGGAAATGTACACACACAGACACGTTCACTTATATATATATATATATATATATATATATATTAAACATTAAATTAACAAATATATTCGTTCATACTTCCCACACTACATTGCAACATAAAAAACAAGGTATATTATAAAAATTTAATTTTTTATACTGCAATACACTCGTATAAGAAACATAAACGATTAATACTTATTTAAAACTGAACAGGCCAGTGTATTTTTTTGTTCCACGTTTACCTCCCCCCTCTCTCTCGCTCTCTCTCTCCCTGTCTCTCTCTCTCTTTCTCTCTCTCTCTCCTTGTTCTTATTTACTTACCTCACCGCGAGGGCAGAATTAGACACAAGGTCGGTTTTTAATTTGTGGAAAACCCAGCTCCCAAAACAGCGCAAGATAACGCAACACAGGAGGGGAACAATCATTACTTATTATGGAGGGACACATTACTTAGGATGGGGATTAAAGAAAGTTCATATAAGATGATTACACATTACCTTCCATTGTTGAATGACGACACGAAGACAACAAATACAAAAATCGATGATGTTCTTTATTCCATTTTGACCGGTCGAAATGATGATTATGTCAGGAATTCACATCGGTTCTACATGATTAAACTTCTACCCCTTCGTCTCTGAGGGGACTCTCCTCTGGCCATGTCAGCTCTTTCCGATCGACTCTGCTGACTGCTCGAACCAGTCTCCTTGACTGCAACTCTGATCTGACTAAAACTAGCTCCTATATTGAAAACTTCCCTTACTACTATGACGTCATATGTAAAGTTCTAAACGTGATCGACTCACGTGGTTTAAACATACGTTTCCCAAACACACTTCTGCAGGCAAAGAATTCTCACTACCCTATTTTTCAATCTAAACTATCTATATATATTTTTAAATTGTATTGCTCATTATTTTTTAGCTGACCTTTTCAATTCAATTTCCATAAAAGAATGAACAACTAAATTCTTTTTTACAAACAAACAATAACTAAACTATTTTATATGAAAATGTAACCATGCGAAATTCTAATATTCCATTTTCTGAATCTACCTTTGAACCTTGCTTACCAGATTCGAGTCTCGGCTTATCCTAATCTCATTTTCAACGTATCTAATGTTTTTCTTATGAACAGGAAAAGGGAACAGCCTTTCTTTTAGCAACAAGACCTTTAAAAAGTGAACATGTCATCATTCACGCATTCCTAAGATTCCACTAGATACGCCGTTACTATATAGGAGATTGCAATTTCCAATTCGATTGTCGTTCGCAATTATCATCAAGATAGCTCGGGGACAATCATTACAATCGTGTGTCTTGCATATACACATTGACTGTTTCTCACATGGACAATTTATGTTGCGTGTTTAAGAGTCGGCAAACCAGACAATCATTATATTAGCTTAAAAAATGAAACAACAAAAAGTATGTATTTCTTATACTTGAAAATTAAGCATATAAGAAACATGCATTTTCTCATTTTGGGATTTTTTTTATTTCGCCAAATTGAGCCACAGTAACTCGTGTCAGGGTAAAGCTAGTATATATATATATATATATATATATATATATATATATATATATATATATATATATATATATATATATATAATCTTTATATTTATGTATAGGTATATAGATGAAACGTAAATTTATATATATATATATGTGTGTGTGTGTGTGTGTGTGTGTGTGTGTGTGTGTGTGTGTGTGTGTGTGTGTGTGTGTGTGTGTGAGTCAGTTGCAAAGGTCGCTTGAAAAATGGTAGGATCCTTCTACCGTCCCAGAAGATATCTCAGCCCTGATGCAATTCTCTATCTGTATAAAAGCCAAGTACGTCCAAGGATGGAGTACTGCTGCCACATCTGGTCAGGAGCTGCTAAAAACAGCCTATCCTGCCTTGACAGAGTACAAAATAGACTTCGTGGCTAAGTGGGTGATGCGTTTTCCTCTTCATTGCAACCTCTCTCCCACAGAAAAGACGTTGCGAGCCTCTCTTTGTTTTATCGTTACTTCCATGGCAATTGCTCGTCTGAGTTCCAATCTCTGGTACCCTCTCGCGAATCTTTCACGATAAACACCCGCCTTGCTGAAACCACTGTCAAAAATTGTCCCCACCATTTATCTGTGCCAAAATCAAAGCGTAGATTCCATGAACAAAGCTTCTTTCTTAGAACTGCACGCCTGTGGAACTCTCTTCCATTTGCCTGCTTCCCAGCTGACTACAACTTGGATGTCTTCAAGTCGACCATAAACAAATTCCTGATGAACGGCCCCCTTAAGTAAGACACTTTATCAAATCTCCAATGCTAACGATTACTACGATACTATCCCATTTATTACAATAACCCTTATCCCCGAGTGGCATCCGGGCCTTGATAAGTGGCGACTACCATGTAAATATATATATATATTCCTTGAAAAATTAATTCCACAATTGTGGGTTGATTTCAATAGTCATTCGTTGGGATAAACCCTGCAAAAAAAAGGGATTTTTTTTTCCTCATATTTCTGCGAAATTTCAATATCTCCATTTCCTTTAATAAACATTTTTCCTTACCAAATTCTTTTTGCGAAAGATACTTTAGTCGGTGATTAAGTGTTTGGTGAGTCTACAACGAAACACGTGTAAAACGTATTTTCCCAACTATGAATAGTATGAGTGTGAGATGAATTCGTTTTCTACTTTCGAAATGTTGAAAAATGTAATTACATCAGGTAATTCAATACTAATGAGTTATAATTTAAACCTACGTCCTAATATATATATATATATATATATATATATATATATATATATATATATATATAAGTGAACGTCTGTACTGTCGGCCTGTGTATCTGTCTTTCTGTGTGCCCGTGTGTGTACATTTCCCTACGCAATAACTCTGTCAATTTTTAGTCTACAGACTCGAAATTTGATATACAGGACACTGTGACCATTTTTCGGCCAGAAATTTGGCGATTAAGGGGTCAAAGTTCAACGATTTGACCTTTAAGAACTCTCACAAACTCTTCCGACAATTTTTGGTCTAAACACTTGAAATTTTAGATATATGTTCCTCGGACATAGATCTAACTTAATAACTTGATTTGAGCCCAAAACAATAAATTTTAAGAGGTCATAATAGGGCTAAAATTTTAAAAAATTGACCGTTTTTTGCTCAGCATACACCTCCAAACACCTGGGAGACGCCGGCCACCCATGCTAGTATATATATATGTGTGTGTGTGTGTTTTTTTTTTATTTGTTTTTGTTAGCGATACTTTCTTGAATGAATTTAAGTATTTATACGAAAGTACCGTTTTACCTAAATGCGTGTTGGGAAATAATTTTCCCTTTGACCAATCTGGTACCCCCTAATTGGGGAGCGGCATATATATTATTTTTTAAATATAGTTATCCACTGATACGAACTTCGTCGTCCACGACTCATCAGAGTGGCTGAATCTAGCGAGATTCGAAATCGGCACCTCGTGACAAGAAGCCTGAATTTCTACCACGCGGCTAACCTCGCAGGACTACTAAGTGCATCACTTTTATATAGATGTTTTTATTTGTTTTTGTTAGCGATACTTTCTTGAATGAATGCAAGTATTTATAAGAAAGTGCATTTTTACCTAAATGCGTGATGTATATATTCTACATATATTTTTACCTAAATGCGTGATATATATATATATATATATATATATATATATATATATATATATATATATATATATATATATATTAGCTTTACCCTGCCAAGAGTTGCTATGGCTCAATTTGGTGTAATGAAAAAGTCTAATCAAAAAAATACATTTTTCTTATATTCTTAGTACAACAATCGACTCCCACATAGAGAAAAACATGTGGCAATGTCAGAAGTGGTACTCTTGCAGTACGCAATGGTCTGATATTTTAGTGTTTTTATTTAATGTAAAATGTTGAATCATCTCGAAGAACATAGTGTTTATGTCTGTATTTTGGAGAAGACTATGATTAATATGCTAACTTTGGGTAAATAAGTTAAAAACTATCTAAAACAGTGTCAGAGTTTTTTTTTAGTTTGAACAGACTTTCGCGAACGTAACTTAATCAACGGTGTCCGCCAGCAGTTGTATGTTTGAAAGATACAGTTAAAGACTGGTTTTCGAGCCGACTAAACGGCATATTAAATAGAAAGGGTTTGACGAAAGAGTTGTGGAAAACTAAGTAAGTAGCAAAAGTAATTTCGTTAATTTAAACACGTACAGAATTATTTAGCAAAGAAAAAGCAATCATAATTTTCCGATCTTTATGGGATCTTTATCTGGTTCTTTATTTAGTTCTTGTTTTTCATTTTGAACGCAAGTAATTACACCATCTAAATATGTAAATAATAAAATTAAATGAACATTGCGCTAATGAGACCACTGAATTATTCAAAGCGGCAATTGAAGCACATGTCCCCACACGCAAATTCTATAGCAACCACTACTCTCCCCAATGGTTCACTTCCACTTGTGCAGCTGGCATAGCGCAAAGGCAGCATGCGTACCGCAAATTTAACCGACATAAGTCCAGTTCAAACAGACAGAAGTACATAGAAGCCAGAAATAACTGTAAGAAAGAAATAGCGACCGCTAAGAGAGACTTTACTGAAACCACCAAAAAACGCATCGAAGCACAGAGATTAGTAGTCTCGCAGTGTGCGTTTCCGGAAGAAAGAAATACAAAACAAAACAAAACAATCTAATCTTAATCGGACGTTTAGAGCGTTTATTTTTTTTTGTTTTGGTTTTTAATTAAAATGCAAGTGATATCACGATATCGTTGCATTCGAATAATAAATTGTAACTAAGAAATTGTTTTTTATTTAATAATAAGGTTTTAGTGGGAAGTACTAATAAATAAAACTCATAGTCAGATTCGGTGGTTAGAGTTGTCATGACCGGAAGTAAAATCCGAGTAGTCACGCAGTTTTCGTTGTACGTTAAAGAAAAAAATGCAAAAAGACTAAAAGATAATGTTAATCGGACCGTAATTCTTTTGTTTTGTATGGGAGAGAAGCGAAAAAAAGAGAAAAAATGGTAAAAAATTTGTTTAATACCCCTCTACGATTCCAACCCGGTGTTTATTCCTACCGTTCCTTATGGACGCGTTCTCAGCAGTGTTAAGTGCTAGCAGGAGTAGTAGGAATGTTATAGAGAGTAAAGATTTTATAACTTCCATTGATTCTAACCGGTTTTGGTAGTAAAGTCTCACCGGAAAAAATATAGGAATGTACGATTATCGAGGAAGTGTAAGGGGAATAGACCTATAGCACACCTCAGATAATTTGCTGCAGTTTATGCACATAACATTTGTATGTAATTTCTTGAGTATTAATCCTATTTAGGTCAAACTCACACGGGAAAATGAGTTTATTTTATTTATATAGAGAAGATTATATATATATATATATATATATATAATAGTAATTTTCTGTATTTTTGAGATGAGGTTTTTTCATTGACTGAGATTGTCGGACTGACTTCCTCATCTTGGTTGTTATTGTCACAACGTTTCGGCCGTAAGTAAGGGTGGAAGAACACCGAAAAGCGGTAACTAAAGGGGAGACGGAAAAATCGGGTATAGCCAACCATGTCTGGATGGAGAGGGGGGGGCATCGGCCCCTATGGGATGAAGTAAAAATAATAAACAGAGAGACCCACTGGAAAGTGAGAAAACTTAAAGAAACAGCTCACATGCTCGGACATAACAACTTACTGAGCAAACCAAGCATAGAGCTGAATGCAATTTGGACACCTCTGATAGAGAGAGAAAACCTTGAATAAAAACATAGGTTTAACATTAACAAAAACCAACTAAGAATTGTCCTAGTGACATATGACCGAGTGGTCCTAGACGCTGTATCAAAGTTTACAGTTACCCAAAATGTGCTGAGTTCAATCCTGAACGAAGGTAGTGAAAAAGTAACATTAAAAAACAGAGAATCAGCAACTATGTCCCAAAGCCTAGCTGGAGTCCGAACACGGTACCCCCGTAATAATTATAAAGGGTTGGGTTCAAGACTCCTAACAAACGGTTCCCCTATTCGATACAAAACACCTGACGGAGGGCAAAATGGCCGAAACGTTGTGACAATAACAACCAAGATGAGGAAGTCAGTTCGACAATCTCAATCAATATATATATGATTGTTGTATAAATTTGTTTCCAAGATATAAAGCTAATGAAACTCGCATTATTATTAAAAAGTACTCAATGTAAGAGAAAGCTGGTATATAGGATGTTTATTATGAAAATATTATTGTTTATATATGTGCATTCATGTTTCAGTGGAATCTAATTCAAAGTTACCATTTGATCAGACAAAAAATTGACGATGTTTAAACGAGAGACAAATTACATTCGTTTTTTAAGATATCCAGATGTGGTTTACGTTCTGTAAGAAAGTGTGTATATTTTCTGAATGTGAGTAACGGGGGGGGGTTGAAGGGAGGTGAGGTGAAGGAAGAAATAAGGGGTGAGGGTAAACGGGGAGAGGGAAGTACGATCCCATGTTGTTAAGCTGTCGCAGCGGGGAGGTGTTGGTATAATTTTTAATTGGTCTGAGTTTTCGCTTTGATCTGAAGTAATATTATACCCTCATAGCCGCCCCTTCCCTATCCTCTATTTTTGTGGGGTGTTTTTTATGGCTGTGACTTCTTTATCGGTTGTTTTTATAGACAAGTTTTATTGATTTGTTTTATTCCTCGCCTTTTTATCAGTTCATTTGTTTCTCGTTTTGAAATCATTTGTTTATTTAAAAGACATGTGGTTATATCAACAATCATTTGAACAGATATATAGGCTTATGATTATGATTTAAGTAAAAGTGATATATTGTGCGATATGTTTCCCACTAAACCGTGGTGTCTGAATTACCGTGGCAAAGGTTTTATATAAACTTAATTTCGATCGTTGTCATCCTTTTATTCTATCATTTCGGTTGTTTATCTTTTTCTCAATGCTAGAATATATATGGTCTTCTCATGTAACACTTCTTTACGATAATACTTCTTCCAATTACAAGCATGCTTGACCTATAGATTATTTTAGTTGATCGTTTTCAACTATATCAAGTCTAATCTAAACAATTACCTATTGAGTCGTCCATTCAGATAATCTAGCCCTACCCGTGTCTGATCTTGTGTTACATCTAATACTCAACCCTTATCCCTGAGTGGCCTCTCTAATAATTGTTAACCTACCAAGTAATATGTTTATATTTTCATTTTGTTTTTATTTTTCGATAGCCTTCGTATTTAATAATCGCGCTATTTTCGTTTGTATACTTTTTAAATGATATTTAACCAATTATTTACTTTAATATTTATTTAATCCTACGAAGGTTTTTTTTAATTTTAATAATTTTTTCCCCAATTTATTTATTTAACTCATTTCCAAACACTAATTCAACCTTTTAAATTCCAATTTCTACTTATATGCTCGGTTATTTCTTTCTGAATCTACGATAGTTTCGTACAACTCTGTTTATATTCTACGATCTACTTATTAATTTGTGCATAACTTTTATTTCTTAACTAGCAGGAACTGTTAACCGGCGTTGCCCTGTGGTAGAGTTCGTAAGAAATTAAAATACGGCTGTTGTTATTGTTTTTGTTGTTATTGTGTAGCCCAACCACCAATCTACTCAGGTTAAGAACGGCTTTCGGAATGAACGAACAAAACATTTGGTGGTTGCAGTGTCTGTCAGCACATGCGTGCTTATCTGTTGGGCAAGGTATGGTTCAGATTATGGTATTTATTTTGACATGATTGGAGTTTAGGTGGCAAAAGACTCTGGAACACTCTATCACTTAAAACGAATTAAATTCTTGTAGTCACCTGAACGTTACCATGCAAACATGTAAACAGTATTGTAAAAAATAAACACTATAAACAGAATGCTTTATTTAAATGTTAAACAGTTAGTGTGTATTTTAAACAATATTCACATAAATATGTTTATATTATAAACAATATACATAGAACAGGTTATAATTTGAAACAATGTAAACCTTTTTATATTTTATTCTTAGACAACAGAAACAGAAATTTTATTTGTGTTACAAATATTGTAAACAGCAAGATAATTAGGTTTGTGACCTATTTGAGTTTTAATTTATATTAAAATATTTAAAGTACACACAAGTACTTTTCAATATATATACATGAAAGCAAATTCGATTACATTTTGCTTTGTTACCGATTTGCGTTAAAAATAGAAAAAAGAGCACTTGTAGAAATTATTACCCATGCGACCCCTTACAAAGAAATGTAAAAAAAAAAATCCTGCAACCCCTATATGTAGTGAAAATAGCATCGAGTACCCCCTCGAGAGCAAAAAGAAAACAAAAGAATAAAATAACCCGCAGCACTCAAGCTCGAACGTGTAACGCTAGGAGTAAAAGGGGGTGAAGAAAAGGGAAACACTTTAACTGCCTTGTCCATGGTGCAGTTATGACGTTAAGAAAAATGATTGGTTTGTTTTAGTTTAAAATGATAGCGGCCATATTTGTTAATATCCAGCGTTATCGTTTATTTAAGAATAAATGTTTGGTCTTTTATTTAAGAATCAGCGATTTTTTCACTCGCAGCCTATGGGAATATCAGGAACTGATTGAGGGAGAAATTAATATTTTTGTAACTGGAAATTTGGCTGTGGAATTTACTATGTATAATATCTCCCATTCTTAAAATCTTATCATAATTTACTCGCTAGGTTAGCATTGCTAGATGGCATCATCATTTGGAGTTGAAATTCTTACTTGTGAGACATCGGCTTGGCCTTATCAGCTAGTTGTATGACCGCGTCCCTTGTCGAGACGAAGTTAGTCCATGTCACAGTCGGATTTCAGCGCAGTTTACTTGATCTGTGTTGGTTAATAGAATTTCTTGTGTACGGGGCGTTTGCCCAGTTGGTAGAGTGGTTGCCTCGCGTGCAGGAGACTCGGGTTTCGAATCCTGAGTTTGGATGTGTCTAACTGATGAGCCCAAATTAGGGCGAAACTCGAGTCTTGGACTTTAGTTCGCTGACTGTCATGTCTCTTATGGGCTACGACGTTATTTGGCTGTGGAATTTAAATATATATATATATATATATATATATATATATATATATATAATACTTTGATTAAAGCTTTTTTAATGCGACAAAATATTAGTGTAAAGATTAAATAAGAATTGGCTTGATTTTTTCCGTCAATGTTTTTTTTTTCTACATTCGGCCAGAATATACCTATCCCATTTCACGCAAAATTCAAAGCAGGAAAACCGGCAACATATATTGAAATAAATCCGTAAAAGAAAAATGTCCGTATGTTATAACGCTATATATTTTGAAACAAAATTTTCTTGCTTGAAATATTGAGGTCATATGAATTAATATTTGTTTTGCTTTTGTCTTAGCCTCGAAACAACTGCGAAAAATGGATAGATGTGTCAGGTTTTTATTTACTTGAAAGAGAAAAAGAGGGTAAAAGGATGTGTAAATATTTTTCCGTCACTTTTTCCTCTTGAGATTTTTTACAAGATTCTTCAAACTGTGATAAACGTGAATGTTTTTATCTATTCGCTCGTATCACTTGACCCATTTTTTTTTTTTGTACTTGTGTTCATTTCTATTTTCTTTTCCCTCTCACAAAAATAAGTTCCTGGTTTCGTTTTACTTTCAGCTGTTTACATGCCCACCCCACTGGGAGAAACGGAAATTACATTTGACCATCAACTTATGCTTTTTTTTCTCTTTCTCGCCTAGAGGATTTTGGAGATTAAAAAATGGTCACGAATGCCAATGTTATGATGTTAACTACATTTCACGGTAGATTTCCCGCCTAAAAGTAAAAGCTGACTTCCCCGCGATGGAAAATGAAAATAAAATTTAAAAAATATTTTTTTAAAAAAACGAAAAAAATATAGCGAAATGCTATTTATGTGTAAGTCTTCCGAGTGAATATCGGTTCTTAATAAACAAAGAAAAAATATTGATGTTTTTAGGAAATTCGATAAAGATCAAACATTGCTTTTGTCGAACGCTTGTAAAACACAATGTAATAAATTTAATCCTCTGCTTATGTTGAGATAATTTATTGAGGTGTTTACTCAAGCGGTTCCCCACTGTCGCCTGTATCATGACAGTGCTTTCTTTGAATTTTTTTTTAGATATATGCATCATGGCAGTGTTTTGTTTCGTTTTTTTTTATTTTAGATATGTCCACATGACTCAATAGTCGGCTTAGTCCGTTTGCCGATTTGTGACAATTCAGCTTGAAACAGAAATTTCTTCCATAACTGTGCTGATTGACTAAGCGCATTTTAGTTTAGATACATCCTACTACTTTTATAAAAAGCGCCACCTGTCGGTCGGTTTGTCAGGCTGAAGTTTAAAAAAGCATTTTCGTGTTTCTTTTACCATTTTGTAAACAACAGTTTATTTAGTCTGTCACATTTTTTATATAGGACTAGCGGGGGGGTAATTGGCGTTGCCCGGGTGTTTCGAGGTGTGTGTGCTGGGGCGGGGGGTTAATCAAAACATAAGAATAAGCGAAGTAAATATTTTAAAACTTCAAAAAATAGAAAAAAAGACACACAAAGATCTAACGTAAGGCAAACGAACGATGTTAAATGTAAAAATCAGAAAAACAAAAAAGGAAAACGCGAAAAAGAAAACAGAAAAACGAACGTTAAAACTACTTTAAAAAATCTGAAAAATGCCCCCCCCCAAAAAAGCAACACGTGAAAGTGGCTTAAATAACACCGGGGGTATCCGGCGTTGCCCGGGTGTTTGTAGTAGGCGTCGGGCGGGGGTGGGGGTATTAATGAAAACATAAGAATAAGCGAAGTAAAAAAAAATATAAGAAAACGCGAAACAGAATACGAACGTTAAAAAATCTGAAAAATAAACACCCCCCAAAAAACACGTGAAATATGGCTTCAATAACCCTGCTTCAATTTAAAATGTAAACAATCGAAAAAAGAAAAAGACATCTCACACAACGATTCGAACCCAAAACCTTTAGATAATGATGCCGCGCTCTATGCAACTGAGCTAAGACGAAGTCGACGAAATTGTGTCGCTTTTTCAAATATTTAAACTAAATAAGGTTCCGACGTCGTATGACGCATGAGTAGAAGTGAACTCGTCATGAGATGACGGTTTTTTCGGACCCTCCCCCTATAAAAAAAAACTTCTGATTTTAGGGTGAAGAAATTAACATTTTTGGCCAATTTCTCGATATTTGTCGGGCGAAGGTTGGAAGTTTAATATGATACCGATCTGGCGAAAATCCGTGACCCGTGTCGAAAGTTTTTGCGATACATACAAACACACATAATACATACAAACAGACATACATACATACATACAAACATACATTTTAGCTTTTATATATAGAGATGTATTTCTTTCCGATGTTTTTTGAGTTGGATATATATAACATTCAGACTACTCTTGCTATTTTAGATATTCTCGTGGTGACTCGCCCATGAACAAGATATGGACTCTTTCGAACTTTATAAAATCGACCGACAGGTACTGATTCTCGTTGTGTGTGTACTTGATAGTACACGTCAGTCGAGGTTCCGACTTCGACAATAAATCCTACATAAACTGAGCCATTTCAGTGTCTCTTTTTGATGTCGGACTGATGCAACTCTTCTTAGTAGCTTTTGAATTGAACCATGTTTAATTTCAGAAGAATGTTCGATGGGTAGCTGTTCTGTAAAAGTCTTGCAGATGAAAACAGGGATTTCGGTCGGTAGCTGTTCCGCATAAGTCTCGAACTTTAAAATATTGCAGGCAAAGAGCAAAGATCTTATTCGTGTGGGCATGAAAAATTGTGCAGGAATTTCAAAATACTCAATATTTTTATGAGCAATTTCGGTTAGTGATCGGCGGCGAAGAAAACGTTGTTCCATTGAGTTGATCGTTTCATGTCACCAGCATCTATAAGTAGAACATTTCAACTTTCTTTAACCATACTCTTATATATATATATATATATAGAGAGAGAGAGAGAGAGAGAGAGAGAGAGAGAGAAAAAGAGAAAGAGAAAGAGAAAGAAAAAGAGAGTAATAGACAGGGTCTAAATGAGCAAAGTCTCAAGTAAAAATATTTAAAAGTGTTGTGCTCTGAGTATTGCACTTATGATAGGCTCTATAGGTGAGGGATTAATAATTGCGAAATTATTAATCACAGTTTCATAGGAGGAACAATAAAAACTTGTTTATATGCACGATCCTTTCGGAAATGATATCCTTTAACTCCTTCGATATTTACAAATAATCGATGGTTTTATTCGTAAATATCGAATGAGTAAAATTATATCCTTTCCGAAACGATTGTACATATGAACATGGTTTTCTTATGTTTGCTCTTATAAAAACATAATTGATATTTTCCCTATTATTAATCCCTCATACTTATATATATGTATGTATATATATGTATGTATATATATATATATATATATATATATATATATATATATATATATATATATTGCAACAGTGGTCCTGAGAGGTTCCCATTTTAGGCCTTGTCTCTCGGCTTCAGTAGACCTGCCAGCATTCCACGGTAAAAAGCGTCTCAGACCTGAGACGCTTTTTACCGTGGAATGCTGGCGGGTCTACTAAGATTTATTATTTACAGATTCAGAGTTATTCACCTCTTGGAGCTTTGCCCCATTTTCCCATCCTCCAAGTTTGTGTCTCATCCCCTCGCAATAGGGCAGAGGTGAATACTTTGTGTCTACTTTGTAGTACATCATATTGGCGTTAAGTACTACGACTGTTGTTTTTCTATGTATTTTGTTTGGTTCATAATATAAATACTTTTTTCTAACCAATATACGTGTCTGTGCCTACCTAAGTGGCCTTTCCCGGACACAACAAATATATATTTTTCCATAAGCTTTCGGCCGATTTGATTCCGGTTGTTAGTCTCTATAATAGATAGAGAAATTCGAACTGAACTTTTTTATTTCATACGGTGAACGGAAAAATATGCCTCTCTGGATTAAATAAAACCTTTTATTCTGAAAGTCTGTAGAGAATTCAAGTTCAACATAAAGATTTCCATGTTCAAAAATGCACACATAAAGAAGGTCGATGTGTTGTTGGAATAATGTACACGTATGAATCCGAAGATTCTATTGTTGGCATTGGTTTCCTCAATATTTTTACAGCAAAAATTATTTCTAGAAAGACGTCTGGTATTTACGAGAGGAACACAGATTAAATTTCCAACATCTTAAGTGAAAATGATTTTTTTGTGGAGCGAACTAGATTCGAACTTGTAACTACCAGGTCGTCATTCCGTGTCGTTAACCAGCAGACCAGTATCACCTCCAAACTTTCAAGATGAAAACCCTTGGCCGACTAATCCAAAGAATACGATGGATGTTTTTAAATGTCACGTTAGTTTAAATTTTCATTGCTTAATGTGCAAACGCATTTTAACACACTGTCTTAAGCGTCAAATTTGTTCATCAATAATCGTGCAGATTAAATAGACGTATCTTTAAAAAAATATCATTTTCTGTTTATTTTCTTTCCCATAATATCTTTTGATTGTTATTTAATATCGTATCATATTTTCTTATAAAATTATTGAACCAAAATCAGATTTATACTCTTATGTATCTGCCTCGTTAAACATGACAGTCGATTGAACATTCGTTGAAAAAAATATATATGCTGTTCGCGTATCGCCATTTTGCCCATGTTGTATTGAAACTATCTTCGTAACAATGGGACAGGGTGACTTCAGCTTATTGACGAAGAGCACAAGACTTGGAACAATAGACATAAAAAGACGAACCAGTTTCAAATTATAGTTAGAACGTTCTTTTGTTAGGAATTTTTATGATGTGAGTCTCGGACGATCGACAGACTAATTAATAATCATGTGCTCGGCATATCAAAATGTTGACCATAAAATACCCTTTGTTGATAAACAAAAATAACATGCGAAATGTTTATTTATGTTAACCATTACTTAAGCAAGAGTGATCATAGACAGTGCAGAATTGGAGTGTGAAGACCAAGCAAGAGACGGAAACACAAAGAGATAGAAGAATGTACGTTATGTCAGGCTCACAGTAGTCAACGACAGTTCGTTTGTAAGCCGCGTACACAAACATTACGATACACATAGATAACAGTAGAAATCTATTTATTATAGCATCAATGAAATAAGAATGACTTTTTATTAAATAATAATCGTTTATCAAGGCTCGGTAGGAATTCATGGATAAGGGTTAGTGGGTATCGTGATGGCCTATGATAGTGGAAATTGGATACGTTAACTCAACCTTATCAAGAACCTGCTTATATTGGACTTGGAAACGACCGCATTATATTCAGCTGGAAATCAGCTCCGCGGTATTTTATTTCACAATCGAGCAGTTCTAAGAAAGAAACTGCGCTAATAGAATTTCCACTTAGTTTGGAGCACAGATAGAGAATAACGGAAATTGCAAAAACGCGACTAGCCACAGCAATTGTGGCTAGTCGGGGTTCTGCCGCGAATGCCTTATAGGGGCAGACCATAAGTCAAGCTGAGTCGAGTCTATGTCATGAACATAATGATAGGGCAGAGATAGGCTCGCAACGTCTGTTCTATGAGAGAGGTAGCAGAGAGAAAAAAGGTACCGCTTACGATTTCGAAGCCGATTCTGTATCCTTTTCATGTAGAAAAGGGTGCTCTGTGTAGTTCCTACCCTAAATTATGATGACTGAGAGAGAGCGAGAGAGACTGTATTCTCTCTCTGTGGCAGATATTAATGGTGTGAAACTTTAAGATAGCAATCCTTGTC
Source organism: Euprymna scolopes (assembly GCF_053919585.1). NCBI lineage: Eukaryota > Metazoa > Mollusca > Cephalopoda > Sepiida > Sepiolidae > Euprymna > Euprymna scolopes. The sequence goes on from NC_136482.1 coordinate 189,499,877, forward strand.
ATTGAAGTGCGCCAGAAGCAGAGATACGTTACTTAATTTCTCCATGCAGATGAATTGAATCGATCAGCATTCTGTAAAACATTTACGGAGCACATGCAGCTGATTTCAGCAGAGTTAGGAGATGGGTTCGTCGATTTCAGAGTGATCTCAGAGATGTGACTAACAAAGTACGCTCCGAACGCCTATGCACAACAGCCACCCTATCGCTGGCAAAAGTGCATTTAGAACATTGGTAACTATGTAGAAAAATAAATTCTATATCAGAAGAGTTGCTCGTTGTAATGGCACCATTTCGTAATTCTTCATCTTCATTTAGTTAAAAGTGGTCGGCATTACTTTTGGAGCGACCGAAATATATTGTGGCCTAAGTCACTGCTAGGCGGCATGTGAAGTTTTCTTTCGGCGCATCTCAGTCCGTTCCCGACTAGAACAGGTAATCAATCTATTTGATTGAAAAATGGTCGATTTCACTGATTTCGATTGCAATAAAAATATTGAAAATGTGGAACATTCGTTGATCCTTAATCAATCTTGAGCAACGTGCGGTCTCCCTGCTAGTCAATTACTAGATTAGAACCTGAAAGAGTAACATCAATACGTACGACAATTGCGTATAGATATGATTGATGCGCCCATATTTCTATTATGGTTATGTAGCCAGAAGTAACCCATCACTAAGCAAAACAAGTTCAACTCCATATGTTTAATAAAGTTTAAGATGAAAATGTTTAGCCAATTTCTATATGGTTGGTGCAAAAATAATGCCGTTTTGACGTTCAACTATGTATAAAACGACACTATTTTTACACCAACCTAATACATGTATAAATATTGTTTGTGCTTTTACTTGTAGAAAACGTATCAAGAATCAAATTTACTCGCTAGTCTTTTGAGGCTACTGAGTAATTTTTATTATATAGATTTGACGGTCCTAGATATGACCTTAAACTATATCCGATGGTGAGCCCCCAGCTTGTGGGCTTTTGGGAGTGTATATCCACACTTATATCGTAATTGCTCCCAGGTCCACTCTGACCCGGAGTAGTAGTACCTGTTAGGGTCCCAACTATGGGTTAAATAAAAACTGACATTAAAAAAACAAAGATACTCTATTAAAAAATTGTTCTTCAAAATCACTAGATTCGGCATTAAATAATCTGAAAAGGATTGATATGCTGTAAAAAAAACAAACAAACAAACAAACAATATATTTGACACGTTTTGTACGTGGACAAACAAAAGTCCTAGATTGTCAAATAGTTATATCAGGTTGACAAGAAAGTTCTTGTGATTTTTAACTTTTAAATTCACATGGACATATCTCGGCACAAACAAAAATTTATTGATCGAAATAAGCAGCATCTGAATTAAAAACTTTTACCAACGCAAAACAAGTGTTTTATACCAATAACGTATAGATCTTGCGTTCTGGTTCCGATGAAAGCGTTTTTGATATCGCTTAAGTTTTTTTAAGAATTTCTTAGGCAGAAAGTTATCGAGATGCTTTAAAAAGTGGTAGTCGGTAGGTGAGTGATCTGAAGGGTATGGTGGATGAGGAAGAGTTTCGTAGTCCGATTAGTTCAACTCCTGCAAGGTCAGTTGGCTGGCATTTTCGTGGAGTAGAATGGGGCTTTTCTATTAACTGATGCTGGAGGATGTTTTCGAAGTTTATGATGAATTTCATCTATTTGTTGACAATATTTCTCCGCCGTAATGGGTTCGCCATGTATATATATATATATATATATATATATATATATATATATATATATATATATATATATATATGTCACTCCCAGTTCTTTGATTTGCGGTTCGGCGCCTTACACATCTTTGCCACAGGCAGAGTCAGAAAAGGCGTGAGAACGACGAATTTTCACTAGAGCTCTATTAGTCGGATAGCCCTGACACTACAACGTTTTCATAGCTGTGTCAAGGGTAAAATTCTAGGGGGTCAAATTTGTCCTTCATTCGAAGCCCGGTCAAAAAGCAAAGTTTACTATTACAACCTCTTTCACGGTGTGGAAGCGTTACACTTGGGGGAGAGGACTTATAATGAATGCCTTATCAACATAATTGTCTCTATACATTCATACATTTTGTAAGAAAGTCGAACATTTTGTAAGACGTCCGTTAATTTAACAACTAATTACTAAACATATAAGCATTATTATCTCCTATAAAATATGTTGATTGCAGAAATTCTCCTCTGGACCAAAGTATTGTAGTTCTGAAACAACTGATGCCACATACAATTTTTATGGCTAGACTATTAGCTATTATCTTATGTAACTTTAGACACATTTAGTCGTAATAATGAAATCTTACATTACATCTTAGGAGCAACATCATCTCAATCGCAACCATCTTTAGAGGAGATAGTTCCTATTTTTCGCTCTAAATAACAAGTCGTCTTACCGCTCCCAGTAATCACCGAGATACGTTTTGTACTATTGACTGATATAGGATTTCACTCTTCGTAACTGGATCATAAACTCACTAACATAACATAATCTTTCTCTTTTTCGTTACAAAAATAATAATGTCTCCTCAGACTAATTCCGTTCTTTCCTTAGATAAGTTCTAGCCATCCATATATCCCGGATTAACGATATTAGCATGCTAAACGAACGCTAATGTACCATTTAAACATGGTGTAACAATGATACCTACTTTAGCAATATGAATAAATTGCTCACCCACTCGTTTACTTTGTACATTTCTTTCAGTAATTAGTTATATTAATTTTCAAACATAGTTACGTTTTTGTTTTTAGGTAATTCATTACTATATAAACTGTTTTAAACCTGCGTGATCTTCTGGATTTTCTTGCTGTGTATATTCTTCTCAACTCTCTCTCTCTCTCTCTCTCTATATATATATATATATATATCTTTCCCTCTCTCTTCCTCTCTCTCTCTCTACGAAGACGAAACAACAAGCATTTATTACCTCTTTCTCTCCCTCGCTCGCTTTGTATCTCGCTGTATATATTCTTTCCATTCAAAACTGTAATTGATATTTTATGTTTATTTTTTCATCATATATTAAAAATATATAAAGAAAAACTTTTTTTAGCAATTGATTTTGTAGCTTTATATCACAGACCTTTCTAAATAACTATGTTTATTTAAGTTTATATCATATATTTGGTAAAACTGATTAAGTATTTCTCATCCTTTTGCTTACATACCTCTATTAACAGGCCTGTACGCGTTTTTGAAAGTAAGGGTCTGGTTTTAATCACAATCACCGATTTTTCACACCGATTACCTACGCTACAGTTTTAACTAAACTTCTTTACATAAGGATTTGAATTCAGTGGAGTATTTTATTTAAATTTCTTGACCGTACTGATTGTGGAGATTTTTTTTCGGAGGTGGGGGGAGTAAATGTGTACATTTGGTCAGCCTCCACTATTTTCTTTAGAATGACGATTTTTATATGTCTTTGACTATGCTGGTTATGAAATCCCATTCCTGTTTTGCGGAGACAAGTACTTATAGTGATATACAAATCTGTATTATGCACTGTAATTCACTGGCTGATAAGTTTGCATGCACACAGATGTTCTTCTTCCCTACCGACACTGCCACCTAACATTTTTTTTAGCATTTGCAGGTGAGGATGTTAACAACAATTATCACGATTACATTTTAGGGAATTATTTTTCCACACCCCACTTCATATAAAAAAGGGATTGTCTACCCCTAAAGCAGTTCTTTAAATGGGGATGTTGGGGGTGTATATTCCGTTCGGAATATACACATCCCCATTTAAAGAACTGCTTTAGGAGGAAGACTTTAACAACAACGAACGGAAACAACTAGGACTACTACCACTGATTTCGATCACTCACTGGGTTGTAGGCTCCTGCCGGGACACGCTTGTTAACGGGACCTGATAGTAATAAATAAACTGAGCGAAAACGAAATAAACGTCAAGATTCTCGAACAACGGCATGTACATAACTATTTCTGTTGTCGTTGCTGCTGCTGCTGCTGCTGATGATGATGATGATGATGATGATGATGATGATGATGATGATGATGATGATGATGATGATGATGATGATGATGGCGGCGGTGGTGGTGGTGGTGGTGGTAATGTTCATTGTTTATATTATAAATAGGAATTGATTTAAATATATCGTATGCTGAAATCTATCACAATTTGTTTCTGTCAGTCAATATATCTTTCTCCATAATTAAGATTCATGCTGAATATATTTAGAAAGAGTGTTTATTATCTCTAAACATAGATAGAAAAAGAGTCAATTTTCCCATATAGAAAGAAGCATTATAGCATTCCTAATAAAAATACTGTTCTGAAATAATACTTAGCGACAATGACAGTTCATTCGGTATTTGGTATCACATTTATTTCATCCAACCATTTTATATTGCGTGTTGATCGTTATGTCTGCTATAACCTGTTGTCGAGGATATCTCACCAGTCATTAAGCATTTTGACGTTAAACATTATGGACACGGCACCAAAACAGAATTATGCAGCATATTCCCTTGACGAAGGTTAGGAAAAATTCTGACATAAACGAAATGTGACGGAGACAATAGGACGTAACGTATTTTCTTATTCTCGGCTAAATTTGATCTGCTTTCATTAACTTGAGTCTTCTTCTAGTGACGGCTATAATGGCCGCGGAATATCTGCCTAATATCTCGTTTCCCTTATTTCTAAACAGCAACGAACCAAATTGTCTCGGATTAACTATAAAGTTACGCCATTAAAACCAATGAATCCCAAAAACAAGTGACGAGTTATTCTGAATCAATAACGATCAATGTGTATCTTCAGAATAAAAACACGCACAAAATTATATTTTCATTCATTTTCCTTTTATTTTTCTTCTTTTCCTTTTATCATTAAATGGCTTCATTTCTTTTCGAATTATCCTTATTACTCTGTTTTCGTTTGAATTGTTTAGCTTTTCTTTAATCTTTTTACGTGCATCTATAATCCTGGTCTTTAATTATAAAACTATGAAATAGTTGTGTACTTTTCTTATTTTATATATTTATCTATCTACCCATATATATATATATATATATATATATATATATATATATATATATATATATGTATATATATATATATATATATATATGTATGTATATATATATATCTTTCCCAGTGTCTCACTCACTCACCCACTCTCTCTCTCTCTCTCTCTCTCTCTCTATATATATATATATATATATATATATATATTTATCTATCTATCTATTTATCTATCTATCTATCTATCTATCTCTGACATTTTCTATATCTTTGATACCCATTTCCATATTTCTGATAGCAGCAACCGATCACACCCAACATTGCACGTAACAAACCGTATTTCAGGACCGAACTGAAAACATCACACTTATTAACCTTCGATTGAATTTTTATACAACAGAAGGAACATCGAATAAACCGGAAGGTTGTGAGAGGAAGTGCAATTGTTGCAGCGTAAAATAAGAGCAGACTATTAAAGTGTATTTTCTAAATGATTCAGGCTAGCTTTCTCATCTTGGATATTAATTTCACAACGTTTCAGACGATGTAACCTCCGATCATCTTTGGTGTACCGTATTGAATTGGGAATCAATATTAAATTTTCCACTGAACCCTTATGTTAATCATTAAGGTATATTGTTATCGGTACGCCGCCAATCATGACTAGGTAATTTTTATTTTATTTTTAGTTTGTATCGCCTGTGATGAGAATTGAACAATCAACCTCTTGGAGATTATAAGTCATTAGAGTTGTACTTAATACCTTTATCTGTGTAAGAATAACTTGCAAAACTATTAGTGTAATGCAAATAATCCAATCATATAGATAATCAAAAATCATCTATTAATTCCAAAATATGAAACATGATGCAAAAGTAGTCCTAAAAGTAACGTCTCTTATAGTTTTAATTTAAAAAGTTGAAGAACTACAGAGACGAAAGTGTTACTATTAAAACAGGCGACATCTTGTGCTCAAAAATATACATTTCCACATAACCAATACTATTTTCAATGCACTTTTATAGGGAATTCAATAACACATCTCTGCTTCTGATTCACGTTTATGACAAGGGTTGCTTTCTTAGAGTTCTACACCATCGATATTTGCAACAGAGATAAAACTTTTAAGTCATGACTGCATAGATTCGGTTATCATAACAATGCACTTTGCAATCTCCTGATTCGATCAGGGGGGATAACAAATAAGAGGCTTTTACTTTTGGAATGTTCCTCTTGTGATATTTCTGAATTTTAAAGATGTCGATTAACAATTTGGATTATTTGTATTATTCAACCTAACGTTCTCATTATAAGTGTTATTATAATCCCTGTTCGGCCGATGTAATCTACGATTCTTTTCATGTATACCTTGTCAAACTTTGGATTTTTTTTCTGTCACATTAAAAAAGTTGCTCAAAGACTCATAATGTAATGAATAAAGTTCTAGATAAAAGTTTGTTCTAAATGACACGCTTATGTATGTTGAAGGTTCAATCATGTGTGCGAGGGATACTAAGAATACAATTTCGAATTAAATAAGACGTCTACCTGGTTATGGCTAGGAAAACCATAGCATGCTAGACCCGTCGATGATGGGTTCCGTTCGAATTCAGTGTAAATTAAGGTGTTTAATAGAAACATTCCCAAGTTCGACTAAGTACACCAGAAGCAGATCAGAGGTTATAGATCAGAGGCTTAAATGTTGTAAAAACAACACCTAATATTCGTACAGTAGTCATTGGCATGCATGCGTCGTCTTCATACCTGGTCAGTGGCATTCAACATCTGGAGCGAGTGTAGAGGCTTGCGATCCGGTCGGTGCGAGGTTTTCCTCACCTTCCTTACGAAATTCGTCTGCGGCTGTTGAATCTTTTCTCGCAGGAGGGCTGAAAATTAAGGGGCGACCTAATTTTGGCCTATAACCTACTTCATGGCCATTACAAGCTCCTTCGGAATCTTATCTTCACCTCGGCATCCAAACGTAAACTGAAAGCACACGACCTGAAACTGTTTGAAGATTGCGGCTAAACCGATGCCAAGTCGCATTTTCCATCCACATATCGACTCCCTGGAATGGACTGCTTCTTGAGGTCGTCACCGCACCAACAACAGATAAGTTTAAGACGCAGCCCAGTCCCTCCCTCTTTGTTCGCTTTCTTTCTTTTTTCTTTCTATTCTAGCGTCCTCTTTAACGGCGACGAAACATGAAACCTATACCGAATAAATTGAATTGAATTGAATCAAATAATGCAAATAATTCATAAAACGATGACGTAAATAAATAAATCATGTACTTTTAGAAGTAATCGGTGTAGTAACATAAATAGCGTAAGAGAATGCGTGAATAACTAAATGACGTAAATATAAAAGAAAAAAATTATATATAATTATTGTTTATTAATAACTAGCTAATGCATACATTTATTTAAAATGTACTAAAATGTACTCAACAAACAGAACTCAAACATACTCTTCAATGGTTCATATTGACTTATTTATAGAATGGGTTTGCTTATATATTCATATTAGGTGAATGCAGAATTTTTTATTGGTAAAATTTCATCTTGAAAATCAAAATTTCTGTTGTTTGAAAATCTTATAAATGAAAACATTTACTCTCTATGACTAAATTTCATACATCAACAAGCTTATAAATGGTTCGCTTGTAAAATTATTGAGGTTTTGATTTGAAATATAAATCCAATGCACATTAAATCTCTTATCGTGATGTTCACCTAAGACCATTTAATTAATCAGTGATCAAGAAAAAGTGATAATTTGAAGGGACGAGGTCGAATGAATATGAAGGATAAAGCAAAGTTTTTTACCGAATTCTTTAATGTCTTTGATTAGCACTGATGTAGAAGAATGAGCATTATAATGATGGAATATGGTTCTCTTTCTGTTGATTAAGAGAAATCGTTTCCGGATCAAGATGGTTTAGAATATTTAACTTGAATGCTTCTTTAATAATCTGAAATATGAAGTTATTCATTATTGATATTGGCATATTAAAGTTATAACAGTACAAATAAAATAATCCGGCAAAACAATTAGTATCAGTGTGATATAGTCATACATTCGTTTATATATGTTACACGTTATATATGTTACACGTTATCTATATCACATGTTACATAGGCCCTGTCGGTGGGGCATTAGAATACGCCGACTGCCCCCCTGCAGAGGGTAAAAGTCCCTCAATGGGGGTCCTGGATATGACCTTAAACTATATTCAGTGATGAGGCCCCAGCTTGTGGGCTTTAGAGAGTGTGGAGCCACCCTTTAATTACCATTGCTCCCAGGTCCACTCTGACCCAGAGTGGTAGTACCTGTTAGGGTTCCAACTATGGGTTAAATAGAAACCGACGTGAAAACAACAAATATATTCTATTAAAAAAAAATTCTCTTCAAAATCTTTGTATTCGGCATTAACTAACCCGAAAAAGGTTGATATGCCGTAAAACAAAAACAACCAACCAATCACATGTTACATATGTTACATTAAATTTATGTTACATGTTGTCTGCGTTACATGTTATATATGTTACATTAAATTTATGTTACATGCTATATATGTTACATGTTACATATGTTGCATTAACTGAAACTTGCTATGTGTGTTACATAGTATGTATATTACATGTTATATATGTCACGTATTGACATAATCTTACATGTTTTGCATGTTACATTTATATACGACACGTCTTACATATGCTACATGGTATTATGTTACTGCTATATATATTACATGTTATTTATGTTACTTGCTATATATATTACGGGTGACATATGTTACGTGTTATATATGTTATATGTTTTATGTGTTATATTTTATATATGTTATATGTTAATTATGTTAAATGTTATATATGTTACATGTTATATATTTTACATTTTATGTATGTTACATGTTATTTATGTTAATTCTTATATATGTTACATGTCATTTATGTTACATGTTTTTTATGTTGAATGCTTTATATGTTACGTGCTATTTATGTTACTTGCTAGATATGTTACATGCTATATATGTTACGTGTGACATATGTTACATGCTAGATATGTTATATGTGTTATATTTTATATATGTTACATGTTATATATGTTATATGTGTTATATTTTATATGTTACATGCTATTTATGTTACATGCTATTTATGTTACGTGTTATTTATGTTACATGGTATATATGTGACATGTGACATATGTTTCATGATAGATATGTTACATGTCCTACATGTTACATGTAAAATATGTTGCATTTTGCATATCTTACATGTTTTATGTGCGTGTTATATGTTTTACATGTTATATATGCTACATATTTTAATATTTTACATGTTACATATGTTACATGTTATATATGTTAAAATTATTTACACCTATCGAGACTATACCTAGTATTTGTTATGTCAGTAGTCGATAAAAAGTAAATCTTTCTAGACTGAAGCTGATTTCTTTATTTTTCCCCCATTCAGAATATACCTTTTGTAGAAACGGGAATTTTCCCCATATTAAAACCGACCTTGTGTAGAGAGACTGAATTAAATACGGAGTCAGTAGGGTTGATATGCAGTAAAATAATCAATCCTTCTTTTTTATCTCAATTGATAACATTTTATTTTCTTGAATGTTATATATGTTACATGCTATATATGTTACATGTTATTTATGTTACTTGCTATATTTCTGTATTTTATTTCATAATCTCGCCAGTCAAAATTTAATATCTTTAACATGTCATCGGATATTACCTCCTTAGCCGTTTTCAATAGAAAAGCCCAATCGATACATGACCCTTAACGTCACTAACGTCACTTCGAGGTGGAACTGAATATTTCACACTTATAAACCTTCACTTTCTAATTAATGTATGATATCAGTTCAATAATCGATTATCTGTGGCGATTATTTGATCGATTTTTATTCGAAATCATGTGTCATTTCAAAGGATTTCTTTTTCCATTCGAAAAAGAACAAATCACTTTCGGGTGAAATCGATTCAGATTACTTGCTAAATTCCGTGTTTCTGTGGCATTTAAATGATTTAAAAAAAAATTGTTTCCTTTTATTTTTTAATATCTTTTCCCGTGTTCTCGATACTCAAATGTAGTTTGCTGTACAGTCCTAAGTACCTTGATCCATGATCCAGCTATGTCTTTTTTGCTTTGCTTTTCGATTGTTTGCCCGGTTACTTATCATGTGGTTTACAGTTTCGTCATTTTTCTACAGTGTATACATTTACTGTTTTCTTATGCCTTGTCTATTTTTTGTTTTTATATCGTTCGTCGTGAATGCACTGTTGCTATAAATAACGATTGCGTTTCTCTCTTTGAATGCCCCTTGCTTAGCTAAGTTTACGTGTTTTCGTATGCTATTCTTTTATTCAAATTTATACGTGATCTGTGTTGCTGCCTCTCATCTCATTTCTGTTATTATTATTTTTTGTACTCATGTTCACCCCCTTACAAAGCATATCGCCACTTGGACGTAAGGGGCTACTATTTGGGGCCAGGTCTAGGAAAGATTAACAAGATATTTGTTTATGTTTCATTTAAACTGTGCTTATATGCACAGCCAGGGAAGCAGGCAGGAGGAAAGGAATTCCAAAGTCTAACTGTTCGAGGGAAGAAACTGTTAGAATAGAAAGCTTTCTAGAATTTAGGGACAACAACAGTGAAGGGGTGGGATCGTATTGCTAAGCGGGTTTGTCAGGGATATGTGCGCCGATGGGGTACAAGTAAAACGAGTTCATCAGAACACATTCCATTAAAATATTTGTAAAACAGGCACAGTGATGCAACATTGTGGCGATGAGGCAGGGGCTGGCACTTAGTTGATAAAGTGGGGCCGATTAGATTGACAACTTTTTTAGACTTTATCTAAGAGTAGTAGTAGATGCACCAGTCCAGATGTGGCAACAATACTCCATACATGGGCTTTCTATTGCATAGTCTTCATTTTTTGCAGTTACCCTTATATATAAATATATATAACATTAATAAATCATTACTCATTTGAATTCCACAATGATTTATCACTGTAAACTAGCAGTAGTTATCACTGAAATTGAAGTTATTTGAAGCCGCCAACTGTCTAAAACTGGAAACTGTCATTAAATGTCGCAACCTCAAAGCTGTCCGTAAACTATCCCTCACAGTCGTAAAATATTTGAAAACTTATTGCCACTTCAAATACTGCCTGTAAACTAACTCTAAATATATTGACATCTATTACTCATTTATTTGTCTCTATCACAGCCTCACGTTGATTAATAATCCTATTCAGCTTTCTTTTGTGTTACTTACTGAACAAATTTCTTTTCAATTGTATTTCTACTAAGCTTACTGTATAAAAACTTTGTTCTGCTGATCAAATCGTTCCCCTTGTTTTTACTTTCTAATATTTGGGAGAAGATGTCGATCGTATCACACCGGCCTTAATCATCTATTCTGGCATGACCCTTTTGTGTATACACATTTTTAGCTTCTATGCATTGCATGTTATTGAAGATAACGAATTTTAGAAACCAGAATGCACGTACTTCGTCCAGCGCTTTACAAGTTGTCATGTTTTAAGGCTAGCACGGGTGCGTTTATTAATTTAGGATTTTGTTCATTTTATCAATTTTTAAGAATTTTCCTTTCCTGCTTTTCAAAGATTCGTCATTTTTATCTTTTCGTTTATATATATATATATATATATATATATATATATGTATATATATATATATATATATATATATATATATATTCTTTAACGTGGTTTTTACATGTCAACACTCTGGTCTTACGTTTTATGCAGAGAGTCGACAGGAAGCAAAGACAAAGAATAAAACTTTACTTACTTTCTTTCAATTCAAACAACATACATTTATTTACATGTACTTCCATAATAACACTTTGCCTTCTCTATAACGTTTTCCCTGTACTAAAGTGTGCTTAATAAGACCCTGCCGTGTCGAACGCGTCGTATTCTGTCATTGTGCGGCTATGTTTAGAGTACGTCTTTTTCCTGTCGCCCTCATGTGTAACACGTTTATTTCTCACCATTCGGACGCGTTTTTTTTCATCTTTTTCTATCTCTCTCGCTGTGACGTCACTTCAGACACAGATCGATCGTTTGCATGTTGGATGTTTCTGCTGCTAATGCTGCTAATGCTGCTGCTGCTGCCATACGCTAGTCCGCGCCTTATTACAATACAACCCCAAGGTGTTTTGTTTCTATCTGATTCAATACTTCCGTTTTCTTCTTTTTCCTCGCATTATATTTTGGTAAAACTGGCTTTCATATTTGTCAAGTATCTTTTTGCAACAGTACTCCTCATAATTCTATATGTATCACCCCAGTCTCACTAACTTTGCTATTGCAGTTTATTTTTTGTTCTTCGTGGTTCATTAGTTAATCTTTCTTTCTTTTTTCTCTTTTCTGTTACCTCATCTATAGCTTTTAATTGGCAGTTCGTTGATGTAGCTTTCAAATGTAAATTCGCATACGAACTTTTCACGATATTTTGTTCGTATAATATCAACGTTATTACTGATATAATCTCGCTGCAGAAATCAAGGATTTAATCCTATGTGTTCAAATATATAAGCGGAGTATATTACTTTTTTGTTTCTGATTTTACATCCTTCCATTGTTCGTTCAAACATGGGAGTTTTGTTTTATCTTTCTTCACGATCACTTTGTTGTGCTGCCTCTTCTATAATTTCGTAGTCATTTTTCTTCTAGATGTCACTGTAAATATTTGCCCTCGGGGTTCCGTTACAATACTCACATTTTTTTGCCTTATTTTCATTTACGAAAACATTACTTTCTTGAAGGTGTCTTTTCTGATTTTTAATCTTTCATTCCTTAGCATTGCTTTCTATAAACATATTTCATAAATCCTTCAAGTCGCGTTTCCATGTGGAATTGCTTTTGCAATCGCCAGACGCTTTCCATTGAAGTACATTTCTTCGGCTAGATTATTTCCTATTAATATTTTTACTTATTTGTTTATTTTCTTTTGGTCCGTGAAAATTAGTTATAAAATATATGACGAGCAAAACTTGGAATGATGCCGACCAGTTCTTGCATGCTTAATATAAATGCAACCCCTGCTGACAGTTACATTATTTTTTAAGTGGAAACTACTGGTTTCAATTTTTTTTTAAACCAACAATCGATACATAGAAGTATTCTTTCTGAATGCTGCTTCAAAACTCACGACATTGTTATTTTTAAGTGTAAAACGTTGTAAACAGTAGCTGAAAATTATTAAAATACTTAAAGGTAAGATTATATCTTCCTAAAGTAGGACGTGAAAATATTCCGATTTATTTTCCTATCTGATTTATTTGCAATACGAACACTGTTTCATCTCTCTCTTCAGATATTGACGGTATGAGATTCTAAAAAAAGCAAGCTGTTAGGGATGTGCGTAAGTAGCATACATGTGTCATTAAAGTTCTAACAAAAATGCATTGACTCTGGTAGTGATAATGTAGAAGAAAAGTTCTGGAGCACAGATGGTCGATCGTTTAAATGATTCCGCTCCCGTCTTCGTTGGTCTTCAACTTTTTTTATTTAAAAATAGGAAGCTGTTTTAATGATTTTCGTGTAATATATTTCTGTTTTCTCTATCACCTCATTGTTCTCTCGGTTTGAGGTGACAACTGAAAAGAAAAATTTATATTAAGATCAAAATAACTTATCTCTAGTAAATTGTTATTGCGAATCAAATTGTCATATTCATTTTGTAATCACGCTATTTATAACATACATTAATAGGAAAAATAACGATATATGTTCTTCTATATTAATTTATATTTAACTTGAACATCTAAAAATAAATAAATTTCCAAAATAACAGTGAAATGTTAATATATGCTTCAGAGGTCGTGAGTCATGGCCAAGAAACCCCAGCTATGACTTCTAGTGCATTCATATATTAGCAATATTTTTATTATATATTTTTGCGTCTATTATGAAGCTTAGTATATGCATTTTGACGCTGAATAAAACTTGTTGTCATTATATTGAGAACCGCAAACGGAAGAAAACACTAAAATAGTAATCGTAATTGTTGACCGCAGGTTTCAGCATTTGGACTCCATTGGCTGAATATGAACGTGTATTTGTGTCGTCATTTCAAAGGAATAAACAAAAAAACACGAATCGTTGGAAAAGGCGAATCCTTCTGATTTCCATATCAAATTATTTGTACCAATTTTTTCTGCCATGACTTTGCCGAGATTCATGTCAACCAACAATTCGGTATTATTATTCAAGTCATTTCCAATCGCATTTCTCATACAAATATTTGCATTTCTATATGATATCGATGAAACTAATGGCTTTTCTCTGTAAAAATGCTTAGTGGCTTTGTTCCAATTCATAGTTAAGTGAGTTCGGTCCTCGCTGACTTTATCTCAACTATGTTCTCTTTCGGGGAGACAACCAAGCAAAAAGAAAATACAACTAGAGAAAATTAATCCCAAATCAGCAAAACTGAAGCCAGGATACTATATATACAAATGTGGGTAAAATTGGGCATATTTTATTGGTTTGGAAATATAGATTCTTTTTACCAATTGTCATAAAATGTTAACCATAAAATAGTATTATAATCTTCAAAAAGCCTAAAATTTTCATGTGGTTTCGACCCATAGAACAAGATATATGAACATTTCAATATTCAATTGGACTATGAGTATAGATATATTTATCTATTCATCAATCTATAAACACACACACACACACACCCAAATATATATATATATATATATATATATATATATATATATATATATATATATATATATATATATATGTTAAGGGACGATTCCAAAGTTTTTTTCCTGATTTCGATACGTTTACCGATTCCATTTTGAATTTCCGATTCCGATACGATTTCCGATTCCAAGTTCGATTCTTTTAAAAGTAATAAATATTTAATCAATGATTTGTTAGGGGGGGTGTAAATTTTCAAATTTCCGGAAAATTTCCGCGTATATTTTTTCTCATATATTATCCTTGTAATTAATTTAAAATTGTAAAGCAAGAAAAGATTTGTTTTGATTTTACAACAAAGCCAGGTTGTACCAGGTCGTCGTTAGTTTACAACATGTTACTTGAAAGTTTTCATAAACAGTTAAAAATAGTTGACAATTGGTAGGCAGAATGAGAAAACGATGAAAGAACAAAACGCCCTTACTATTGTTACGAACGAATTTCTAAATAAGGTTACTATTTAGAAAACCATTTTTAACAATTTTGTGTTTTCTCTCTATGAATGAAGTTAAAAATTTTATTTTAATTATAAGAATTTGATCGGTTATTAAATTGATTTGCTTTGCTGTAAAAAAACGAGATGCAAATAATAGTAGTAGTAGTAGTAGTAGTAGTAATAATAATAATAATAATAATAATAATAATAATAATAATAATAATGACAAATTTTAAGATTATCACTCTCAATGAAATCCCCATCCCAAAAAGAGATATTACTTTTATATGTGATTACGTATGAGATCTTTAAAAAAAACTTTTAGTATTTAGAGTAGAATATCAGTTTCAAATATACATTTTACAGAAACTAATCAGTAATTCGTTTTGGTACACTAGGATACCAGGACAGCAGGAAGCAAGATTTCAACCTGCTATTTTGGTTTGCCAAAAAGTACACTAACAATTACGCCAAAAAGTCCGCCAGAATATAAACTAGTGTACCAAATTTCATTACATATGGAAAAACATGTTTATTATTCTTAAATCTAACAACGGATCTGAAGACGACCTTTTGCTTCTAAAACAAAATTAACCTTTTTGATAAATCTGTGTGGCGTACTGATAAAATATTTTTCTAAAGAATAAAAATGAATAAAATTTATTTTTACAAGAATCTTTATCCATTTATCTAGCCAATAAACATAAAATTACGTATGAAAAACTATTATTTATTATTTTAAAACTGTATTACACCTAAAAAAAGAAAAACACGATTCTCCATTTTTAGGCGATTAAATGCTAAACAATTTAGCGGTAAAAATACAATAAAACATCAAACAGTGAGTTTCGTATATTAGTTTAATGCAAAATGATCACACGTTGTTTTAAATCTTGTGAATGTTAATGTTCCAAATCAAACTTTACTATAAAATATGTGATTGTTAAAAGTCACAAAAACCACGATTCTTTTCCTACTAGTAACCCTAAGTCTGGGGTGCAATACTAAAATAAAGTAATTACATGTGATTTTATGATTACATTGATTTTATGATTTTGTTGATCGGACTTAGAATTAATGGTAAAAAATTCTTAACTGCTTAACAGTTCGAATATATTGGAAATGAGATCATTTTACGTTATATCTATATGCACAACTGAACCCCCATTCTTAATGCTTAATCAACGTTTCAATGTATTCACACAAAATCGCCTAAAAAGTAAAATCTCGTATGTTTTGGGGGTATGTTATATATAAATAAAGATTTTTTAAAGTTAAAATGCTTATAAATGTTTGCTCTTTATATATTCTATCCAAGGTATTTATAAAATTTCAAGATTTTCATCTATATTTTCACAGGTGAAAAAAACGAACAAAATACAAGGAAACATGAAATATTTCAGAAGATGTGGTGATCAGACAATACAAAGGTCTAAATAGTCCCAGAAAAATGTCCAAACATTTAAAATCGTTTATATTAAAGTGTGAAGTCTCTAATAGACAGCATCTACCAAGTAGAAAATCTGTGATATATAAATAAGCAAATGAACTCTAGATTATATATTTTTGCTTACCATAAAAATTTTGGAGAGTAAATACTACGTCTTGTAACAGGATACATTATACTCGCAGTTTTCTTTGTCAAATATGCTTGGAATAACATCCATTACTTTGTAGTTATCTTGTCTATCCTCTTTCCAATTTGACACATTTCGACTCATTTCTCTTCAACCCTTTCACATATTGACCCCTATTTTCACTGCAGAAACCACTGCATTTACTCTATGAACTATCCTGCTTAAAATATCCAAAATGCTTTTAATTGAATTTAATTTCATGGCCACACGAGGTCAATAGTAATGAATAAACGTAATCACTATCCCACACTAATATATATATATATATATATATATATATATATATAATAAAAATAACAATTAAATTTACCAAAATGATCCAAGATGGTAAAATTAAAGTATATTATAAATATTAAAGAATTAATATTTATAAAATTATCTCAACCAGGTGTAAAAGCTCGATAAAACCAAATAGGAAATAGAGCTTATAATATGAGCAAACAGTAAATAAAATATGTTAAAAACACTTTGAAATGAGTTATAAACATATTTCATCTGAAAAGGAAACACTAGATAAATGGATAGTCCTTAATCCGCGGAGTTTCGAAGAAATAAGGACTATCCATTTATCTAGTGTTTCCTTTTCAGATTTAATGTTTTAACTTATTTCAAAGTGTTTTTTAATATATTTTATTAACTGTTTGCTCGTATATATATATATATATATATATATATATATATATATATATATATATATATATATATATAAAGCTACCTTGGTTAAATAAAAAAATATTATTTTAATATGCAAACATTATGTCCGAGTTGATTCCTATTTACTTTTGTCGTACTTTCTTTATTTTTATCAGAGGAAGAAGGTTTATAATTATAGTTACTTGCCTGTCCTATTAATTGGTGACTCCGTACGGATTTATCAAAAAATTTGTTTACTTTAGAATGAAAAAACATCAACTTCAGTTGGATTTTTTAAAAATAATAAACGTGCATTTTATATAAAATTTTATGTTTATTGGCTAGAGCCATATATAAAGATTCTTGTAAAAATAAACTTTATTAATTTTTATTCCTTAGAAAAATATTGTCGTGGTACTTAATACAGAGATTTATCAAAACATTCATTTTGTTATAGAAGCAGAACATCGACTGTAGCTCCGTTGTTGTATTTAAAAAATAATAAACATGTTTTTTTCATGCGTAATTTTATGTTTACTGGCTAGATAAATGTATAAAGATTCTTGTTAAAATGGATTTTATTTATGTTTATTCGTAAGAAAAGAATATTTCCCGGTACACACAGAGATTAATCACAAAAGTTAATTTTGTTTTAGAAACAAAACATCGACTTCAGCTCCGTTGTTGGATTTTTGAAATAATAAACGTTAAGTAAAAATGTGCAAATAATTTTTTTCCTGTGGAAATTTGTTTTTATTAAGATTTGGCACACTGGCTGCCAAGACTAAACTAGTTTCATTCAATAATTACAAGAAACCCTCTCTACCACCCATAGCAATAGCCAACGACTCTTTATCTGAGAGTCCATCTTTCAAACTCCTTGGCCTAACGTTCACAGGAAACATGAGTTGGAACAATTACATTGAAGGCATTGCCAGGGCCGCTGCAAGAAAGGTAGGCTCTCTCTACCGTGCTAGAAAACTACTAACACCCGAAAGTATCCTGTACCTCTATAAGGCCACCATTCGCCCATGTATGGAGTATTGCTGCCACATCTGGGCTGGTGCATCTGCTACTAGTCTCTCGCTCCTTGACAAGGTTCAAAAGAGAGTCGCAAACCTGATAGGCCCTGAACTGGCATCTAAGCTTCAGCCTCTGTCCCATCGACAAAATGTTGCATCCCTCTGCCTTTTCTACAAGTATTTTAGTGGTGAATGCTCTGACGAACTGCAATCACTTGTACCCCCACGACGCGAGCACCCTCGACAAACCCGACAGACTACTAGATCCCACCCCCACACTGTAGAGATCCCTAGATGTAAAAGATCTTTTTACTCCAATAGTTTCTTCCCCAGAACCGCAAGACTCTGGAATTCCATTCCAGGTCCCTGCTTCCCCAACAGTACTGACGTGCAGAAGTTCAAGTGTAACGTGAACCGACACCTTGCTGCCCAAATCCCTACATAGTACCCCAGTAGTTGTTGCCCCTGATAGTAGCCCCCTACACCAAAGTGGCAATTTGCCTTGTTTGGGGTGAAAATGTAATAAAAAAAAAAAAAAAAAACTAAGGCAAACTTTATGGTGAACCAAAATGACTGATTGAAATTTGACGTGCTGGCGTGCTGGCGTGCTGCCGTCCCAAAATAATTACCCTACGATTAGTATGCAAAATAAGAAAACAGTGTAGGGAAGGAATAGTCAATAAATTCGTCCCACGTGAATAATGCGTTTCTGCATAATAATGATAGTAGTAGTAGTAGTAGTAGTAGTAGTAGTAGTAGTAGTAGTAGTAGTAGTAGTAGTAGTAGTAGAAACATCAAATATATTAATCACTTCCCCAAAATGTGATTCTACATTTTTAAATGATTATTTGACGAAAAGAAAAAAAACATCTTTAAAATTTCGCGTAGGAAAACTGTTTCTCACATAACATAAACGTAAAATGATACTCATTTCCGGCACATTCTTGCTTAATCGCTCCAAAATCGAAAATGTAACAAAATACTCGTACAACATAACATTTTCAATCGATTATTAGCATTTATTATGTGTTTCTACCAGCGTTGGTGGTCCTGGATATGACCTTAAACTATATCCAGTGGTGAGCCCCAGCTTGCGGGCTTTGGGGAGTGTGAAGCCACCATTTAATTGCCATTGCTCCCAGGTCCACTCTGACCCAAAGTGGTAGTACCTGTTAGGGTCTCAACTATGTGGTAAATAGAAACTGACTTGAAAACAACAAATATATTCTATTGAAACTTTTTTCCTTCAAAATTTTGGATTTGGCATTAAATAACCTGAAAAGGGTTGATATGCCGTAAAACAAAAACAACCAAACCAAACCAGCGTTGGTTTAATTTTCAATTTTGAGCGGTTATCAATAGTTCTTCTGTCGAGGTTATTGGCCAGCCATTTTTTTAATCTCAAAGAGGAGACACTAAGTTTGTTTTAAACAAAAACACTTTAAAAGAAGTTTAAACACAAATAAATTTATTCGGGTATGTAGAAAAGTCTTGCTTTCGTAACATTTATTTGTTGCATATTTGTTTATTATTTTTTATTCTTTTTCTGTTAATTACAGTTATAAATCTCCTAATCCCATTCTTCTTTTGGGAAAAGTTTAAATGTCGATATAATTTTCTTTTTAAGAAAATCCTCAGAATGTTTTCTCTCTATGCATTTTATCCAAGATTTTGATAAGCTGATCGGAGATTATAATCTATATTTTTCACTTCCATCGAAAGAGAAGCGCCATAAATCTTTAATTATTTCAGAACAAGCCGATGACAGACACTGCCAATACACAGCTGACGCAAACGAAATTAAAAAATATATCCAGAGCATTTAAAACATTTTAATAATAAAGTGAACTCCCTCGGATGGGGGCATACAGACATTTAGCGAATAGATGCGAAATGTTTACAAATATTTTATATAGGCAAGTTATCACTCAGTAAATGACCAATAAATAAAATTTGTGAATCAATGTTACATCTGTAAATGAGATTTATAACAAATTCTGTGATCTTTGTAAATGAACAACTAGTAATTACAAAAATAAACCATTTGTGCTTGTTTTATTTTTTTGTTGTTGTTTTTTGCTAAACAAAATTAAAAGAATAGGTTTGGAATCGGAAATTAGGCTATAATTTTTCGGATACTTCAAAAAGTTTCGAATTTTCCGATTCCTAATTCCGATTAATCGTCTCAACACTATTATATATATATATATATATATATATATATATATATATATATATATATATGTGTGTGTGTGTGTGTGTGTGTATGTGTGTGTGTGTGTGTGTGTGACCTTAACGTCGCACATTAATAGGATCACGCATCATCCCTGGCCTATTTTTGGTACTTTTTTACAGCCATAAAATATTTCAATGATAGTCATTTGCTTCCCTAGTTTTGCATAATTATTACAAAATATCTGATATTTCCCCAAAAAAAACATGGTTTTGGTGAAGGGGAGACTAAAAGTTGATTCTATGGTCTCAAATGATCTGAAACAACAGCAGGGGGAGACTTGATTCCAAATATTTCTCATATGATATATCTCCCCTCTTTGGTTTTCATACACAAAGTAAATTTCACAGTGTATGATATTTTTTTAATACTAGAGATATTCATAATCGTACTCTGTTTTCAAAAGATAGGGAGATATAAAATATACGAAATATTTGAGATCAACTCCCCTATTTGTCATTTTAAATCATTAGTGTATATATATTACAAGAAAGTCACTATACATTTTTCTGTTTTATTTATCTTGGTCTTCTATTTGAGGATGCGATTCTTCCCGTCACTGTCCGATGCGTGAAAGGAGTATCTGACAAAACATGACACCGATTTTTAGCATGCCTTCATTATTCGTCTACGTGTGAACGGGGGTGAAGCATCGCATTGTCGACCTAAACTTTCGTTTTCTTTCTCTTCGACGCATCAACGTGTCTTATCGACACGTTGTCTTCGTCCTCAAAAAAATGAAAGGCAGACTGCACTCGCATACGAATCAAAAGATGCCTTATTCGCTTTCTGAATGAAACTTCCGGTGCCATCGCTGACCTTAACTACTGCGTTTGACATACGTCAACTTACACCCCTTGAACTCTTTTTACACTAACCAACCTGCATAGCAAAGTCACAATTTCCAATATGCTGACATAACCCAGGATAGATTATATATCACAAAGAAAAAACGCCGGTTACGTACTACTACAGAATTCGAGAGATTATTGCATTTCAAAGCAAGTGTGGTTGATTTAAAATGCAGATAAATTCCGTTTGATACTTTATATATATGTTGTTGATTAGAAAAATAAATACTCCGTTTGCTTAAAAGAAATGTTCTTTTTTTTTCTACGCATGTATGCAAACAACAAACTTGAAAAATTGTACGCAAGGTTTTACCAATGAAACACCAGGGTTTGGAAAATGGGTAAATACACGTGTGTCAATTCCATTGTAACGATGTATCTTTAAGAAAATATTTATAACTCGAGTATCTAGCTAAAAGAGAACTTTATATTATTATTTTATATATCATTTCGATCCCAAATAGTTAAATACTATATATACATATATATATATGTACATATATATGTATATATATATGTATATATATATGCATATATATGTATAGCCTGAGTATTCATAAGTTTGTAGTGCATACCTTCCCCAACAAAACAGTGATTAAGGTCATGCCAAATGTTCAAATAATAAATAAAGTAATGCAAAATAGTCTACAAAAACGCTAAATTGCCTTCCTTCTCCAAAATGTTTGAAGTTTCCTCTACGTTTTGCCATGGAAACGTAGATAACTGAATAAAATATTGATCATATTAGACTGGAAATTTTCGTGTTAGCTACTGTAACGGAAAGCATCAAATGAATATATCAAATATGGGCAAATCGTATGGTTTTCATTCTGTCAAAATGTCGACTATAATTGAACATTTCAACAGCAAAATCATATAAGAATAACAAAACGTCATTGTCTACAGGTTTTCGCTAAAAATCTGATGTTATCCTCTTTCGTAATTTTGATCTTTGACTTAGACATCCCAAAATTAATTTAATTCTAAGTTAAGTTTCTGACCAATATTTTGACTAAATTTGGTGACGATTGGTCCAAATATATAGAAGCTAAGCTGCACACTAATATAGTGACTGGCTGATGAAAACTTGATCGAAAAATAACCTTTTTGGAGTAGTTATCACAGGATATGTCATAAAACAGACAAACAGTATTTTACAATATGCATTATTAATTGTAAAATATATATTATGCAAAAGAAATATTCCAAAATTAGGTGTATAAATATACGGTACAAAGACTTTACTTCATCCGAATATGTAACCGTTTCTATTTATTTCTCACTTATATTCGAATCAATCAAAAGTTACTGAATAATTTTTTAATTTATTTTTTACTAGCAGTATCCGTGGAAATTCAACGGTAGTTGAAAACCCTCACATCAGCAAACACCTTGTCATCACATAATCAAACAATTAAAATGAGGTTGTGCTTTAATAGAATAATCCGTGGAATATTAGTTCGGATCAGAAGCTGAATGAAAACTTTTTTGTTGACAAATATAGAGACCTGCTTAAGATTATTACAAGAAATGGAACTAGAGTGAAACATTTAGATATGTTAATTGATGGGAAGAAAATGGCAGTCAATTTGCAAAAAGATTTAATGCATGGAATGAATCAGTAAGTAATATGATTGGTGGAATTTGGTTAAAGAATTAAAAAGGTAGGTTTTTGGCAGACTGTATGGCAACACTTGAAATATATTTGAAAATTTTTATTTTTATTTCGTTATGAAATTAAATGTTTGAAGTTGTTAGAGGTGGTTCCATTATTATCGTTTGAACTTCTAATTACATCTTTATTGTTGTTTTTGTTATAGATTTTGATTGTTGGAATTTTTGTGAGATGAGTTTTGATTGTTATTATTATTCAAATTATTCTGACTTGACTCTTATTTTATCTTAAAAATATATAATACTTGTCTGATTTGCAAAATTTATATTCCATAAGATATTGAAGTAGTATAGCCCTGTCGTAAAATGCGCTTTAATGTATTTTAATTCCTAGAGATTTCGTATTTATTTTTACAGAGCCAAATTCACTATTGAATATTATAGAGATTTCGTATTCATTTTTACAGAGTCAAATGAACTATTGAATATTATATTGCATCTAATGTATAGTAATTGTTTTTTCCAAAGTTTGTTTTTAAATGACTTGGATGCCATCAGCTAAATTCGAAACAAAACCATCGTCTACAAGCTATGTCTCTTACCGATGTAGGTAACAAGAGACATATAAGAAAGATTTAATAGTAAACGACTTGAAAAAAAATGAATTGAATTTGGTCATTAAATAATAAAAATATATCGGCCAGTTGAAATGAACAATTTACATGTTTGAAATTGCCGACATATTTCTGTACGCGTTATTAATCCATCCAAACAAAGATCTTTGGTGTATAATTACTATTTCCTTTTAATTTCAGTGTTATTGTGTGTGTGTTTTTTAATATATCGGTTCTGATTCATATGTGACGGTGTATATGTATATGTACGTGCGCGCGAGTGCACTTTGCATTTCATTTGCTTGTGTGTTGATATTAAGCGCTGTTTAATTCGGGAGTAAAGGTAGGGGTGGATCGCACCCATGAAGACCTTTAGAATCATTTACAGATATTTCCACCGCTTAGAAACCTGTCACCAAAAATGGACTGCGAAAACGCTTTTATACATTTCTAAACACATTTTAATATATATTTTAAATAGTTTACATTTTGAATACTTTCTGAAGATGACGCTTCGCAGAAGTCTGAAACGCGTTAAAAGCTATTTCAATGATTTAGAAATATTATTACAATGATATAAATATATATAATTATTTTTAAAATTAAAAATATAAATACGGAATTATAAAATAATGTTAAAAAATATATACCAATTGTCGGTGACATCTCTCATTTGAATATACATCTTTCTCTCGTTGGAATCTCTCAACCCATTATATATATATATATATATATATATATATATATATATATATATATATATATATATATATATATATATATATATATATATTTACGATGTATCCCAGTCCTTCTGGGGACGGAAGAGATGGGTGACGTAACGAAATATAAAAAAAAATAAAGTTTCCCATATTCTTTGATAATACGTTGTTATGGGAATGGGACAACCGTCCCGAAGACAACAATAAAATGAAATGTACTGGACAAGAAATAACGAGGACAAATATCGTCGAAAAATTAACAAACTTTTATTTATATAAAAATAAAATAAAATTCAATTGAAGAAAAGAAAATTAAATATGCCTAACTAAATGGAATGATTTAATGATTCAAATTCTACCGAGAGAAAAATATATCAACAGTCAATGTTCACATAAAACAAGAAATCGTCTGTTCAATTAGATACAGGTTCTAGGGTAAGAGATAGATATTGGAGAAATGACAGTTTTGATTGAAAAACTCACTTAATGTCCTTTGAAATGTGACCTTTATTTTGTCTCTTTTATATATATTTCTTCCCTGTAAATTGTCTATATTTGATTATGCGCGCGCAGGTTTCATGTTTTTGTCCTTCGTATTATTTACGTTTCATTACGCGCGGACGTGTTAATTGCTCCATGTATTTCTTTCCGAAGCTCATCGAAGCCCTTGATTTATAGTTTGACCGCTAACCAAAACAGATCTTCATCGTCGCCGCCAACATCGGCTTATGTCGTTGATATTTACCTCAGCGACGCCGCTACCACGCTGACGTCTTTCGCCGGCTTCGCCACTCCGACCTTCGCTGACTTACGTCTTGTCGCTTTGAAGCGCGAAGCTCCACTGACTGTTGACAGCTTTTTTAGTCCCCCCTCTCTCTCTCTCTCTCTATATATATATATATATATCTATATATATATATATAAGGTATATCTCTCTCTTTCTCTATACAGTTTATCTCTCTATATATATACGGTCTAATTCTCTCTATCTTTTCTCTCTCCTCTCTTTCTCGTCTATGAGCTTTCATTTCTCTTTCCTCTTCCACCCTTCGTTCACAGTATCTCTGTCTCACCCTTCTACCCTTGCTCGCAGGCCTCCTCCTCCCCTTTTTCTTGTTTTGTTTACAAAATGTGAACGAGCAGACAAGAATGCATCTTTTGGCTCCAAAAATGATACAGTAAATAAAATATATTGAAAATATATCTCCTCTCGGTTAAAAATCAATAAAATAATTTATTATACATTTTAATAAATGTATTACAATATATATATATATATATATATATATATATATATATATATATATATATATATAATGCGAAGCTCGCAGTTTGTTTGTTTACAAACAGGCGGTTTAAGCACTATAAAGGGGATGAACAAATGTTTGTTTAAATAGACATTCGGACAGGTTATTTGCGGGTATCGCTTCTGTGGTCAAGTGGGAGAACTGCCGACTGTCAACACGATGGTTCTAGATTAAATCCTTGGCTTGGGAGAGGTGCTAGCCTAGCGGCACTGATGAGTTGTGATACAACGAAACAGGACTATGTGTCGATGACTACAAATATATATATATATATGCATATATATATATATATATATATATATACTGATTATATAATGATCTACAATTCATGTAATAGTCGTAATTTAAAAGAATTTTTACCTTCTAATTTATTTTGGCTTAGCTCGTCTGACGAGATTGGCAGGATAATTTATTGTTCTGTTTATGGAAAAACACTTTTAATGATTTAAGTAAAAATCCCCGCCGTTAAAATAATGTATATATATATATATATATATATATATATATATATATATATATATATATATATATATATATATATATGTTATACAATTAATATAATAGCCTGTGTGTCCCTTTCTTACTGCGTTACACTTTTAAAAATAGAGTCTGCAGTGTGTACCATCTAAGATTCGCTCTGGTTCCAAGCAAAATATTTAAAAACTTTTGAATCACTCTTGTAAATCTCATGAATAACTTCAATCAGTTTGTGCAATTAATCAGATGTCACTAATGAACTCTCCGATGTTTTTAAAATATTCGCTGATGTTTCTACGCGGATAATTAAATCAGTGATATTTGCATTATTCGGTTTTTATTAAGACTTTAATTTTTGCAGGAAAATCATTTTTGGTTTTCATTTAGACAGATTATGCTTCTTAACATTGCCAAAGATGTTTCCTTTATCTTCGGCGTTACATTAACAAGAGAAAAACATATGTTGTCAAGTAACTGTAACTGTTCTATAGAAGTTCATTCATTATACATAGTTCGGAAAGCCATTTAATGACTATATAATGTTATGCAATTCATATAATATTCTGTTTGGTTCTTCCTTAGTTAGTCTGTATATTGCACTTTGTAAAACGCCAAATACAAGTTTTTTAGATTATATTGCTTCAAAAACGGTCAAATTCGTGAAATTTAACTTTAAAAAGTTCTATCTGGAATCCTTGACAAGAATACGACTTTTCTACTCGTGTAGCCACTTTTTCGAATAATATGTGATTATTGCTGTGATAATGTGAGAAAATAACTCGTAGGGATTTCGAGGTGCAGCAGTTCTTCACTGAAGAAAGAATTCGGAGGAACGATCGAATGCAGATAAATTAATACGTATTAATAAATACTCAGAAAAAAATTGTGTGCTACATAGTTCAATACAAATAAGAAAATCACATTGTAAGATAAAATATTTCATATACTCATTTAGCCCAGCATCCCTTGACAGACGATTTTCTTCTTTCCCCTGTTACTTTCGAATGTTCCTTTTTTACGTAACGTTTTGCTGGTTTTTTAATCAATGAAAAACCGCTGCAAAATTTTTTAATCAATGAAAGACCGTTGCCAAATTTTCCTGTCTGAAACCAAATTTGGCGAATTTGTTTTGTTTTGTTTTTTGTTTTTTTGGTTTTTTTTCGAATTTGCCGAATTCTTTTTTTTAAGAAGTTTGGCTTTCAGAAATTATATTTGTTTTTTTTTTCAAAGAGTAACGTACAGACTAACTAAGAGATGAACAAGCAGAATATTATGTTGATGATTTTATGACACAACAATAATGTAATCATTAAATTTACAATTAAATATCGTATTCAATGGTAAATTTAATAACATTATCTTGATGAAAGCGATATTGTAAAAAGCGAAGCAAAGATAATACCAAAGTGGCTCATGGCTAACATTGGGTGTATATTTATTTACTTCCCACCAAAGCCAGATGTAACACAAGGTCAAAGGGTGAGGTGTCAAGTCATCGCCTCTAAAGGAGAAATCCTCTGACCTAGCAAAAATTGTCCAGGCATCACCGTCGTCATTTCCTGATAAGGGTACCTCAGGTAGCAAGCAATAAACTTGCTCTATATATATATATATAGTCTTGGAAGTTTTTAACCTTTAAAACTGTACAAAAAATTATTTTTCATCATTCGTTAGAATACTAGTCAGTAAGTAATTCAATTACCTGCAATCACTGCATCAACTTTCTCTCTTGAATTCACTACAGTACCAGTAATAATTTAAGTTTTTAAGAGATCATCAGTTGTTTACAATGAAACACTGTTTCGGGGATATATATATATATATATATATATATATATATATATATATATATATATATATATATATATATATACTGCATAAGCATCGACTCAACACGCCAAGGGTCGTCTGGTTCATTTTAAATGTCGCCAAACAAAACATTTTTCTTCTTTGTTCTGAAAAGTTATTTGACCGACAGTACAGAATTGAGTGTAACTGTATATTTTGTTCGTTCGTGAGATGCAGACATCGTCTCGATCGCAAACTATTTTGAAAAGGTAAGGACAGTTAAAGTGGTACATGAAATAATCCGTTAAATAAAACAACACATTTTTCACTTTTTGCCACACGCCAACTACGTCGACTTTTAAAGGAGATACTTGAATATCTTTACTTTCATTTTTGTTAATTAGGTTTTTATTTATTGTAATTTTTGTCTTTCATTCTCGCTCTATATTTTTTGATGTTTTTCATTAATTTGGCGTGTCATTAGATAAGTCAACAAATGTCCACTGAAAGCTTTGTCTATACGCCAGTCGACCTGTTAGACACATTTCGACTTTAGGTAATATTTGGATTGACAACTTAGATGCGTCCAATCTTTTGTATAGAGTATTCTTTCCATTTGTTACAATTAGCTGTGAAATAGTATCTAAAGTTTTAAACAATACGTTCGTGGATCTATCACATTTATTTATGAAGTATTACATTTCTTTATGTATCATTTAAGTTTAAAATACACTTATTCTTAGTCTGTCACATTCAGGTGCTAAAATAGCATTTTGTCAGTCTGGCACGCTTAAGTTTATGTAACATACTCCAGTATAAAATAGAATTTGAATTGACAACTGACATGCGTCCAACTATCTATATAAGGTTCTCTGTCTATCAGTGGTTTGTTACTTACATGTATGAAATACAACTGAAAGTTTCTAATAAGATTTTCGTTGGTCTGTCACGTTTAAGTATGAAGTATCATAATTTCTTTTTGTGTTAATTAAATATATAAACTCACAATGTCTGTGTGTGTCCGTTGTTTCAAGATGCATCTCCTTCGAGAATCAACGTAACAGAGCGGCGCGAGCCAGGTCAGATAATTGCAATTTTTGTGGACCGTTGTTTCCTGATATTTTAACCGGTAAAACAAGTGCTAAGAGGTCAAGATTGAAATCAGTTATAACTTGGCAAGTGTAAGTCGACTAAACGTGTTATTTGTACGTGTGTGCAAATATACATTGATACATTAACGTTCGTTTTTAACTATTTTTTTTTATTCTCTGACGAGTCATATTTTTTACTTTTGAAATCGCTTCTACATATTGTGTTCAATATTATATGAGGTGAGCCAAAAGTAGTTGGACAGTAATTTATTTAGAGATCACGTATACGTACAACTACATGTGATAAAACAATTATATTAAGGAAAATTAGATATTATTTATCAACGCAAGTGCTCAAACTGTTTTATTTTCTTGACTTTCACAGCTTTCATGTCTGCTTCTTACGCTCCGACAAACATTTTCTACTTTTGGCTCATCCTGTATATAAGAATCGATAGAGAATTATACTACTACTACTACTACTACTACTAATAATAATAATAATAATAATAATAATAATAATAATAATAATGGCGGCCAGATAGTTAAATATAAAAAATAAGCCTTTTCTTGGTCTGTCATGATGAAAGATATAACATGAGTTTCGTTAGTCTGTCAAGCTTAAGTTTTAAATTTAAATACGCCTTAAAAAGGTCGGAGGTTACATCGACTGAAACGTTGTGTGAATAACATGTGAGAACAGTAGTCCTAATAATCCAAATAATTCGAATTGTCACGCTTAAGTTTGCAATAGTATTTGCATCGGAAGACGCGCACATAGAATCGACTCATTTTTTCAATTATTTTTAGCCAACATGGAGGATATGAGGGTATTAACCTCAATTTAATCCCTCTTTCGATTATAAATTATAAATGAGCATTGTCGCAAATCTTCACCATTCGCTCAGCTCTTCGCAAGACGATAATGAATTGATGATAATCAACTACGCTTCTTAAATCAATTCAATCAAACCGCATTACTCATTTTCCCCTCTCGAAAGTGACATTCATAAAAAGAACAATTATTTTATTTTGTTCTATAAGATGAAATTATTAACGATGTTTAAGCTCTCTATCAAATATTAACGATTTATTTTCGATTTGATTTTAGTCAGAACGTTGAGTCATTGGAATATATTATTGTTTGGTTCTTAACAGATTTCTTTCTAATGCTTGCAATGTTTTGAGCCTGGGTGAAAACTAAAATTAATATCAAACAAATCATGTGAACTCGGTGTCAAATATTGAATGAAATGTTAGTTACCGTTGGAAACAATAATCAAGAAAAGAATCATTTGTTTGGCGTGGCTAAGACATTAAATTGGTATTAAATAGTCGAGCGCTTTTATTGTTTATTTTTTAATTTTTATCGTACAAACAGCCTGCCGAAAACAATCGGCACATATACTACTAATTAGTGATACGCTATTATTAGTGAAATCCTACTCTATCAGTACATATATAGATAATCATCTACAGGCAAACTGACTCGCTGTATCACAACTCTCTAGTGTGGATAGACAAGCAGGTATTTCAAGCCTGGGATTAAACCAACAATCGAAGCGATAGTCAGTAACTCCATCCATCAGGCCACTGGAACATGCGCCGTCAGCAATTATATCCAACAATTGGTTAATGCAAGAATTGGTTGCCATTCTCACAGTGTCCATTTGTTTATTTACAAAGAGCTTTGCATTGTGCTAAAGTAGTAAATATCATTAGTAAAAAAAATGTTAGACTCGAGAATGAGCAATCTTGGATATGTTGCATAAGAGACCCTCGGTAGGAGGGTAAACAATAAATTAGACCTGAAAACGTGCCCAAGGGTCACGTGCAGAATCTTCGTATTGGCAAATACGACAACAAAAAAGTCGGTCACAAGTCTAGAAGAGCCCGAAGATGATGTCAAAGCGAGTGACAACATTCTTGCGAAACATGACGTATAATCTAGCTGTTCTCATCTTCACTGTGATTTTCACAACGTTTTGGTTGATGTAACATCCGACCTTCTTCAGGTGTATCTTATCGAACTCGGGAATTTGGACAAAATTTACTTCACGGGAGTATCATGCTCTTGCTCCTTTCAGCTATGACTGGTCTCAAGTAATTCGCAATTGTATTTTTCGGTCGCCCACACTGAGGATTGAACGTTCGGGAGAATATCACTTTTTTCCAATTAATTTTTCCATATATATATATATATATATATATATATATATATATATATATATATATATATATATATATATTAATGTGTTTACTTATTACTTGTATATATTATCTATTATTTATAATTAATAGTTCCAATACCGTATTAAAGTCTATACTAGGTCTGCTTAGTAATTGTTTGTTTCCTAGCATATGTGCTAATAATTTTTACTTCGTCCCATAATGGTAAATAGTTTCCCTTTTCCTTCCAGATATGGTCAGCTAAAGCTGATTTTTCAGTTTCCTAACGTACTACGGCTTTTCGATGTTCTTCTAACCGTACTTTCAGTGGACGACACGTTTCACCTCTGTATAGTTTCCCAAATTTACATGGAATTTTATAGACACAGTTCTTAGTGATG
>NC_136482.1:189536676-189601676 GCF_053919585.1 Euprymna scolopes
AACAAATATGAATAGGACAACAAATATGAAATGAAGTCACAAAATTATATATTGGTAGATGTAGAATGGATCATTTATTGAATAATGGAATACAAGGAAAATTTGGGGGAGAGAAGGAACTCTTTATGCCAGGGCATTTCGAAGCCTAATGTTTCTCATCAGAAGAGTAGAGAAGGTGCTAAATAGCATGGAGGAGATGCCACATCTAGCGTAGTGTTCAATAGGGACGAAAAAGATTAAGAGGAAGGTAAAAATGTATTTGTTTTTTTTTTTTTTAATAATTATTAGATCACGGTTAAGGTTTCGAATGAAACAGATTTCATTTTTTCCATCATATTTTCCGTTTTAACAATGGTTTCAAACATTTGTTTGATTAAAAATTCGATAATATGCGTAAACGCTTACTTTCTTAAGTGGTCTTATGATTTTGACCAGGACTGTATATATATATATATATATATATATATATATATATATATATATATATATATATATATATATATACGGGGTTGTCATACAACGTATAGTGTATTTTTCAAAAGTCACAGTATATGACAATGTATATAATTGTTGCAATACACCATTACAATATATATTAACTGCAAGATATTTCTATAAAAACGATTTGACCAGTATTCGTCTTACAAACACAGCATAAATCAGATCTGGGAAAAGTAAGGAATCCCATGAAGTGGAAAAAAACGTTTAAAACATGAAGAAAAACTTTTTACATTCAATCTCTCTTTTTTTTTTACTTTACCCCCCCTCCCTTCTTTCCAAAGTCAGTTTGCATCCACACCCCAAAAAAAATAAAAATAAAAAAGAGAAAATGTTTTTTCTGTCGTCTTAGTGCAGGAAATGGATGAGAAAAAGAAATTGCGCAGATACCACACACCCATCCTCATCATTACCACTCTTCCGAACGGAGCAGATTCCGATTCGCCTAACGATCATTTGAAATTGTAAGTAAGGGTTCACCCCTCATGATGGCACCAACTTCTGAGTGCTTATTTTTGTTGAAATATTCCATTGCTTCGGGCTTGGTACGATTTGGAGATACGCTGCCACGGATCACGTTGTTGTTGTTGTTGTTGTTGTTGTTGTTGGCACCACCAGAATTATATCCGTTTAAAAAGTTACCATTCCTCTCAGTCATAACTCCACTAACAGGTCTTCTCGATTTATGATGACTACCCTTATGGTTGTTGTGGTGATGTTGCTGTTGCTTGCTGATATATATTTGTGCATATATATATATATATATATATATATATATATATATATATATATATATAATTATTTCCGCAACCAAACAACGTCGCAACCCAAAAGAGCAAGGGCAGCTAACATACCGGAAGTCCAAGATTCGTGTTTCGATCTCTTGGCTTCCAGCTTGTTGGCTGTCATGGCTCTTGTGGACTGCAACGTTGTTCGGCTGTGGAAATAATTATATAATCTCTCAGTTTATATATATATATATATATATATATATATATAGCTTAATGTAAAAGGAAAAGAGAACGATCAATTTCTACAAAAGGAGACTTATCCGTATAATGCTAAGCTCGACAGTAATTATTGGGGCTTATACAATAGGCCAACAAGATTATGAAATGAAGACACAAAACTATATATAGGTAGATATAGAATGGATCATTTATTGAATAACGGAATACAGGAAAAGTTTGGGGGATAGAAGGGACTCTTTATGCCAAGTCATTTCGAAGCCTATTGCTTCTCATCAGAAGAGTAGAGAAGGTGCTATGAACCTTACGCTAGACGCGGCATTTCCCCCATGCTTCCTAGCACCTTCTCTACTCTTCTGATGAGAAGCAATAGGCTTCGAAATGCTTTGGCATAAAGAATCCCTTCTATCCCCCAAACTTTTCCTGTATATATATATATATATATATATATATATATATATATATATATATATAGGAAAAGTTTGGGGGATAGAAGGGTATATATATATATATATATATATATATATATATATATATATATAATTTTGTTCTAGAGCTTATAAGTGTAACTTTATAATGTTTAGAGTTTATTTCTGTCGTTTATTTGTGTATTTGCTCTTTATCTCTTTCTCACCTCTACAGCTCTCTTTTCCGCACACTTCTTATCTCCCTTTATGTCCCCCTCCTACATATCAGTCCATCATTGAATTAAATGATCCCCTATTCCATAAAACTGGGAAATCATAAAAGGAGGAGATGCTAAACCTATGTACTATTCAGGCACACTTCGAAAATGTAACTCTACCCAATAACCAAACATAATATCGTCTCCCGATCCCCGTTTTCATTCTTTTTCTCCGTCTGTCTCTCTATCTCCCCTCTCTCTCTCCCCTCTTTATTTCTCTATCTATTTCTCCTTCTTTTTTGTATGTACGTATATATATATATGCACACATCTAAATACACACATCTATATTTTATGCATATATTGTTTCCCCGTTCAAGTCTTTTCTTTCTTCCTCTTTATATATATATATATATATATATATATATATATATATGTATATATATATGTATATATATATGCATATATATATATATATATGTCTTTTTATATTGTATATTTTGCTTTCTGCTTGCTATTTTTCACCCTATTACCGTTCGAAAGTCAGATTTTTCAACTTTTGAATATAAATCGATCCAATAAAACCGATCAATGCAAAAATTGACACCTTCGTTTCGTTTCTTTTCGTTTTGTTACGATTTTTACGTTTGTTATCAGCCAATAAATATGTAGAATGCAATTGTTTCAGTTTTTAACCAATCAAATAAAACTATAAAAATGCACGAATGGCATAATTGTATCCTTGAGTGTCGAATACAAATCGACCGACGACTGTATAATGCGAAAGCGAGAATTACTTGACAGTTTGTCGTTGATAAAACGATTCATTGCAACCGAATGGTATTTAATAAAATAAAGGCATTTAAATAAGAATCACTTAGTATAGGTCTACGATAAATGGTGAAAATTGCTGCTATCTATACTAGCAATTGGATGGTATCATTAGTAAGTTGCAGAGCGAGACACATGCTGTAGTCATTTCAAATTATCATCAACATGCTATAACATCAACATGCTATAACACAACATGCTATAACACAACATGCTATAACACACGTATATATTTCTGCGGAAATATATTTCCTTTTAATATATACCAATCACGTAACATTTAGTTCATATGCCTTGACTTTCTCTTAGTGATCGTCAGGAGCTAATTACTTGACTTTTCTAGTTTATCCAATCAATAAATCGGCCGTAGATTGAAATGTAATGAGAAAACGGTACGAAGTATCAAAACACTGACAGTGTTCGTGATTCTCCCTAAATTTGGTAGCACTAGACTTACTTCTTACAGGGAAAGCAATGCTATCAATATCAGATACAGATTTGAAAGCAGATTTCCAAAATTCAACAACAATGTAATCTTGTTTAAAAGTGCTTTCTTTCTACAGTTAAGAACAGATTGAAGGAATTTAATCTGCGTGGCTGTATTACAACACGCAAGCCAATGATTTCTGTAAAGCTGCAATCAAGATGCAATGAAGATCATGACTCTTCATATTGGTCGAAAGTGTGTTTTAGCAACGAAAGCCAGTTCAAGACTAAGCAGTGATGATAGGGAGTATGTGCCTCAAAGGTAGGACGAAT
Source organism: Euprymna scolopes (assembly GCF_053919585.1). Taxonomy (NCBI): domain Eukaryota; kingdom Metazoa; phylum Mollusca; class Cephalopoda; order Sepiida; family Sepiolidae; genus Euprymna; species Euprymna scolopes. Next base: position 189,540,358 of record NC_136482.1, read on the forward strand.
AATTTAATCCTAAGTGCACAGGTTCAACGCTGCAAAGTGCTGGAAGTTCAGATTTTGAGTGGGTTCTTATTAGTGTCAAGAGTCCAGATCCTGTAACTCGCTTGCAAGGTCGAATATATTCGACCAAGTACATTACTAAGTATTTACTTTGGCCGAAATTTGGATAATAATCATATCTTCATGCAAGATAATGCTCCCATTCACATAGCTGGCAATGTCAAGAGGATCCTTGAAGATCATACTATTCCGTGTTTGAATTAGCCTGCAGTATCTCCAGACCTCATCAAAAACTCATGACATTAAATCAACCAACAGCTACGTAATGATAAGAAATCTGGAAGAACCTTGGACAGAAAATAAATAGAAGTGGGATGTTCATTCACCGGAGTATTGTCGTAGACTAATTTAAGGAATAAAAAAAGATTGCAGGCTGTCAAATAACAGTAGAGCTATGCTGCTAAGTATTGACTCGTTCATTGTATTCCTGTTGTATTTGTGTTGCAATTATATTCTAAAGTTACATTTAAATAACAATTTTCCGTTGCGCAGATGATTCTTTTTGCCTTTACGATTTGAAGTTATTTTTTAAATTGACATGAACACTAGGATATTTCAATTAAAAGTCAAATATAAACAGGTAAAATTATAGAAGAATGAAAGGAAAATCAAATGAGGTATGGTTTGTTTAAATAGTTACATTCAATTTAGCTTAAATTTGCTGTTTTTGAAAAAGTTACAAGTGCGGACTTAATTTTTGGCGCCACTATATATATATATGGATGTGTGTGTATGAGTGTGTGTGCGTTTGTGTGTGTGTGTGGGTGTTTGTTAAGTCACCATTTTTTCAGTTAAACAAACATTATTTACCGTAGTGTGCCACTTAATTAGTTCTTGGATAGAGGTAATTTGTTTATTAATTATTTAGTATTTCTGAATTGTGATATCTTGTTGCGCTGCCGCAATATATATATATATATATATATATATATATATATATATATATATATATATATATACATATATAAATATATATATATATAAATATATATATATATAAGCGAGATAAGACACTGATAGAATTCAGATGAACAATCCTGATACATATTACTTGAAGTAATACTTTCAAGGTGATCCTAGCCAAAAAGGAAAAGCTCAATATTTAAGAATAGAGCAATATATAAGTTTGGTGGTTAAATTTTAAATTCTGAAAAAACAACATATAGAGACATATATTCGAATTAAGAATTTATTGTTTGACAAAAGGAATATATACAAGGGGTTATGTTAATATCCTTAATCCATGGATTTTCAATATCATCAGAGGAAATTAAATGCGGTTAGCAAAATGGCCAACTGTAAATGGACGCTTATTTTGCTTTTCAGCCTAATTATTGAAAATAGTTGTTTGAGTGGTTGTGGATAATTATATGGAAAAAATTATACGAAAAGAGAAGTTGATACAACTTGGGCAGTTCATTATCGGAAGGAGTACAATGTTCTTCGGGGTTATAAATCCAGGTGGGCGAAAGGTATACGGGGGCAGTCGTATTCGTTTGTGCGTTGAGTGTGTGTTGGTTGCTGTAGTCCAAAAGCTTTCTCGGTGTTGATAAATTCCATTGTAATTATCCCCGTGAATAATAGAACTTGAGTATTGAGTTATGCATGCAATGGACCTCGAAATCAATAGTATGGGTAGCAAAATAGCAAAATAATCCGTGAGATGATATTCAGAACGGTGCGTTGGATCATCTCTCGGATCAATTTGCTATTTTGCTACCCATTCTATTGATTTCGATGTCCATTGCATACATACCTCACTACAATATGGCTGTCTTCAAGTCTAACGTAAATAAGTTCTTGATGAGCTGTTCCATATAAGTTATCAACTTTACCAAATTTTCATTACTAATGATTACTATAATGTCCAATTTCTACTGTACACTCTTTAACCCTTATCCCTGAGTGGCCTCTTGGCCTTGATAATGTGGTGATGCCTATGTAAAAAAAAAATCCACAAATGCAATTTGGATAGGTCTATGTTGTTCTCTGCAGATTTCCTGAATTTGACGCACTGAAAACATCATGTCCGCTCGCTGCGGAAGCCGCATTGCGATTCTGGATAAGCGCGGTTTGCAATCTGCTGGAGCCTTGGAAGGAGCACTCTGCCAAAGACTTTGCCGGTGATACTGAGTAAAGATATACCACGGTATATATATATATATATATATATATATATATATATATATATATATATATGGTAGGTTCCTTCAGTCTTGACAGATTATGGATATCAACTCATATCCACTCTAAGGGTGCTTGCAACTGGAAAGAAATTCGAGATAAGCGGAGAGCACAAACAGCGCCTAGAATTCCCAAATGGTACTGGCCAATCTCAACTTTGGTGATCGGACAAGAACCGGTGTCTCAATGTAATTATGCTCTCTCTCTCTCTCTCTCTCTCTCTCTATATATATATATATATATATATATATATATATAGAGAGAGAGAGAGAGAGAGAGAGAGAGAGAGAGTCGTAGTAGAGTGATACGATTAAATACTTTCAATCGTTGTAACTTAATAATTTGGAGTAATTTAACGCGTTATCCATTCAAAATATTCATTTCTTTTTGTCTTAGTCTTAACCGGCTCTACAGATCTTAAATTATGTCGAATTTCATGCCAGTAAGAAGCAATCATCAGCCTGTGAACCTGGTGTGGTTTAGTCATTATTTGTATATGTTTAACCTAAATTCTTTATCTCAAGACAGTAGAAAAATGAGTGAATATTCGTCCTACACGTGTAAAACCATTCCCTATTTTTATTCCATTGTATTGTTTCTTTACTTTTTGCACATTTGTCTTCACTAACAGAAATGTTTCAATATATCACCAAACAGAAAAACAACTTTTATCATATTTCATATTCTAAATCGTGTGATTGCTGACATATTTTTCTTATTTCTTTTGAAATAAACATAAAACATAAATCACAAATATAAAGTTGAAACCGTATTTATACGTTGGACTAAAAGCGGACCACCAAACATTAAAGAAGGAAATATAAAAGCAACAGTTGTTTTTTTTTTATGGCGTCAAACTTCAACAACGTTTTTACCTAAGAAGCAAAGCCTCTGAAGAAACTAAGTTGTATTGAAGATATGTTACCAATAAAATGCAGAGTAAATATGCGTGTCTGGTGCGCGATAAGACGAAAATATTGACAGGGTCAAGTGGATATTAATGGTTTTTATTTGCTGTTGCTGAATTAAAAAGAAAACACATCACACCTGGGTATATTTTAGTTTTTCTATTTCTCTCGCACATTTCGATTTTCGAAGCTGACATGAAAATGAAGCACGCTATCAATTCTAAGAAGTTGCAATTCCGGATGGCAACCATAACATGGCGTTGAATCAAACGAGGACGAATCGACAAATAGCATCACGTGCATTTGTGAAGGGTGACAAAAGGGATAGGGGCCATTTCCCATTGCTCCCTTCTATCTCTCGTGTTGTTTGTTATAATTCGTTTCTTATACAAAATTATCTCCCTTTCTTTCCTCTCATCTTTCACGTAATATTTTCTCCTTTTTCTTCTTATTTCTAATTTTCCACGATTATGTTTGTGTGTATTTAATTATATAATAACGCAGTTTCTACGAAACATTTGCACGAACAGAAGTCATTGATATATGCGAGATATTGATTATGTTCCATAACTATATTAAGATGCATAAATAATAATAATAATAATAATAATAATAATAATAATAATAATAATAATAATAATAATAATAATAATAATAATAATAAATAAATAAATAAAACTTTGAAAAAAGAATGGGAGAAATCGGAATCAAATGGAATGATTGGAAAAATATCACGAACAACAATAATGAAAACAGCTGAATTATTAAGGAAACCCCTTGAATCTTGAAACTAACACAGAGAAGCAATAAGCGCGGGACAGACAAACTGCTGCAAAGGCAAAACATGAAATACTACATGGAACCAAGAACACCGAAGCCGCATATCTATAAGTTCTCTAATCCCACTCAATCCCCCCTTGCCATATTACTGCCCCCCCCCCCAAAAAAAAAGATTGATGCCAAATAACCAAGTCGAGTCAAGGAGGGAGGAAAGACTGAGGAACTAACCAGACTTCCACCAGATAAATGCGAAGAGAACTGGGACCTTGGTTAGGCTTATTGCCACTCAAATTCCTGTGCAGACCAATAGCTGCCGCCAACGACAAATAAATGGCAAGCAGCTGTTGCGATAATGCAAATTTATTTGCAAATGTTATCGAAAGAAGTGGAGATTACTCGAAACCTAGGGAGACTTGTTGTCAATCAGTTTCCAGGGAACACAACATGCTGTTTTCAATGAGAGATCTTTGATGACCTGTGTGAAAGCTTCTTGTGAGCCAATAATAATAATAATAATAATAATAATAGTAATAATAGTAATAATAATAATAATAATAATAATAATAATAATAATAATAATAATAATAATAATAATAATCTATATATTTAGTACCTTTAACGCAGTACGTACGTGTGTCACGGTTTCCAGATTATAAATAATGCGATCAGGAGATCTTACTTATTAAAAAAGGAGTACAGACGGCGATGACATACGGCAAGCATTAAATTAGTATATAGATGCGCTAATGTAATGTTGGTGATGTGTTATTACGTTTTATCCTCCTTTTTAATGAATAGGATCTCCCGATCACCGCAGAGGTAATATACAAATTTAATTTTCAATGGTGTCACTTTAATAAAAAATACCTACCTGGTCTTCTGGCTAGGATACAAAGGTTCTATATGTTCTGTTTAAATATGATACAATGATATCGTGGGGTTTCTGTTCGGGTCGGGCGTCCATACATTGAAAATATGTCACAGATTCTTAGGTTACAGATTCTTATAAGGATATTGGAAATAAATCGTAATAACCAGATATATTCTAACATTACATTAACCAGATTAATTAGACAAATACTTTTAGTTTTAACAAAAGGCTACAATAATATCGCGAGGTCTCTATTTATGCTGAACACTCACAGAATGGTCAACAGCAATATATATTACACATAAAAGATGCTACTGTGGAATTTTCACAGGTCCAGCTAGTAACTATGTTAATAATACTATTTTTTAAACAAAACAAGATAGGTTGCTTAATCATTAATTAGATTTTCCTTTCGCTATCAGAGTGTAGGAGAAAGAATTCGCAATAACATCAAAATAGGAATTTGAAATGTAAAGAAGTAAATATAATTCCTTTTGCCGTTAAAATGTTTAAACCTATAACGAAAATCTACCATGCATAACTTAAACCAATTCACAATACAATTTTCTTTCTAATTCTTCAAAACGCCTGATGAGGAGCTACAAATATTCAAACGTGTTTTTACAAGGGAGTAACTATTTATCAAGGTATGAAGGCCAATGCGTGTACGATGGCCTTCGAAACAAGAATGTAGTTCTCGTTAGTAGATGGGATTGGTTATAATGTGACTATATAAGGTGACGGTTCAACAAGAACTTGTTTACATTCGACTTTAAGATTTTGTAGTCAGCAAAAAAAGCAGGTTAATGGACTAGAATTTCACGGGCGGGCAGTTATAGGAATAAAGATTTGTTCATAGAATGTGTGTTTAGATTTAGGCATAGATCAGGAGTGGGGAAAATTGCTGAAAAGAGCAGTAGCTAGAAGAGTGTGCTTTGTGAAAGTTTTGCAAGGGAGGAACATATATTGAAACTCAGACGAGCACTTGTCATGAAAATAACAATAGAGCAGAAACAGGCTAGCAACGACTCTCTCTGGAAAAGAGGTTGCAGAGAAGAGGAACAGGCATCAACTATAAAGTTTCGAAACCGGTTTTGAACTTTGTCAAGGCAGGATAGGTAGGCGAGCATCTCCTACTCAGATGTGGTAACAATACTCCATTTTAAGATTATGAAGATAGAGCATTGCGTCGGGAATGAGATAATCTGGAGCAGCAGAATAATGCAAGCTTTTTCCGGCAAGTTTGCCAACAAATTTGATTTAGGTTTTCAAGTTTAGGTCAGAAAGGGGGGATTAGACCTAGAGCTTTCTTTAGACGAGAGACATTCATATAAGTTGAGGCATAGAAGGGATCAGAGCGTTTATGGTGAAAAGATAGAAGCTTGGATTTTGATGCATTGAAATCAACCATCCACCTTTTCCCCATTGCACTATTTAAGTGAAGACTTCTATGAAATAATAATAATCATAATAATAATAATAATAGTTATTATTACTATTATTATTATTATTATTATATTATTATTATTACTATTATTATTATTACTATTATTACTATTATTTTTATTATTATTATTACTATTATTATTATTACTATTATTATTATTACTATTATTACTATTATTATTATTACTATTATTATTATTACTATTATTATTATTATTATTACTATTATTATAATTATTATTACTATTATTATTATTATTACTATTATTATTATTACTATTATTATTATTATTATTATTACTATTATTATTATTACTATTATTATTATTATTACTATTATTATTATTACTATTACTATTATTATTATTATTATTATTATTATTATTATTATTATTATTATTATTATTATCTTCATCTCTGTTTCTATTTTTTCAATCCTCTTTTGCCGCTTGCTGTTTAATTATTAATATCTCTATTTCTTTGTTTTTCCCTGTATTTTCCTTAGTTTTACAATTATAATTTGTGGATCATACAGTAATAGCAACGGCATAATTTTCAATTGTAAATTGAAATTTTGACACAATAACAATTTCCGTTTTTATCAAAATATAAAAACATGACGGAATCGGTGCTTCCGTTTCAAAGACGATGCTTCTTGCATATTTCATGTTTCACAGTTTCCTTCTTTTTTTTTTTAAATCTCTTTACTTCACTATTTCTTTCTTTTCTCCCATATTGATGTCTTTATCGTTTTCCTTTTATTTTCATTCTTTTTGCTTTTAACTCTTCCAATCATTCGTTTTCATATTATCTTAATTCCTTTCATTTAAAGTTGCGTCCGCGTATCTGTCATGTTTCAATATGAAATATAATTTACAGCGCTATGCACGCTGATCGACTGGACTTATCTTATTTTAGTTACGCCCAAGATTGTCTATAAAAATAAATGTCAGTAGATCCGTCCGTCACTTAAAGTTAAAATAGCATAATTGTCGGTTTTCAACGTTTATATTTGAAATAAGATTTTCTCATGTCTGTCACAACTGAGAAGCTAATATTTTCATCGGTCTGTTAATAATAAGTTTTAAATAGTATTTAGGTCTTCCACGTCAAGTTTAAAACGGAATTTTCCTTAGTGCTTTGCATATGCATGGATGAAAATATCCGCCGATCTCTAATTCTTATATTAAAAATAACATATCTGTTTGCCTGTCACACTTAAGTTCAATATGAAGTTTTTTAGGGTCTGTGTAACTTAATGAATTAATCGCATTTACGCTGGTCTTTTCATCTAATGAATTAAATAGTATTTTTATTTTAGACGATTCATTTTAAATAACAATTTCACTAAAGATTTGATTTATATTTTCGTCACAAAACGTGCAAATGGAATGAATCAATTGTAAGAATGCGCTTAATTGTTTGAGGGAAGATTTGGCTCCAATCTCTGTGGGTTTTTTTTTTTCAGTATAAGACATTTACAGCATGAACTCTTTTTAAAACTATAACGTTTAAAAAATCTTTTGGTTTTTCGTGTGACTTTCTTCATGCGGAATTTTCATGAACAAGGCTTCTTTGAAAAAACTTCCCGTCTATGGGCCACATCACGGCTCTGATTTTCTGCAGACTATAACATAGTCTTCGAATTCAATGTCGATGAATACGTGCATAGGATCATCTCATTAACACTTAACACATGTGGCTTTTCACATTTATAATTGGTAACTAATTCGAAGAATTTCTTGTTCTCTTTTATTACTATTCATAACTACCCTATTCTTTTCCTCTCTTTCTCTCTCTCTCTTTCTCTCCCTCTTCCCTTCTCCTGCTCTTTCTCTCTCTTTCTATCTCTCTCTGCATATATATATATATATATATATATATATATATATATATATACTGCGTATCAAATTATTAACGAGTTTACATTGTTTTTAAATATTTAAGGAACGAGTGAATAAAAATCCATGAAACTTTGAGAAAGTGCTTACAATACTATTCAGCTACTTCAGTCCGAAAATAAAAGTATTTAAAGCAGTATTAGCGAAACTATGGCAAAGATAGAAATATATGTTAAGTTTAGTGTGTCAAGTTATTAACGTGGTTGATTCAGGCATTACATAAACTAGGAAAATTCCTTAGAACACAATAACTACATAGCAATTTCTACGTTGACAATATTAGTATGGCATATGCGATTCATTTTTACGAATGACTTGTAAAAGACGTTGGTCCACAGAATTAGTCATTTTGTGATGTCTTCCACAGTTATTTCTCGCGATACCACTTGGAGATCATCACACAACTCATCTTTGCTCTTACATTGGCATTCACTTGCATAGACGCGTCGCTTCATGATACTCCAAACGTTCTCAATTAGGTTCAAATCTGGTGAATTTTCAGGCCACTCCCTCTTCCGTAGCCCAGAGAACCCCAGTTGTTGCAAATACTCTTTGCTTTTGTTTGCTGCATGAGAGGGAGCATTATCCTGCATAAAAACGATGGTTCTTCTGAACGTCAACCTTTGCTTCTTCAGCTATGGTTCAAAATGCTCCTTTAGAAAAGCTATGTAAACATTTGACGTCATTTTTACGCCTTCTGCGACTCTCCATGAACCAACAAAAGCACGTCCGATAATCCTAGCCCAAATCATTATCCCACCATCACCTTGTTGGCGCCTTAAACGCTGATGACGATGTCGTCCATCTAGTATCCATCCCTTGCTAGAGCAAGGGATGGATCCTAGCCATCAAGAGTGATACGCACTTCGGCCGTGAACAAAACTTTGGAAAAATCCGTTTTCATGTTGTCCTCTTCCCATTTCAATCGGTTTTGTATGTGATGGTGCGTTAATGGAGGCTTTGTCACGGCTAAACAGACCTAGCCACTTATTTCAGAAGCCGACATCGAGTACTTTTTGGGATATTCTTTAATCCGGCTCGGTCAAAGACTTCTCGACTTGTCTGCCCAGTGTTCTGAACAACTTCACGTTTAATTTGGAGTAGAGAACGGTATGAAAAAACTCTAGATTTGCCTTTATAAGCTGTCTTACGTACTTTGTAGAGTACTTGACAAAGTTCTTCACAGTTTGATGGTACCTTCCTATCAGTTTCGATATTTCGAGGGTAATTTCAAATTTTGCTGTTCTGTAATAGGACTCTTTTTAGAACTACTCAATCTGCCTTTACGACTCATTTTATTAACGAAACAAACTGCCTTGTTAATAATTTGACACACTTCAAATACCGTGGATTCAGCAATTACGATGGCAATTTGTTTACATTGCGCGAAACAGTACGAAAATTTCATAGTACGCGCAGCTCAGCATTGCCAACGTTTCCGAAGCTTTTGATACGAAACTACCGGTAAGTTTCTGAAACTGGTAAAAAAAATGTCATCTCGTTAATAATTTGACGCGCAGTATATATATATATATATATATATATATATATATATATATATATATATATATATATATATATATATATCCCTAAGTATGCTATGTTCCTCCACACGGCACCCATCCCAAAATTGCTGTAGTCCACCTGTCTTGGATATTTCGAATAAAAAAAAGCTTCTGACTTTGTTTAAATTGCTTCTACGCTCATATGAAACTTATATTAGCCCCAGGAATCCACATTAAGTAAACGTTTCTCCTAGCAAAATATGTCCCATATTCCCCACACACAAAGCACTATTATTGATATCTCATTTTGCTCGGAGCACCTGGCACAATAACGAGTTGTTAACTACAGTTTCTACCTGCAAATTGTACAAGTTCTGTTACAGGAAAGAATTCTGAACAAAAAATGAATACATGATAGTGGTAATATTCTTAAGATACGTCCATTCATCTTGCACCTTTAGCGACCGAAAAAAGACACGCGAATATGGTCTTTCAAATAATAATCGTTATAGACCAAAGAACATATAATACTAAATTAAACCACGATAGACAAATTAAAAGAGACTATGAAACGAAAGCGCCGTTCAAAACTAAAATAATGAAACCGAATTAAACCAGATTAAATTGGAGTTCATACTTACTACGATACAAAAAGATATATAAATATTGAAAAGAAAAACTGTTACTCGGCTTGTCAGTCCCGTTTTTAGTTTGAAAAGAAAATAATGCAAGGGAGGAGAATAACTATGCCAAGCGACACCAGGTTCGAATCGCATTAGTTCTTTGGTATGATTCACACTTACTCGTTCTGTAAGTATCCGATTTTAGACAGAATCGAGATAATCAATACCAACAGAATGAAGCCGGTCCAAAACATCGTTGTTGATTTATACATACAAGGTGCCTGCAATAGGTTTCCGTACATTTTCGTATGGGCACTTTTATTGATAGTACACACATGAGACTCTAATCCCCTTTGAAGTATTCTCCTCTGACTGCAATGCACTTGCTGTGCCGACCCAACAACTTCTGGAAGTCCCCATAGAAGTCCGCTTTTGTGAGAGTATCAATTACCCTCGTCACAGCCTCTTTCATCTCTTTAATTGTCTCATAACGACAGCCTCTAAGGTTTTTCTAGAGCAAGGTCTGGTCTATATTGAGGGTGAGAAACCGTCTGGATGCCCATTTTAGCCAAATCGTCTGTGACAAGGATGGAGCACACTTTGGACAAACTTCGCGTAAATCTTCCGTATCTTCAGTTTCTCGCGAATAAATATGTGCCAGTTCCCACACTGACATCAAAACGTGCACGTATTGTTTCATTAGATACACAACGACCTTATTGATGAAATTCTTTATTTGGTCAAACAACTCTGGTGTTCTGAATTCCTTACTCCTCTAACACATCTCATCATCCCTCAGAGACTCCCTGCTGTCTTTGAATCTCTTATGCCACTTCAAAAATGTTTGATTCATGCAAGATTGTCTCAAAGCAGTCTAAAGCACTCTATACGTTTCTGTGGCATTTTTTCCAATTTTAAAACACGATTTTATTGCATATAGATCTTCTGAAGTGTCCTCAGATTGCATAGTTGACATTTAACAGCTGTGACAATCAGGCTTTAGTATGGTGTATTCCCATTCCTGCTGTAGCTGTTCATTTGAACCTAAAATTATAAAAATTAGTCAATCATCTCATAAGATGTATATAACAATAACAAAATGAATTTTCCAAAATCTACGATAATTTTAAATGTCTTTACAAAAAAATCGGGAAACTGTTTTAAAGCACTTCGTAATTACATTCTTCCATTTTGATAGCAAGACTTATCTAAACTAAGATACGTCCGTTCGATTTGGGCAACTTCTAATTTGACCTGCAGTAGTTTTGCCGAGAGGTAAACGGTGTTACTCATAGCGATGTTGTGACGCATGTAAGAAAAACTATTTTTGGTAATTAAACATGAGATTTTTGTGGAAAAATATCTTTCTATTTCTGTTCAGAGATTAAGAATTTTAAAAGATTTTAAGATTAATTTTATTTTATTCAGTTCTTCCGGAATAGTACATCGTACTACTTATATCTATCTTTTTTCTCTCTTTCTTTCTCTCTTTCTTTCTATCTTTCTGTCTTCATCGCTCTGTATTTCTGTTCTATTGTTCTGTCAGTTACTAATTCTTTCTTTTTTAGTATATTATTTTGTTTCTGTCACTCCCACCTTACCCTGTCTTTGTGTGCATATAAATTCGCTTTGATTTTGTATAGAAAGTAGTTTTATCTATCTATCCATCTATCTTCTCATTTTTCTTTCTTTCTCTAACCTTCTCTCTCAATCTCTTTCTCTTTTTATCTATCTATCTATCTATCTTCCTTTTCTTTTCCTCAAGTCGATCTCTCTATTTTCTCCTTTCTACATAACTTTATATTCGGTCACTCACAGGGTGGAACGATAAAATTGTCGCCATAAGGAAAAAGTACTAAAACTTTTAATGAAAACAACAATTCAGGTAACTTGATTATGTAGTAGAATTTACATTTATTCAATGAAGCCGCCTTCAGCCTCAATCAGCACCTCGATACGGGTATGGAACTGAGAGCATGCTTTTCCACAAGTGCCGGCGTAAGCTTGGCCAATACTCGACGGATGGTCGCAATCAGGCTGTCCTTGGTGTTGGGGGAGGTCATGTTGGTGATGTTTTCGACATATGACTAAACGAACTAGTCCAGCGGGTTAAGGTCAGTATGAGGTGGGAGAGTCAGTGGGAGAAGTGTACTAAGTCGTAGCACTCCTTCTGAAGCCAAGCCTGGGCTTCTTTGGACCTGTGGGCTAGCGCCGAGTCCTGTTGCCACGTTCAGGGTCTGTCAGCGGCCACCCGATTGTACCACAGGATCATCACTCTCTACAGCACATCCAGGTACATTTTGATGTTGAATTTCAAGCTGACTTCGAAGATATGAGGTGACATGATATGGCCCTCACTTGAAACCACACCAAAGACCATAACCGTAGTCGGAAACTTTGTTTTCATCACCATGGGCACGTCCCAGTTATTTGTAACAATCCAATGATGCATTTTGACAGTGCTGGCAATATGTCTACATTAGATCGATTGTGAGCAGTAGTTGTACAGCGGCGCATCTCTGATCCCCCTCATTGAGCATTGTGTCCTTTTCAGATATGATAGAAAGTTCCTATCGCTCTTGGAATTTGTATACAACTGGCCAACTCATAAATGGTCTGTAACAAAAGAAAACAGTTTTCATCAAAAGGAAATGGAATCATGTCATTATTTCTAGGGCGACGATTTTATCGTTCCACTCTGTATTTGCTTTCCCTCTTTCTTTCTTATCTTTCCTTTCTCTTTCTTTCTTATCTTTCCTTTCTCTTTCTTTCCTTTGTGCGATCTATGAGCATATCTATCTTTTATTCTCTCTATATATATCAGTGTCTTTTTAATATTATTACTCATTTTCTTCTTTTTTTACATATGCATCACCACTTATCAAGGCCAAGAGGTTAAAGAGTGTAGTAGAAATTGGACAATATAGTAATCGTTAGTAATCTTCTTTACCTTCCTCTCTTTTGCTCGCCTTTCTCCCTCTTTTCTTTTTCCATCACGCATTGTGCGTGCCAAAAATTCTCTAGGACAAAAAAATAGCTTTAATTTTTGCTCCAAATCCTCAATTCACGTTCTTTTTTAGTATGAAAGGAAATCTTAAATAAAAGTGTCAAAATTGATTTTTAATATCAGAGCCGAAAAAGAAAAATTAGTCTAAAAACGAATTCTTCACAAACAAAACAGATGTCGGTATCTTCGTCTATGAAATAATTGTTTCTTAATTGCATCGCGTCACGTTTTACAGTTAAAACTGGCACAAAGTTCCAATTACGTGGACACTTATTACGGAATTTTTTTGTAGTTGTTTATTTTTTTGTTTGTTTTTTAATTGACCAGTTGTGCGCAATTCAATTATTTGTCGATTTCTTTGCGGGAAAGCAACTATATTTTTTTTTTAGATGTGAATTTCAAACGCACCAGTCTTTATTTCTTTCTCTCTCTCTCTTTCTCTCTCTCTCTCTCTCTCTCTCTTTCTTTCTCTCTCGCTCTCTCTATCTTTCTCTCTATTGTTCTCTCTCTCTCCGTTTCTCTCTCTCCTTCTCATGTTTCTTTCATTCTCTCTTTCCTTGTTTTTCTCCGTTGAATGTTAAACTGACATTCTGTGCAAGTTTAAAAAGTCCCACGACTTCAAATTCGGAATGAACAGTAAAAGGTAAATAATTTTTTAATGGAAATCACTCAAGGCAAGTCATGAAATTTATTTGAAGAGGCAAACAATATTACTTCCCAATTATTTATTTATAACACTTTTTTTAATCGACGAGAAATACTGGGGGAGGGGGGTCCAAAATGAATGCCTCTTATTTTTTATTCCGCCTGAATTGATCATTGCAAGAGGATTGCAAATTGCATTTTCCTAGTGACTGAACGCATGCATTCATAATCTGAAAGTTTCATATCTCTGTTGCACATATTGACAGTGTTAGACTTTATAATAAAGCTACTTTTGCAATGGACGTGCATCAGAAGCAGAGATGCCTCGTTTAATTCCTAGCAACAGTGTGCTGTGAATCGTGGTGACTATGTGGAAAAATAAATTTTGGGGCACAAAATGTCGCTCATTTTAATGGTACTATCCTATCTTTGTAGCTCTTCAACATTTGTAGTAAAAAAAATAAGAGGCTTTATTTTTTTAACAATCCTCGTATGAGTAAGTGCGCCTCAAACGCCCATGCACAGCCATCGTTCGCCGCTGGTAAAAGATGCATTGACGATGAGAGTGATAATATAGATAAATAAATTCTGAAAAACAAAAGGTATGTCGTACCAAATGGTATATATATATTAGTTAATTGGAATTCATTATTGAGATGAGTATTATTAATTTTTATTTATCGCGCACAATTATACTCATCTTTTTCTAAGTTGTTCCACGACGTTTCGGCCAACTATTCCTCTGGCCTTCCTCAGGTGGTAACTGCGACGGGATAGAAACTCTGAATCTCCTGACTGCATCCACTGCAAACACCGCCTTCTGTAGTTGTCGTCTTACCACGTTTTAGCCAAGTAAGCATCTGGCCGACCAATAGTTGGCCGAAACGTTGTGAAACAACTAAGAAAAGATGAGGATAATAGTCCACAATAAATAAAATTAATAAATAATACTCATCTCAATAATGAATTCCAATTAAATCCTATATATACCATTCGGTACGGACACGACCATGGAAAATCAGATAATAAACATGAATTTATAAGACCAAAAAATTCAACCTTGATCGCCCTTCGATGCAGTTGATAGAGACGTTGAATCTCTACGGTTTCAGGTAAGAATTGTCTGAAGATAGCGGTTTCAATCCTACCCAAAGCCGACCAGAGGCTTACTTGGCCAAAAACGTGGTGGGAAGACAACAACTACGGAAGGCAGTAATTGCAATGGAGTTCCTATCCCGTCGCGATTATCACCTGACGAAGACCAGAGGAATAGTTGGCCGAAACGCCGTGAAACAGCTAAGAAAAAGATGAGGATAATTGTGCGCGATGAATAAAAATGAATAAAATGTCTCTCGTTGTACCACTCCCGCGTTCGTAGCTTTTTAACTGTTTTAGTTTAAAAAAAAAAAAGAAAAAAAAAGAAGCTTGACTTTAGAAAGAACTCTCATATGACAGAGCGCGCTCCGGATGCCCATAAAAAAAAAACATCGCTTATTGCTGGTAAAAGTGCATTGAGAATGGTGTTTGTCATGTAGAAAAAAAGTCTTACTTTCGGAACGACTGTAGCATTTCTACGATTTAAAAAATAAACAATTTACTATTAAGTAACATAACTAACGACACGCTAAAACAATAAGAAATAATTGCGATATGAAAAGAGGAATTAATATTTAAAATAAAAATAAAATAATATTAAATCCTTGAGTGAATTCTAGTAAGTGATTGTAGCTGCATTCCTTACCCTCTGTCTACCTCTGAGAAAATTAACTTCACTCAATGGTTGTCGTGTTTAAAATAATTGTTTAAATTAGGTGCCCCATGACTTCCACATCGTCTTAGAATACCAATGAAGAAAGAAGAATAAAAGGCCAACTGCAGATATGTAGCTAATGTTATTTATCTTCGTTTAATAGCCATTACTAGGGCTATAACAACAGCATATTTTTTCATTGTTTTGACTCTCGAGTATATATCCGACACAGTTAAACACAGTTAATCAACAGAGAACCACATCACTCTATATAAAAACATATAATATATCAATGGATACACACTCGATAGTCAAAACAATGAAAAGAATATGCTGTTGTCACAGCCCTAGTAATTTTTTTAAGAGTTACATGATTGTGATCTATTTCTGTTTGTATTCGCACACGATCACTTAAATGATTATTATTGATTGAAACATGTATGTTAAAACTCGCGTAGAAATACATTATGCAATTCGAACATTTTTGTGCATATTCAGTTTTCATAATTTCTGCCCAGCTTTATTTTAGCACTTATTACAAAGAATTTCAGATAGACAGCATAGAGGCTTGATGTAAAAACAGTCTGTCATTTGGAATAACGTGCCAGGTCGACGCGAAACTCGGGATTTCAAAAGTCTTTTAATTCGCTTGCCGAATCATTTTACCTTACATTCTTGTGTTACTGTGTCAATGAAACTCCCAAATCAACTTAAGTATAAACATGTTGGTATTTTTATATAAAACTCTGTTGCCCGTATTTTCTTTTTCGATTTTTTATTATTTTTAATCATACAAAATGTAACAAGATATTGTGTCTAAATTTCTATATTCTATTTTTATTAATGCTTTGTCATAATCATTTTTAAAAGGGAAAAACATCAGAAAATGTAATAAAAACAAATTTTGTATACTTGTATGCATGGTTATATCCTATATAAAAAAACGCATTATGTCTGCCTCTTTTTTTCAAACTGCATCTCCCACAAGACGCGAAGTCGCAAAACAGAAGAAAGCGGGTTAAATGATTTTATTTTTATGGACCGTTTTTATGGATCTTTGTATTATATTCATTATTGTAGAGTCAATTCTGTATCTATTATTTCATATCATATTATAATCAATATACAGTGGTGAATTAAAAGTAAAAAAAAATTATGACTTGAGTGCCGTAAGCTAGAGTCGAAACCAAAACCAAAATTTATAAGATTCGAGCAAGCGAGAAGGAAAGGACGTCCGGACGATCCACAGAGTTTTATAATTATGAATATATATATATATATGTAATTCTTTACTATAATAATTATTAAATGTATATATATATATAATTATTATAATAAATAATTATTTATATAGTATAAAGTATATATATGTATATATATATATATATATACTTGTATATACATATATATGCATACATATATATGCATATAATAATATTCATACATATATATATATTGATATTCTAAACGATGTTATTATATAATATTAAAACGATGAATCTAAATTTAAAAGACTTGACGAAATACGAGTTGATAGCACTTTGAACACTGAAGTAAAACTTCAGTAATGTGTCCTTCTATTACATAGGTAGAAATTTATTTATAAGGATACTTACGACAGGATCCGGCCCATGGGTTTACAGCACCCTAGAATATATGGGCTGCCTAAAATCCACAAGAATGGGGTCCCTTTAAGACTTATTTTTTCCATAATTGGTTCACCCCAAAATGAATTGGTCAAATGGTTGTCCGAGATTCTTGAGCTTGTACTAAAAGAGTTTTCAGGTAATGATATAGTGGATTCTTGGATGCGGGAACTTGATTGTAATTCACAAACAAACTTTTTATGTTCTTTTGATGTTACTAACATGTTCATAAATGTACCCCTTGATAAAACCATTCAAATGTGTGCTGACATGCTTTATCGGACCACACTAACCACTCCCACTTTTCATGAAAATATTTACCTAGAACTGATGGAGCTAGCCACTAAGTCGGTTTGTTTCAGCTTTTATGTCGTAATGTATCAGCAGGTCAACGAGGCAGACGTTTGGGTGCTATTCTAGCAAATATTTTCCTAGGCTTTCAGCAATCTTCACTGTTCACTCGGGTTTCTAGATCCTTTCGTTAATGGTGTTAACTTGCATGACATTTTGTCATTTTCAAATCTCACGACGAAGTAAGTGGCTCTTTTCCCCGAACTTAAATAGTGTCCACTCTGCACTCAATTTTACTGGGGAGGAAGAGTAGAACGACTCTTTACCATTTTTCGGCATCCTTGTAGAAAGGGCAGGGAACCGGAAACCGACATTTACAGGCCTGTATATCAATTGGGATTCTTTTGCCCATACCAAGAGAAAAATCAGTTTGATCAAGACTTTGGTCCACCGTACCCTCACGATTTGCTCGACTAGCAAACTTGATAAAGAATTAAAGAAAATAACTGATATTCTTGCGAAAAATGGTTTCCCTGAGGGTATAATTTCAAAGCATATTCGCTAAGCTCTTGCTAAATTTAATACCAACCCTTTGGTCTGGCAAAGTGTCCAGTTTATCTGAAATTCCTTATATTGGTTCTATCAGTAAAGGGTTTGTCGATAAAATTACTTCGGTTGTATCCCACTGTTTCTATGCGGTGCGGCCTCGTGTGGTGTTCGGCACTAAAACTGACTTCCCAGCTTTTAAAAAAAGATACACTTCCCACACTACAAAAATGTTTAGTTGCATACAAATTTAAATGTCAGTGCGATGGTGACTATGTGGGTCGTACGTTTCAACGTCTAGGAGTCAGATTGGCACATCATGTCCCTGCATGTTTTCGAAAATCCCGGGGGTTTAAAATAAATACATTGTTGAACACATCCGGGCGTTCACAGAACACATCCGGGCATTTACGGAGCACACCCGGGCGCTCATGAGTCATTAATGAGTGCGCACTTGTATGACAATAAAGCATGTGGTGTTGTGTATTCGGATGGCTGTTTTCGCACTGTACACAAGGCCCGTTCCAAACAGCATCTTAATATTTAGGAGGTCGTAAGTGTACTAATCCGTAAACCATCTCTCTGTAGGTAAAAGGAGCTGTCGCATAAATTAGACCTGTTTAAAGAGCTCTAATTAACTGAAAAGAATGCCTACATTGCGTCAATATTCCTTGTTTCTGCACTTATTTGAAGACAAGTAAAATATTTCCCGTCCCGAGTTCTGAAATATGGATGATATATCACGGATTATATTTTATTTAATTCGCCCCGTGTAGTTTAAATTTTTTTTTTGTTGTTTTTTTTTCACCTCCATTTTCAATTATGTATAAATTGTTTTATTTTAATCGCTACCGACGTTATCGCTTGAAAAGTTTTTTTTTTAGTTTTTTCCCCCCATTGATCTTATTCATAAGTCTAATAATGGCTCCACTTGCCCTTTTTAAAACTTTGATAAAATTTTGTACAACTTAAACCCTTTATATATATATATATATATATATATATATATATATATATATATATATATATATATATATATATATATATATATATATGCAGTGATGATCATATTTATTGGCACGGTAAAATAAAAGTTAAATTTTGTCTAATAAATTCTAAAAAAGGGATTAAATTAAAGAAAATAACAAAGTATATTATGTATTTTTAACTGGCCTTTCCGATGCAGCAATCGGATTTTAGAAAAAATAAATAACAAAGGAACAACAAACATAATTGCAAAAAACCCTTGTTCAAAATTATTGGCACGGCTTTGTTTTTCTTTTAGTATCAGTATAATATCAATCAATTTCCGGTTTACGTGCTTTCTGAACTTTTTTATAGCCATATTATGCTTGTTTAACGCTAATTCAGTGAATAATTTTTTTCAGATAATTTTTAGATAGAGATTTATTTAAACTATTATAAGTGACTAAATTATAATTTTCAATCGCCATGGTTAAAACTAAGGAACACAGCGAAGACGTCAGGAAGCTTGTTGTAGCATGCCATACCAATGGGGAGGGCTATGATAAGATTTCAAAGAAGCTAAACCTTCCCAAATCCACTGTTAGAGCCATAATAAACAAGTTCAAATCGCAAGGCCACGTTATGAGTTTAGAGGGTAGAGGGAGAAAAAGGATTCTTTCCCCAAGAGATGAACGGAAAATTGTTCGACAAGTAAAACAAAACCCAAGGATCTCTGTTGGGGAGATTGTTGATGAACAGAGCACCTCTGGAGTGAATGTATCTCGACATACAGTTGGTAGAGTTTTGAAGAGAGCTGGTTTAAAAGCATGTCGTCCGAGAAAGACTCCCTTATTGAAGCCTATGCACCTGAAAGCAAGGCTAGCCTTTGCAAAACGTCATATTGATAAAGATGTTGCATTCTGGAAACGTGTTCTATGGACTGACGAAACGAAAATAGAGTTATTTGGCCATAATAAAGTGTCTTATATTTACAGAAAATCTGGCGAAGCTTTCCTGCCTAAGAACACCATACCCACAGTGAAGCACGGTGGAGGCAGTTTGATGTTTTGGGGATCCTTTGCTGCCTCTGGACCAGGGCGACTTGTTAAGGTCACAGGTAGCATAAAAAAGGAAGATTATGTTAAAATATTGGATGAAAACCTGAAAGACTCTGCTAAAGAGCTCTCACTTGGTCGTCGTTGGTGGTTCATGCAAGATAATGACCCAAAGCATTCGGCTAAACTGACTAAGAAATGGCTTGAGGACAATCATATTAATGTTTTGGAGTGACCATCACAAAGCCCAGACCTTAATCCAATTGAAAATTTATGGAGAACATAAAAATTGAGGGTAATGCAAAGGAAGCCTAAGAATCTTATTCAATTGGAGGATTATTGTCAGGAAGAGTGGGCTAAAATTACTACTGAAGAGTGCAACAACTTGGTTGTAAACTATGAAAAGTGACTGAGGAAGGTAATCAAGGCCAAAGGCTATACAATTGATTATTAAATAAATCGTGCCAATAATTTTGAACAAGGGTTTTTTGCAATTATGTTTGTTGTTCCTTTGTTATTTATTTTTTCTAAAATCCGATTGCTGCATCGGAAAGGCCAGTTAAAAATACATAATATACTTTGTTATTTTCTTTAATTTAATCCCTTTTTTAGAATTTATTAGACAAAATTTAACTTTTATTTTACCGTGCCAATAAATATGATCATCACTGTATATTATGGCAGTAGAGCTTAGTCTCCTAGAAGTACATCCAATGAAACAACATGTTTCTACGATAAACTAAAGAGTGAGATACTTCAACTTTAGGTTATAAAAAAGAATATAAAATGAAATAAAATAATAAAAATTATCCCTTACCGAAGTTAAGATATGGAGAGATAAAAGCCTGTGAGGAATGGATTGTTAAAGACCTCACTGATCCTCCCCCACAACTAACCCCCGCACATATTAGATGACAAGATTCCAATTTTGTAAACAAAATAATAAAATGTCTTTTGTGTCTTCAAATTTCAGTTTTCAAGGTTAATTTTTGGCCTGAAGGCGTAATCTCCCCAGTAAAGGGTGATTAAAGAAACATGTATGCATATATGTAGCCATCAATGTTTTTATAAATAAATTTCATATATATATATATATATATATGACAAACAAATACTCAGTTCCAAGTGACAGTCTTGTGAAAGTTGAAGGTTAAATCCTCAATACGGTTCATACTAAAATACAATTAAGAATTGTTAAAAACGTGTACTCGGTTATTGCTGAAAGAACAAGAACAAGCTATGCCCGTTGATTAAATAACAGACTCCGTTCGAAATTCGATACAAGTTTTCTTGTTTTGCAAGATGCACACGAGGACGGTCGCTTAGATCTGAAAATAATATCCACGACTAACCTAAATAATAACAATCGTGAAAATGCTCTTTTGCTCTGTAACGTCACAGTAAATGTTACGACGGACAAAGCATATTATTCAGATGCATGAACGCATTTAAATATTTTGTTGGTTATGATTTTTTTTTTTTTTGCCTATCAAACTTGAAAGGTTTCAATTATACAGGCTGTCGACATAAGCCTTCTGCTTCAGTAACTTTCTTTTCCATTCTCTCAACACTTTTTAGTGCGATTACTTAAAGTTCGACCCAATCCCTTCTTTGATTTGAAATTGATCAATAATCGATATCTGTTGCCTAACTCGAAGTGCAATAAACCGATTATAATAAATAAAAAATGGTTACGTTTGAATGGATTTTAGGCAAAAATATTGACGGCTCAGTTTCAGGGGTTTTTGTTTGTTTGTTTGTTGTTTTTTTTTTTTGTTTTTTTTGTACCGCCATTTTGTTTGTCTTGATTAACAAGTTATTTTCTATTTTTCTTTATTTTATTATTCGCTTTCTTTCGATTTTGTGAGTTATTCTCTAAATGGATGATGAAGAAGACGAAGAACCATTTATTTTAAGTTCCGTATTTTTATCATTAAAAATTGCGGGTTAATCTAAACTGATAATCGGGCGTTGCATCAACTAAACTATATTTAAAAAATACACTAGAATCTGATTGGCTGAGCAAAATCACATGTAAAAACAGAGAGAATCTAATTGGTTGAGCTGGACTAGAGTTAAATTGGGTAGTAAAGCTTGAGTGTAGCTTATATGTTACGCTGAACTTCTGCCATTACGACCAACCTTCTAGATACATTTCAAAGGACTTATCTTGCGTCTATAATTTCGCTGGAATTATATGAGGAGTTAATAAATTGTTGAATGATTTTCAGTTTGTGTCGCTCCCAAAAATGTAAATTAGGATTTTTGCGGATAAACTATGCTTGGTTGTGTATATAAAAAGTACCCCATTTTTAATAAAGGAAGGACTTTCACATAAAAATTTAATAAACAAAAGATACGGCAAAAATTGAATTACACTTGTAAATCATATCTAAAATATAGCACGGTTCGTAAACTGCAGAAGTACTAAACAGATAAAAACACCCGCATTTTTGTACTTCTGCAATTATTTTTCTTTGAGTGACGCTGAGACATAAAGCGACACCCCCTCCCCCCGAAAAAAAACCATAATTACGTCGAAACTCCCCCACACAAATATATATTATCAACTAAATCAATTACCCAGACAGGAAAACATAAGATCTTTCTCAAAAGAAAATCGAAGAAAAAAAAGTGAAAAAAAAAACGCGTAGGAATATATCTGATATAAAAAGCATTACTTTACCTTGTTTCTTTTTCAAAGTATTATGGAAACGAGAATAAAATTCAGACAGTCAAGTGAATAGTTGAAAAATGATTTTAAAATCGTTCGTAGGAAATAAATTTTAACCTTTTGGTAAACGTGCTCACACGAATCAATGAATCGACATTTATAGCCGAGACTTTAATAGAGGGCTAACGATTTAAAATATTTCGTCGAAAAATAAAATCATCCTTAGCCTATATATTTATTTATTTTTATCAATATTTGTAACTTTTACATTTATAGAAAATAAATAATTAAAACAAATCATTTTATCACCATATCTCTCGATTTGGTTAAAAACTATATCCGTTCATAACCGGAAGTGAAATATCAGTGAAAATTACTTAAAATGTGCCAGTTTAGCAAATAGTACAAAATAACTTGAATTAAAATAATTTAAATAAATTAACTTTAAATAATACTCTTAAATAGAACAATTACATCAATTACATTACTATAATCAGTAATTTTAATTGAGCAAATTATTTAAAAAGATTTTCTTTAATATAATATGGAAATTAGATTAGTCCTATTATGTACATTGCCTTCAATATAGTGTATATATATTGATCGTGATGCTGTTTATTTATATAGAAAACCTTACAGTAAATGAAATATATATAGATAACCGTTTTCAGCAGGAAGTTTTGTATATATTAATCAAATTGTGAACAAACAAACACACAGACAGGATTACAGATTTATAGACATAATATATATATATATATATATATATATATATATATATATATATATATATATATATATATATATCAGGAGAAGAATGGAAATACTATTCCGACAAAATAAAGAAACAAAAAGGAACAAACCGGGTGTTATGTTTTCATTAACGTTTCGTGTTTATTTCATCCAGAGATAGTCTCGAAATAAAGACGAGACGTTGATGAACACATAACTCGGTTTGTTTCTTTTTATTTTCATAACATGTATGTGCTGATTAATATGTCGGAGAATAGATCTTGTACATATGTTAAATTTACTTATATATTGTTAAATTTAATTATATATATATTATTAATATTTTATTTTTCTGTATTTTTTATATCTATCTATCTATATATCTATAAAAACAGAGATGTGTGTGCCACAGACGATTTCTGATTGGTTAATCCAATAATCACATCTCCTAAAAAACTATGGTTCGTAGGCTCTTAACTTTACCATAAAATATGATGGCTTTATTTATTGTCCATCTTGGAAGGGTTTAATTTTTTTCTAACTTGTTATTTACAATTTAAAAAAATACGAATCTTACACAATCTTACAATCCAACCTACGACATCCACGGCCGCCATTCAGGTGCTAGCCGCAGACACGTACACAATACGAAAACAATGTTTTGAAAATGTAGCAAAAATTAATTTTCCTGAAATTTTTCAATATTTAAAAATAAATTATGCCGGCTGATAAAATTTTTAAACTTTTTTTAAAGCTAGAAAGATAAAATTTAAAAATACTTATTTTTATGTAAAACGCGCGTTCCCTCGTGGTCTTTTCATTTCGGGTTTGTATTACTGTACACATAGATTCGAAAAAGTTGTCAAAAAACAAATATATAACAAATAAATGTTATCAAAGGCAAGATAAGTTACTTTTCTACCAAACTGGATATATTTTTCGTGTTTTTATTCAATGTAACACATTTATTCAGCTCGAAAAACGGGTTTGTATTACTATACACATAGATTCGAAGAAGTTGATAAGATACGAAACAATACAGCACGAAAGCACACACGCACACACACTCACGTCCACTACCGTCCTTGGCTACGTCACGTTGTTATGGCAACACGATAAATACATAGTAAATTTGATTTTCTTCATTTCTACGCAAATATTATGCAAATATAAATCATATAGAATATCTGTATGAATATAATTACACGTAATAGTTAAATAAAGATGATCATCGTATAAGAGAACCGAAAAAAAAACTAATAGGGAATTTGTATAAAGTTGTATTTTCTTTTTAAATAAATAGAAAAAAGGGGTGTTGATAAGACTATCGATACTTATACAGTTTAGTGTCGACATTAAAAAATGGAAATATTGAAAAAAAATTTTATTGTACGTAACTGTTATAGACTGAAGTTCTCCGAAAAAAAATTTCACTTCATTTGATCAAGTAGTTTTGTTCTTACAGCGAAAAACAATTATTTATCACGACGACGTCAACGTGGCCATTTTGGAAATGTACCTAGCAGAATACCTCCATTTTAGACCAAATTTCGCAATCTAGCCTTTTTTTTTCTCTCCATATTGAGATGCGCAAAACACATCTGCAATTTTTTTACGTTTTTTTCTTTTTTTTTTTAAATCTGCAATTTTTTTGCGTGTTTTTTTTTTAAATAAGAATACTATTGAATATGCAAAGAAATTTAAGAATGCAAAGAATTGAAGAATTTTTATACGAGATTATTTTCGAAACATGCTCAGTTGGACACGCATGGATAACTTCGAAACTTCGTTTATTTACTTCTGTTACAAATTAAAAAAAAAAAAAAAAACACCCCAAAAATGGCATCTGTCTTCGCAAAAAAAAAAAAATCTCATTCTGGTGGGGTAAAAAAGGGCTAGATTGGCCTAAAAAAGAGGTATTCTGCTATGTACGGCAGTTACCTGCCCTTGGGGAATTCCTGGCCCTGCAATAACATTTCCAAAATGGCCACGTTGACATAGCCGTGATAAATCATTGTTTTTCGCTGTAAAAAAAAACTACTAGATCAAATGAAGTGAAATTTTTTTCGGAGAACTTCAGTCTATAACAGTTACGTACAATAAAAATTTTTTTTTTCAATATTTCCATTTTTTAATGTCGTCACTAAACTGTATAAGTGTTATATATTCGTTATCATCGAGGTTATCCTTGAGGGGGACCAAATTGAGCTTTCGTTACATTTGAATATGTTATATAGAGTTCTTCATTTAGGGGCACTTTTTACGTTTGGGTGTATACACTATATAACATCAAAGATTTCGTGTGATTGTCTCTAATATAAATGGTTGTGTGTTTGATTATCATAAAGGGAATCGTGTGTGTGACATGTAATTTCTGAACCTACCTTTGCTTCTTCAAAACGAACAATCAGGAAATTTCTCATCCTGGAGGGAGACTTGATACCTGTTTGACGAAGATTTATCACTACAAGACGATGAAATGGTTTTATAGTTTTTTATTTCACTTTCCCCAGAGGTTCTGCAGAAGTGGAAGTGAAATCGCTTGTGCGGGCTCTTCTTCACACACGTCAGCGTTAGTCTCCCCCCTCCCCAGTTAAGAGGGGGAGACCACGGAAAAACGTCCGTCTTCTTCAAAGCTCAAATCAAATCTCACAGATCTAGCCAACCACGTCACACATACGTAATTTGGTCAGCTGACCTTTGGTTCTGGTAAACGTGTCTACCTCCACGTTTACTCACCTCTCTCTCTCTCTCTCTCTCTCTCTCTCTATCTCCCTCTCTCCTTCTCTATTCTCTTATAGAGACACACAGAGAGAAAATAGAAAGAGTAAGAAAGCCAGAGAGGGGGGAGAGATGCTCGTTAACATAAGTACCAGACTATCATTACACACAAAAAAAATATAGATTTATTTTTGGGTAAAGTTCCCCCGGGTTTTCCTTTCACTTCAGTAAATAATGGCGTACTATTATCCTTATATATATGATGTTTATGTTTATATATATGTCTAAGTGATAGTGTCTGTGTGTGTCTGTGTGTGTCTGTGCGTCTGTGTGCATTTCCCTACGCTAAAACTCTGTCAATTTTAAGCCTACAGATTCGAAATTTGATATACAGGGTACTGAGATTTGGGAAAATCGATGTGATAGGTTTTCGACAGAAATTTGGCGATTAAGTGGTCAATATTCAACAATTAGACCTTTGAGAACTCTACCAAACTTCTCCTACAATTTAAGGTCTGAACACGTGATATTTTATATATAGATTCCTTGGACATGGATCTAACTTATTAACTTTACTTGATCCCTAAACAATAAATGTTAAGAGGTCATAATAGGGGTAAAAGTTTTAAAAAATTGACCTTTTTTTTTTCCTCAGCATACACTTCAAAACACCTGGGCAACGCCGGGCACCGATTGCTAGTATTAGTATAAATAGTAGCCGTAATATTATACATTTTCTTATTGGGGAAGTGGTATTATTCACTGGAGAGCCATGTATTTAACGGCGGTCCTGTTTTTAAATCACCGGAACAGCTACATGGTAGGTAACATAGGATCCCAGTTTTCTATTAAAAATTTCAGTTAAGCTTTTTTTTCTTCTTTTTCATTCTTATATAGTTTAATTCGCTTTTATGATTGAAGACTTTTGAGAGATCGGCTTACTACGTACTAAGTTAATTTCTATTTGACAATTTTAGTAAAGACTTTCTTTTGTTTCTTTTCTTTCGTTTCTTTTTATCGTTATTTAATTGAATTCTCTTTTGTAATTATAAACTTTTTAGAAGTCGAATTATGTAGGCGCAAAGTCTGTGATAGGTTAAATTCTGTTTCATTTGTTACGGGAATTTAAACGGCATTCCTTATTTTTATTTTTACATTTTAGATATATATGCATATATATATGTATACATATATATATATGCATATATATATATATTCACTACTCGTTCAGCAGCCGCCAATAGCGTAATAGTTAGGAGACTTGATTGCCGTACAGACGGTCGTTTTTCAATCCTGGCTTGAGGTAGCTGCCTGTCTAGCCGCACTGATGAGTGGTGAAACGGCGAAACAGTACTGTATGTGGATGATTATATATATATATATATATATATATATATATATATATATATATATATATATATATATATATGAATTCCCTCATCTTCAACAGGGCACTTTTCCACAGGGAGGGATCGCTTTTTTCGTGTCGTCATTTTTGCAAGTCGTCGTATCGATTGGAATGTTGGAATGATTTCATTAATTTCAACGTTCCGAACTACCGGTCGCGTCATGGAGTAAGGGTGAGGCGTCAGGTTTTCTTTCACTTTCTTTTCTGCCTTCACGTCATTAGCATTATTTTATTTGCTCACCGCACACTTCCCAACACGTAGGCAACGCCGGGCACCCAGGCTTGTTATATATAAAAACTAATTTCATAAAAATCAACATTATTGAACTGTAGAGACTACAGTTCAATGAAGACTACAGTATATTGTGAACTAAGTCAGTGCGAGAGTTTCAATTGGATTGTAGACTAGAGATAGATTAATCATCCCAGATGTGGAAACAATATTTTCTGCGTCAGAGAACTGTGGTTTTCTAGATACATGAACCTTACCTTTATGAGTAGAGATAAAACTGAAATAACATCTTGTTGATTAATGTTTTAGCCAATTCTTCGATATTTGTCGTCCGAGGGATCGAGCTTCAAAACGATACCAATTACATGAAAATCCGACCCCTCTGTTGAAAGTTTTAGGTAGACATGCATACATTTAAACAGACAGGTGAGAGTGATATTACAGATGATGGCTTGAATCAAATTTTAAAATTGAAATATCAAATATAATGCATCAGTTGTGCTTTAAACAGAAACATTCATTTCAAACGCACCCCTGTCTTATCAAAGAAACTACTGTTTATTTTATATGGCTTGTCTTACTGTTTGTGCGGTTATAATGGTTTACATTTAAGTTTAAATTGAAAAAGTTAAGTCCTGAATTAACACCTAGACTCCAAATCCTGTGACTGTTTTGCAAGTATTCTAATGGAATGTGCTATATTAATCTTGTAGCACTCGTGTCTCCTTCCGTCGAACTGTAAGCATCTGAAATCCCCTCCCTATTTCCGCTTCCCATGTCTTACTGATATGCTGAAATCTAAATGTAACACGATCGTACAAATCATTTCAAAACTATCTTTATGGCGCACTTGTAAATATGGCGCCAAATAGTTGGCGTTTGCGTCAAAGTAGAAATATGCCTTGTTTGGGGTGAATAGCAACATAAACAATTATATGACTAAAAGAAATGTTATTTCTTAAGTAAGGAATAGCCTTTCTTTTAGTCGTTTAACTGCCAAACCACAAAAAATGCTATTTCAAATAAGCATTGCAGAACAACAAACACACTATGTCAACATTATGTATCAACGAAGATACTCTTTGAAACACATCAGAGATAGGCCGGCGAAAGGCTACAAAAATGGCAAACTTTATTGTAATAGAATAATTAACGTTATTTTAAAACGAAAAATTCTTTATTTAATGAATATGTTGTTTGGAACTCATGAGTGATGGAGCGACAAAAATATATTGCAAACTTTAGCGTGACTGACCTGCATATCACCTGAAGAATAAATCCTCTCGTGTAGATAATAACATGCACTCAAAAAGGGATACAAACTTGAATAAACCATTGGAGGGGGCTAAAGTACAATCGTTCATATCACATAACTTGGATATGTCCTAACGTTGTGGCGCATTTACTAAGAAAAATTTCAAACTCGTAAAGCGAAATATTATTCTGAGAATATAAAAACAGAAAAAAAATTCCTGTCATGAAAAAAAAATGATTCCTCACCGCCTGTCATGAAAAAAAAAGAAAAAAGACCAATACAAACAATGAAAATGTAAAAACAGGTTTACGCGGCTAATTTTCCAAAATGTTTCTTTTCCTGGGCTGACGAAAACAAGACTGAATATCAATTCTTAAGACCCGTCCATTCAATCTGCACGGTTAGCGATAAGAATTACTTTTTTAATAAAGCGTGAAAGAGAGATGGGCATAGTCGAGGATAAACATAAGTGGACGTAAATAAGATTGATTTTTCATATTCAAGTTTTATAGCGTTGCCATGGAAAATAATCATCTCATAATTATTATGAATGTATGGTTCGAATATTTTAGATGAGGATAGATTATTCGTGTTTCTATTATTGGACTAAAAATCTTATCCTGAGTTCTATTTTCACAACGGGTCGGTCGATGTAACCTCCGACCTTCTTCATGTGCATCTTGTCGTACTGGTTACTTTTTTTATCGACTTCGATAATATGTCTGTCGAACTCGGTAATCTGCACAAGAATTTGAGCGGAACCCTTTATTTAATCAACATGACCTCGTTCCGTCAACCATGACAAGGTACAAATCTCAAGTAATTCGAAATTGTATTTTTTTTGTGTGTTGCTCGCACTGAAGATTTAACCAACAACCTACAAGTGAATTTTATCAAGTACTTTATCCACGATGCCGCGGGTCCTTGCAGAATGAGAACATGCTACGCCAGTGGATGAAATAGTGGGTCCCGTTCGAAATTCAGCACAGATTCCCGAGTTCGACAAAAAGATTCACTAATTCGATAAAATACATATGTATTGCAGAAGGTCGTGGATTACATCGCCCGAAATATTGTAGGAAAAAAAAACACTCGAAGACGAGAACATTGTGGACGTATCTACCAAACCAAAAATGAGAGAAGGGGAAAGCGGTATGATACTATCACGTGACTGTGATGCGTCATGGTGCTGCGTCTACATATTTAGCAAGTAAGCAAACGATCACACGAAACACAAAACAAACAGGCATAATTCGCCCTCTTCTCATCAGAAAAAATGGCTGACAAAAAAAAACAAAAACAAAAACAAAAGTCGGAATATGACAAACGAGATTGGCGGCTAATTTTCCAAGATGCTTTCTTATTTCGATAATCGGAGACAAAGAAAAAAAAACAAAGCTATAACAGGTTCCGGTTTCTATTTATCTTGAAGCTATAAGCGAACCCATCAACAACGGCACCGCTTTCTACGAAGTTGCGATACTTATTCTGGTAATTTTCTGGCATGTGCGTCACCCTTCACGTGGATATTCTTATCTTTTTTTGCTTGTTTTGTTTTGAAAGCAAAAATGACTGAAGATGATTTGATCGTTTTGCATCTGTCATATTCGCAATGATCGCCAAAGTTGCATTCGATTTTTGTTTTTATCATCAATCTAAATTGTAATATCGATCTCACTAACTGTGCTTATCATCGATTGGCCGATACTTTTCTTCATAAATTAGCAAAGTAGCCAGCTTACATGTGTCTATATAGATTATCTACCAAGTTATATGCACTGGGTGCTTCATAAGCACACACACTGTCACTCACACACACACACATATATATAAGTATATGTATATATTTTTATAAAAAGTATTTGTTAGTATTTGTTGGAAAATATTATGGTTCATATGTAAATTATGAAATGAAAGATGATTTGTTTTTGTTTTTTTTGTTGTTTTTTTTTGTTTTACGGCATATCAACCCTTTTCAGATTATTTAATGTCGAAACTAGTGATTTTGAAGAAAATTTTTTTAATAGAGTATATTTGTATTTTTTTAAGTCGGTTTCTATTTGATTGAGATTGTCGGACTGACTTCCTCATCTTGGTTGTTATCGTTTTGTCCTCCGGCCTTCATCAGGTGTTTTGTATCGAACTGGGGAACCGTTTGTTAGGAGTCTCGAACCCAACCCTTTATTATTATTACGGAGGTACAAAACACCTGATGAAGGCCGGAGGGCAAAACGGCCGAAACATTGTGACGATAACAACCAAGATGAGGAAGTCAGTCCGACAATCTCAATCAATGAAAACACCTCATCTCAAAAATACAGACAATTACTATTGGTTTCTATTTAAGCCATAGTTAGGACCCTAACAGGTACTACCCCTCCGGGTCAGAGTCGACCTGGGAGCAATAGTAATTAAAGGGTGGCTCCACACTCCCCCAAAGCCCGCAAGCTGGGGCCTCACCATTGGATATAGTTTAAGGTCATATCCAGGACAAACATAAAAGATGAAGAATAGAAGTTATATATAACTTTATTATACCATCAGAACAATAAGGAAAGTTAAAGGGAAATTTAAGAAAAAAACTCTTTAGGCCATGGCATTTCAAAGCCTTTTTCACCTACATATATACTACTCTTCCTTATTTTTAATCGCTATTTATTATATTATCACATGTCTTTCATTCCGGTTTTTCTCCTTTTCATATGAGAAGCATTTAGCTTAGAAATGCCATGGTCTAAAGCGTTTTTCTTAATTTTCCCTTTAACTCTTCATTATTGTTCTGATGATATAAAAAATTTATATATAACTTTTATTCTTTATCTTTCATTTAATAATATTGTTTGCTCCTCTTAATAGTGTTGAGCTTTTCTTATCTTGGTAAGTTTTGCTTTGTTAAAGATTTCTTCTTTGATAACTTAATTGATAACATAAATTTCTCCTTAAAATGGAAAATACGAGGAAAGTCGAGATCGTAAAGCCCAGATCCACAGCGATTATTACAGCACAAAATAATTAAACATCCTGAACTCTAAATCAGAAATAATATCCAGATGAAGAAAAAAAGAAAATGTTAATATGACAATACTCTAAACTCCTCCAAACCAAGATTAATAACTGTGGTCCCTTAGACGAACTGTCTTATGTAAACCCTACCTGCCTTTAAACTAGGTGGCGACTGTAATTCTCATAGCGGTGCTTCTATTTATTTATTAATAATTTTTAAAAAATATTTCGACACTGCTTTGCACTCAACCTTTGCCTTCAAAGAACTTTCTCCTACTGTAATATTTTCCTTATTGTCGTATTTTCATTTTATTTTATTTTATTTCGTTTATTTTACTTGGCTTTTTATATTTTTTATACCTATTTTTATATCTACTTTTTATTCTTTTATATTAATAAACTTTGTATTTCATATACCTTTATTATTTTTTTATTATTTTATACTTTTTTATACTTTTCATCCCATATTCCTTTGCTTTTATCCCTTATTCTACAATATGTCTATCCTATATTCACTTATTTTTTTCATATTCTATCCTTTATAATTCACCCCCTCACCTTTATTTAATTTTCATATTAATTATTCCTAATAATTTATACTTCATTTACATACTAAGTCAAAATTCCGATACCCCTACTAAAATAAACGAACCTAGCATAAATCTCCTATTTCAAGTAAACCCTTTCATAGTTGTAACCCATTAATACATATGATTTAATAAGCACCGTCTTTCAATCACTTACCCTTATTCTTCACAAGAGTTTATATACACATACTGCACACATATGTCACCATGGCAGACATTCGATACACCTACCTTCATTACATAATAAAGGTTATATTACTTCCACTATCCGACAATCATTATGTTGTTTACACGGCAACCGATAAAGCTAACATGCTTGCCCTTTAGTTTGTTCTGAATCCCTACTTTAGACCCAGCAAACCAGTTCCTCTATGATTTTCCTTTGCGGACAGAAACCAAACTAGATGATCTGAAAATAATCCTTTCTAAAGTACATTGTATTATAAAAATCCTAGACACCTCAAAAGCATGTTGACCTGATCTCATGCCGGTTATACTATTAAAAAATGATCCACTGAGGTTGTTCCAGTTCTCCAAACTTTTCAACAAAGCTCTAACGAACCTTGCTTCCCTGGCTGTTGGTAAATTGCTTCTCTGGTACAAGTTTTCAAGAATTCTGGCGAAAGAACTGACCCATTAAATTATCGCCCATTAGCTTCCTCGCTTTTTTCACGAAAATATTTGAGTCCATAATAATTCAAGCTATAGTCTACCACCTTACAGTCGC
This sequence comes from Euprymna scolopes, assembly GCF_053919585.1. Classification (NCBI taxonomy): domain Eukaryota; kingdom Metazoa; phylum Mollusca; class Cephalopoda; order Sepiida; family Sepiolidae; genus Euprymna; species Euprymna scolopes. The sequence goes on from NC_136482.1 coordinate 189,573,878, forward strand.
TAAAATTCTGTCCGACTATCATTATGGATTAAGGCAAGCCCGCTCTATTGCAGAAATTTTAACTGTAATCTCTGGATGGCTATACCATGCGCAGAAAAAGACAGGAGAGAGGGGGCAGTAGCTTTTGACAGGATATGGCACGATTGTCTTCTCATGAAAATTAGATCCTATGGTATTACTAGACGAATAAACAAGAGAAGAATCCAGGTTATCCTTAATGGCAGTACATCTAAACAATATGATATAAATACGGGTGTAACTTAAGGAACGATACTTACCCATGTATTATTCCTGGTTTTCATAAACGACTTTCCTGATAAGATAGTATTTGAGATGGGCATATTTGCTGAGGACACCACGCTCTATAACGGGCACGAGGGGAAAACGAATGAATACATATCTAAGACAATGGCGGAAACCCTAGAAAAAAACTTCAATCTGTAGTGGAATGGGGACAAAGATAGATGGTAACGTGCAATGCTGCCAAGACTAAGCTCTCAATAACCAATAGCTATGGCTAAAGATACATTACCTGAAAGTACTTCGCTAAAACTTCTCGGCTTAACGTTCACAAGGAACATGAATTGGAACAGATACATCGAGACACTGTCAACGCTGCTGCGAAGAAGGTGGGCTCTCTCTACCGTGCTAGTAAGTTTCTTACGCCCGAAAGCATCCTGTACCTCTACAAGGCTACATTTCGCCGATATATGGAGTATTGTTGTCAAGTTAAAGCTGGGGCATATGCTAGTAATCTGTCCATATATATATATATATATATATATATATATATATATATATATATATAATAAAACTTCTCAAATGCACTCGTGATGTTAGGCTGTTTTTTAAGGTGTTACCTTTGATCAAAATTCTCTGTGCCTCCTTTAATCCGATTAATTCGATTATCAATTATCGATACTTATCGTAGACATTCTGATACACACACACGCGCACACACACACGCACACACACACACACACACACACACACACACACACACACACACACACATATATATATATATATATATATATATATATATATATATATATATATATATATATATATTGGTTTGCATTACAATTTAAAATAGAAAGTCTAGTATTATGCATCAGTTGTGCTCTAAAAAGAAACATACATTACGAATGCCGGGCAGTTTGCTAGTACACAAAATAAAAAATAAAAACATTAGTATATACTGAGAACCGCAAGTTTATTTAGCGACAGTTACAGTTGCACATTACATTTTTTTTATCAACGTAAGTGCCATTGGTAGAGGCAACGATCCCAAGGCGGGCGCAAAATAAGTCACATGCTGCCGCGACAATGTCCTTAGCTTTAGCTGCGAATTCCCAACGATGCCAACATTAAGAGAGCTGGATGGTGTTGTAAGCCTAATTGTTGGTTTTGCCTCAATCACCTCCCAGAATAAACAGTCAAACGAAAATGCAGTTGGGCGAAGAATGGGTTCACAAATTCGGCGAAGAGTAGAAATGAAACATTGTTGACTAATTACATCTGGATCGTATTGACTTTGTATTCAGGAGCGCGTTTCTGCTGGAACATTTAGAGCATCTGGTGGTATTTTCATCCAGCCATGCTTTACGAGGCTTGTCAGGACCTCCTAATATTTCGTTTGCCTTTTATCAAGTGACGGACATTGTTTCAACCCCATGCATATATATTATCACATTAATTTTGAATGAATCAAAGTTTGCTTCCTAAAAATATTTTGTCCTATATATGTTTACTAATTGGACGCCCAGCGTTGCCCGGTCGTACAATACGCTTAAACATGATATTTTAATTCATGCAGATTGCGTATGCATTATTTTATTATAGAATAAATTCTCTATTGAATATCAAAATATTTTTCCCGGTGGACTAATTCTCAATAAAAATTTAAATAGTAGTCAAAGCAGAGGAGGGGAGCGCAGTATATCTAAGGCTTTTGACAAAGTATCATATAGTATCAATGGACGAATACTAAACATAACTAAATCTTTCTTAAGTAAGAGAAAAATCGAGGTTGTCCTCGACGGTCGTGCATCTAAACAATATAGTATAAATGGCGGGAGTACTTCAGGGGTCTATCCTTGGTCCTTTATTATTCCTAATATTTACAAATGACCTCGCTGATAAAATTGTCTCTGAGATGGGTATATATGCTGATGACACCACGCTATATAACAGGCACGACAGGAAAACAAAGAAACACATATCTAAGGAAATGGCAGAAACACTAGAGGACGACCTCCAATCTGCAGTGGAATATGGACAAAATAGATGGTCACATTCAATGCTGCCAAGACTAAACTTGTTTTCTACAATAATTACAAGAAACCTTCTCTACCAGCTAGCAATGGCGAAAGACACATTACTACTTCTTTAGCATACATTAGTACTTCTTTAAAACTCCTCGGCCTAACGTTCACAGGGAACATGAGTTGGTACAGTTACAGTATGAGCATTGTCAAGATCGCAGCGAAGAAGGTAGACTCTCTCTATCATGCAAGAAAACTACTAACGCCTGAAAGTATCTTGTACCTCTATAAGGTCACCTTTTGCCATGTATGGAGTATTGTTTTCACATTTGGGCTGGTGTATCTGCTACTAGTCTCTCGCTCCTAGATAGGGTTCAAAAGAGAGTCTCCAACGTGATAGGTCCTGAACTGGCCTCTCAGCTTCAGTCTCTGTCCATCGACGAAATGTTGCATCCCTCTACAAGTATTTTAAAAGTGAATGCTGTGATGAACTCCAACCACTTGTACCCCCCCCCGACCTAAATACCCGCGACAAACCTGACTAGCAGCAAAATCCCACCCCTACACAGTACAGATCTCTTGATGTAAGAGAGCTTTCTACTCCAGTAGCTTCTTCCCCAGATTGCTAGAATTTGGAACTCCTTTCCGGGTCCCTGCTTCCCCAACTGTACTGACATGCAGAAGTTCAAGTGTAACGTGAACAGACATCTTGCTGCCCAACTCCATACACAGTACCCCTGTAGCTTATGTTCCTAATAGTAGCCCCTTCTCTCAAAGTGACAATTGCCTTGTTTGGGGGGAAAATGTAATAAAAAAAACAATTTTTATAATGTTTTTATCAAATTCAGTCTGTGTTTGTTTATAATATATCGTCAACTGATATTTGGGCTTGGTGATTTAAAAAATATTTTTCTTCTCTTATAAATAAAAAAAGAATAATTTTCACAGGAGAATATTTTACGTTACACCGATTAAATTTACACCGGTGTAAAGTAAGATATTCATCTGTAATTTTTGGGTTGGTTGGTTGTTTTTGTTTTACCGCATAGCAACCCTTTTTAAGTTATTTAATGTCGAATCCAGTGATTTTGAAGAAAAAAATTTTAATAGAATATATTTGTTTTTCAAATCAGTTTCTATTCAACCCATAGTTGGGACCCTAACAGGTACTACCACTGGGAGCAATGGCAATTAAAGGGTGGCTCCACACTCCCCAAACCCGTAAGCTTGGGCCTCACCATCGGATATAGTTTAAAGTTAAATCCAGGGTCTATAATTTTTGTATCTATAAAAGAAGAAAGGCTACTTTCAAGCTCGGATTTTTTCGATTTTAATTACTTATCGGATGAATTTTTGTACAAGACATCTTTTTATGTTAGAAATATGAATTACCTTTGCGTGAAATTTGCAAACGAGGGGCTCAGAACATTTCTGAACATATGAGGAACGAAGTCACACACATACAGAAAGTGACGTTTATATCAGAGTAGACAGAATAGATAGCGATTGAGATAACACAAAATACACACTAAAATATTACTTAGACCTGTTTACATACACACACACGCACACTCGCATGCACGCACACACACACACACACACACACACACACACACACACACACACACACACACACACACAGAGGCACAATCGTCTCCAAAAATGAAAATCATTTCGTTTCTTGGTAAAATAGAATATTTTTAAAGAAAATTTTTTAAAGAGAATTTTCTTTAAAAGTTAATGTACATATATATATATATATATATATATATATATATATATGTGTGTGTATATATATATATATATATATATATATATATATACATACATATATATAATACATTCCTTTAAACGGATATATTGTCGTGATATTTACAGGTAGTATCCTGCAAAAGTAAAATCTGTTTCTTTACTTCTGCGTAAACTACATTGCATGCAATATTACTTTTTTTTGGATGTGATCTCTCAATATAAATTTACACGTTAGCGCCAGAAAAATAAGAATTTGTTTAGTTTTTTTCTCTGGGTAAACCCACAGTTTTGTAAGAAAAAAAAATAGTAATAGTTATAAGTAGACATGAAAATAATTTAAAAAAAAACAACTAATGTCAAAAATATACTTCTGATAGGGGATATAGTCTGCGACGGTGTTTTGATTTAGGTCACTGCTATAAAGCGCAGCACCTTCTTGGACAGCGCTCCTCCATGCCAACCTGCTCCCAGCCACGTCCTCCCATGTCTCAAGGTCCATGTGAAACCGCTTTAAATTTACTTTGATGTTGTCCTTATACCTCACCTTTTGGCCACCCTGGGCACGCTTTCCCTCAACAAGCTGAGAGTAGAAAATCTGTTTTGGGAGCGCCAGAAAAATAAGAATTTGTTTAGTTTTTTTCTCTGGGTAAACCCACAGTTTTGTAAGAAAAAAAATAGTAATAGTTATAAGTAGACATGAAAATAATTTTTTAAAAAAAACTAATGTCAAAAATATACTTCTGATAGGGGATATAGTCTGCGACGGTGTTTTCGTTTAAACGTAATTCATTTTACTACAACGTATCAATTTTAAGCAGCCGAAATCTATATAATTATAAAACTCAAATGACCTTGTAACGAGTGATGTAACCCACTTTTCTGTTTACGAAATCCGGTTGCGCATGCGCGCATAAATATTAACCCATAACAACGTAAACAAATAAACACAAATCGGTTTTTGGCAGATTTTGCCATGCGCACTGAAATATTAACGTTATTATTTCGGAATTATTATTTAACATGGGAAGAGTGGTGGGTGTTTTGCAACTATTCTTTATCACAACTATACTGTCGCTATTTTCTTACAACTAAACAACTTTAACCCGTTGACAAATATAAGAACGATTGTAGTAAAGCCAAGACTACTACTGCTACTACTACTACTACTCTCTATCCATCTCTTTACTTTACTTCCTTCCTTCTTTTTTATTTTTTGTTTACATTTCTAGATACAGAATATTTGTGTGAGAACGGTGAATTTGTTGACACATTTACTAATCTGTTTCAATATTAGTTTTATTTTATTTTATTTATTTTGGTTTCATTTTTTGCTTCAGGTTTTATTAATTTTTTTTAATTTTTTTAGATTTTAAGTTTCTATAACTTGGTTGAAGGATTCCAATATGGGTTTTTCATTCTTATATTTCTCATCGGTAGGTTCATGTACGTTTTTGCTGCTAAATGACTTTCGTCGGCGTTAGATTCGTAGATAAAACATGTTTTATTTTCGATTTTTGGGCGGTTATTTGGAAAAATAGGTAACTTTACACGAATAGGGAGGATTTTTTTTCATGTTTGAGTGATCAGTCCGTGATTTTTCATTTTAATATACTTTCATAGAAATGTTTCTGTTATGTCAAAAAAAAACTATTTTCTTTACGTCACAAGTGGCACGCTCATACATGAATTCCATAGCTAATATAACATACTGACCCAACGGGTCACGGGTGGTCCAGTATTAATATAAGAGGATGTAAAGAATAAAAGGGATAACATTGGAGAACAACAATTTTGTTGTCAGTTGATTTAGGACGAATCTGATTCACCGAATCTAAGATTCGCATTAATTTTACTCAATCAGGTCATGTTTTTAAGCTATAATCACATGATCTTTACGTTATTCCTCACATGTACATATGTGTTGAGCATTTAAGAAGAAGTTGGTGGGGGTGAAATGCCATGTTTTGATTGGAAATGATTATTATAATGACAAGTATTCAGGTCTGATAGTTCTGGATGATTATATCAAAAGAGATCAGTCTGAAGTCATAAAACCTCAAAATCCTGCTTAAGTTGGTGCTCGGCATACACAAAGAAGGACTGATTTGTTCAAAGGGAATTAGTGCCTTGCAAAGAAAGGAATGTCATCAACAGAGACAGTCTGGTGGACAGAGACAGGGTGATTTTCCCACTGCTGCACATCAAGCTTGACTTAATCAAGCAGTTCACCAAGGCTTTAAGCAAGGATGGAAACTACTTCACTTACCAGGATTGACCACGAAAAAGTTAAAAGCTGGCATCTTTGACGGTCCTCAGATCCAGCAGCTCATCAGAGATTGCGACAATGAATAAAGTTGATTGGAAGAGTGGAAAGCATTTGTTATTGTAGTTAAGGACTTTTTATTTTTGCAACAATAAGGGTAGAAATTTTGCAGACCTTATCCACACCATGCCCATTTGCTTTCAGAAACCTGAACATGAGCGTCAAGAGGCACTACCTATTTTCACATATTGATTGGTTTCAACGAGTGATGAGCAGCAGGAGAGATTCAATCAAGAAGAGATTAAGACCAAATATCAGAGTCGCTGGGGTGCAGTCATGATGGTTGCCTACTGTTAAAATCTGAAGAGAAACTTCCCTGCAAGTGAGCATTCTAGGAATTCAAACGCAGAAGTTTTAACAATGGTGAAGCAACACGCAATTTGCATGTACTTACCTTTATCGATACACACCATTCAGTTTACAGTAATCGATGTTTCTATCAGGTAATCAATATGTTGTTAGCAAAACATTTTTCACTTAAAAACATTTAAGATTATTTGTTTTGACAAAATTCAGCTGATAACGCAACAAAAATGTCACCGATTTTGTCACAAGATTTGATTTTTTTTTCAAATCAACAGTACAAAAACCTGAATCTCGGATGCTATTGACTGATTTAGCAGTACAGAAATACCATAAATCAGTTGTAGAAATCTAGACAACATTCAAAAAGTAAACAATTATTGCCCAGTGTAATTTTAATCTACATTCCTATGAACTTGTTTGTTTGTTTTTTGTGTATTGATATTCATATAAAAACGCTTTTTTATTTATTTAAAAAGAAATACAACTTTGTTATATACGGGTCGTGGAATTGCATTAACTAGCAAAAATCTTGCTAATTTGCATATTCTTTTAAGCATTCATTTTAATTAATTCTCTACTAGGTTTTTTGGTTTTCTTATAGGATGATCATCTTTAGTTAACTATTATGTGTAATCATATTCATGCAGATATTCTAAATGATTTATACTTGCGTAATATTTGCGTAAAATATTTATAGTAGACACAAAATTGTTCCCATATATATTTATGTATACGTATGTTTAAAAAGAAATTGCTTACCAAACTCATTAGTCAGTTTTTGGTCTCCAGACACGAAACTTCATATATAAGGTATTTGTACCTATGTGAAACCTTATATTTGGAGTTTAGCCTGGAAAAAAACGAAAACGTGAAACTTTTTAAAAATGAAATTTGACAGGTTAAAGTCGAACGCCGGCATTACGAATATACATGCATAACGTAGTAGCTATTGATTGGTTTAAAAAAATTTAATCTTGCAGCAAACATGTTTTCGTGGCTCAGTTATTAACAGCAGAGAAAAAAATAAATCGGCAGCTAATCGTTTTGGTTTCGAGTCTCGGTGGTCGTGCACGAGACATTTTTTTTATGTTTTCAAATCATTACTATATATTGGATCCAATATAATATAATAATGAATACGAAATCTGTGTGAATGAAAATATCACATATAAGCGTATTTTACGACCGGGTAATGCCGTGCGCCCTGCTAGTTATTCTTTAAATGCAAGAAAGAATACTCTGGGTGATACCTAACCAAATATAGCAGTAGTACTCTATTTCAGTGAGTACCCGACATTTATACGGGTATAAGATTGTATCATAAGTCAATAACAAATCCTTCTAAACTGAGGTCATTTTGGATTTTTGTTACAATCCAAAGTGCTCTATTAAGGTAGATACAATTTCCCCATACGTAAAGTCGCCATTGTGTCTAACTCTGCGCATACTCCGGGGTTAGGTAACTGAATAGTAAGTTACAGAGAAAGATGTGCATCAAGACAGTTCCTCGCCCTCCCTGTTGTTCAGACCTTGCTCCCTGTGACCTTCGGTTATTCACTAAGATCATAGAAAACCTTAGGAGCTGTTATGAGATAATTGAGAAGATGAAAGAGGCTGTGACGAAGGTCATTGACACGCTCATAAAAGGGGACTTTCATGGGGTCTTTCAGAAGTTGTTGGAATGGTATAAGTCCCTTGTAGCCAGAGGAGATTACTTAGAAGAGGTTTAGACACCTCGTAAATAATTTAAGACACATCGTTAATAATTTAAGACACCTCGTAAATAATAACGATCGTTCTTAAGAAGCGTTCATTCAAATGTTTAGGAACACGAAGTTATTTGAAACTTAGGTGTGGCAAACTAATTAACCAACGTACAATCAGATATGCATCTTAGAAAAATACATGGATACAACTAAACATATTTTCAGACGTGAGCTTAATAGATAAAAAGGCCGATAGCCATTAGTCGCGTGCTCTCGTGTAATGAATGAATGCGTGAATGTAGGATTGACATGAAATTCTTAAAGATAAACTAAAATGACCGAACAATGGGCTGAAATGACTTAAATAAATAAAAAGTAAATGACTTAGAATGACTTTAATGAACTTAAGGATGAATTAAATGACCTTAAGAATGACTTGAATGCTTAAAAAAAACTGGAATCCTTCAAAAACAACTTGAATGATCTGGAGAATGACTTGAATGGCTTTGAGACTGACTGGTTGTGAAGTGGGTGATCATTATACATTAAATTAATGCAGAAAAGTGATCCCCGACTTTACAAACATAAGTACAGCATGTAGTAAGAACAGATGCTACACTTTGATCTCGACCAAAAGGTCAAGAAAAGGGTATTTATTTGCTCCCCCAACCGAGCAAATTAGGCACAAGGTCGATTTTTAATATAAGGAGTGAAGGAGGAATGGGGACCAGCTCCCCAGGGAGTAGGGGAGCTGGATAGTAACAATTGGTATGAAGGGTTGCCCCTACATTGGCCAATGTCTTATGTGTGGAGCTGCCCCTACATATGGTCTTTGCTTGCAGTATCTGCCGGAACAGATACTACACTTTGATCTTCGCCAAAAGACCAAGAAAAGGGTATTTATTTGCTCTCCCACCAAGCAAATTAGGCACAAGGCCGATTTTTAATGTAAGGAATGAAAGGGGAAATGAGGATCAGCTCCCCGGGGAGTAGGGGAGCTGGATAATGATAATTGGTATGAAGGGTTGCCCCTACATTTACCAAGGTCTTATATGTGGGACTGCTCCCACATATGGTCTTTGCCTACAGTATTTGCCGGAAGAGATACTACACTTTGATCTTCGCCAAAATGCCAAGAAAAGGGTATTTATTTGCTCCCCCACCGAGCAAATTAGGCACAAGGCCTATTTTTAATGTAAAGAATGAAGGTGAAATGAGGAACAGCTCCCCGGGGAGTAGAGGAGCTGGATAGTGACAATTGGTATGAAGGGTTGCCCCTACATTGACCAAGGTCTTATAGGTGGGGGTTTCTATTACATGATAAGGGCTGTACCCTTTTCATGTAAGTATAAAAATAGAGAGCAAGGGTGAGTTTAAAAAAAAAGACAAAAAAACTTCGGAACCACGGAAAAAAAAATAAACACAACGTTTTAAAAGGGTCCAAGATAATTAAAAAAAAATAAATAAATAATACCACGGAAAAAAATTACACGATCACAGAAATGCGAACAAAAAGAAAAAAAATTGAACACACACGCATACAGAAAACTAAAGTTTACAAGAAAATATTAAAAAAGAAAAAAAAGGCCGATATGCCGTAATGAATGATAAAAGAGATACGGTCAGTTCAAAAAAAAAATCTACCCACGAATATTTCATTCATAAATAAAATAAAAACACAGCCGCACACAAATAAAAATAGGACAGGGTCATTCATAAATGTGTGTTAATGTCTGAATTGTTTAGAGAAACTGTCAATCATAATAAATAACAATTTAGTGTCAAAAGTCGAAAGTACAATTAAAATTCTCGAGTATTAAAAGGAAGCATAAATGAATAAATAAATAAAATAAAATAAGATACACTATAGAAAAAAGAAAGATGCAGAAATTAAATCAAATTTATGCATTGTGTATAATTTTCGGCTTTTTAGTGTGTTTTAATTGTTCTGGTCTTTGAAAAAGGGACAATTTTTTGTTTTGTGTAAACGGACTTTTGAAATGTATAATGTAACGAAATTTTGTTTAAATGTATTAAGGTATCTTCTTTTGTAAATGTGTTTTAAACAATATTGTAAATTTATACTTAATGTAAATCTTATTGATTTTCACAGCAAGAATTCAAAGTCATCAGTAAATATACATTAGATTTAAACAGTCTAGGAGAAAATAAAACTAGTTAAGACGTATGGTTGGCTTACATATTCAGTTAGAATTTTAGAAGGGGGACAAGAATTAAAATTACGTAAACGGGTATTTAGAGAGGTTTTAGATGTGATAAGCCGTAAGAAAGATGTTTTTTTAGCATTTAGTTTTTTTTTTTGTTTTTTTAGAGATCCTATAATTTTATTTCAAGAAAAGTGACTTGGTAGGGATTGGTAAGCACAAGATGTGCCCCTATTCGAAAATTTTGGGAACCTGGTTAATTAAGTGCTTAAAATAAGCTGGTTGCACGTAACGACTCCAAGCAAGTGGTAAGACTTGGCTTAATTAATAAACAGGCGTTGGAAAGAATGCGAAAATTCTTAAGGGGACCAGTAAACTGATGATAGGTAGTCCCGAGGCAATCACATATAGCTTAATGAAGTAAGAGACAGGTAAAAAATATGCCGTAGATTACGTAAGAAAGATATAACCTTGTATTTTTTTAGAGACGCATGAATGTGGGATATATCTGCTGGTTCTTGGAGGCTCTGGTGAGAGAAAAGAAAAATCACAAAAAATCTGGCAATTAGATAGAATTTAGGCGCAATCAAGGTGTAGTGCAAAAGGGGTTAGTTAGTTAGGGGTGATATTTCTAAACCCTCGTCGAAGTTTCAAGAATCCAAGCAAGGAAATCCGAGTGAATCCGTATGAGAGAAAAAAGGTATATCTTGATAGTTAAAGCCAACAAAGAAGATTGGTTATGAGCTTTGGTATGTCCCGTATAAGATAGTTATAGAATAAAAAAAAACAAAGCCATACTTGATAAGACTAACCATGCGGAAAGAGACGATCAGGACACTTTTGGTACGAAGGAAGTCGTCCATTTCGAGGGAGGTGGAAACCTCTAGTCTGCGGCATATGGGTGGCTGGAAAGTAGCTGATGTGAATCATAAGTAAAGACCCTACACCCAAAAAGTAAATGCCAAGAAGATCAGAAAGGTTCTGATCTTATAAAAATATAATAATTGTGAAGTCGGCCGAGAAGGGCTGACTGAAAGAGATTTTTTTAAGCCTGATCTTTCCTAGCTGTGTGGTTGTGTAAATGTAGAGAAAAATGTACTAAATTTAAAAATGCATACATTTTTGTGAAATATGGAAGGGAGGAATGTTACATGATAAGGGCTGTCCCCTTTTCATGTAAGTATAAAAATAGAAATTCAAATAAAAACGAAATAGTATAGGCGAAATTCGAACCTCGTAATTTAGGTTTAGAAATAGATTACGTGTGAGAATTAGAAAATTGAATGTAAAACAAACGATTGTTTAGAGTAGAGATAAAATAGTTTCAAGAAAAGAATGTGCACTGTAAATTTTGTTATGGAAATTCAATTGAAAGAATGCAGCTACAAGATAATTTAATAAACATGTTTTTAACATATTGGAAATATAGGTTACTGAGAATATAGGTTAAAATTCCTTTTGTAAAAAAAGGAAAAGTTTTGGACACGCATGTCCAGAACACGTGAAAGAAGACACATGTTTTAACATGTGTATGACAACATGGAAAAATGGGAAGTTCTAGAGATAGTTAGAAAACTTTACAGTTAAGCAAGGAGAAACTGGGAGAAAGTCAGAGAGAGTCTGAGGTCGACAGACGACAGTCCAGTTTGGGATTAGAACGTCTAGAAGCGAGACGGCGGTCACTTTTGAAACTTAATATGTGAAGCTTTGAATTCTTGATGAGAAAACCACGGCCGGTCGTGAGAAGAAATAAACCCATCATGTGTTTTTATAAACGTCGTCTTTGTGTTGTGATTCTACCAAAAGGTAAAGTGAAAATTGTTATTATATGTCTATATATCTGTGTTATAAAATGTCTTGACATACACATCTCATATCTTCAATGTGAACTCTACATCTCATAGCAACACTTCTAAGAATGAACATTTAATATAAATATGAATCTTCATAAAACGAACAATCTCCCTTACAACATCCCTCTCTCTAAAACTCTAAACATCTCTCACTAAGACTCTCTAAGACTCTCTTAATAAGACTCACTTTTAACAAAGAACAATAACAACGAACAATAATAACAAACAACAATAATAATAATAATAATGATAAATATAACATTTCCCCCACATATGGTCTTTGCTTGCAGTATCTGCCGGAGTAGATACTACACTTTTATCTTGGCCAAAAGTCCAAGAGAAACTTAAAAAGCTAAGAACATCATCTATTAAAAAGAGATCTTTGATCTTAACCAAAAAGGCCAAGCACAAAATTGTTACGGACAGACCAACCGTCGACGGACTGATGGAGTGACTTATAGAGTCGTTTGCACGCGACTAAAAATGTATTTTACAAACTACAGTGGTACGTGTATAAATTATGGGAGATGCTAAAATTTAAGGTAACAATTATCCTTTATATTTTTTTAATGTTTCTTATTTATTTTCTATTAATTTTGAATTGTATTTTCTTCATAACAAAACAAATAATTATTTTTTGTAATATTTGGATTGTTTTAACTATTGTTCTTGTCTTGTTATGGAAATAACAACCAAGATGAGAATAATAGTCTAAATAATAAAAAAACATTATTATCAAGCCTCATCTCAAAAATAAACAAACATCATATTAAAAAAAATGGAATTGACTAGAATTATTAATAAATAGACGGCGCTATTTCTTATCATTTACCAATAACACCCAATGTAAATGCATCTAAAGGCGGTCGGAGGTTACATCGGTCGAAACGTTGTGAAAAAACCGACTATGATTAGAATAATAGTAAAAATAATCCCAATAATACTAAAAATAATTGTCAATCCTCATCTCAAAAATATACAAACATCAAAACAAATAATGTTTTCATTGATAACTTTTTTTACGTTTAAATGTTTGCAAAAGTTTTAAAAATTGGTCGGCTTTGTCTCCAACGAAAATCACGATTTTTTTTTTTTGTCTTTTTTTTTTTTTTTTGAAACTTTGGGTAATTTATGTAATCTTCCGAAATATGCGGACGATAACGCTGTCCATTACTTGCATAAGTACCACTAAGCCTTAAATATAGTAACAATTTTGTGTAACATGCAGATTAAAATGTTATTTACGAAACGTGACAGACCATGGGAAATATCATTATAAAAAAGCTGTAACAGACAAAACAAAATTAATGATACAGCAACAAATACTGATGCATTAAAGGAAATAATATTTCAAACTAACATGTGACAGACAAAAAAACAGGTATTTTCTACATAAGCGTGAAAGATTTACAAATAGATTCACTTGCATCTAGAATAATATGCGCCTTTCCAACCGATGCATTTAATAATGAACATTTTCCCCACTCTCTCTCTCTCTCTCTCTCTCTCTCTCTCTCTCTCTCTCTCTCTCTCTCTGCCTAAACCAAAACGTAGATTCCATGAACACAGCTTCTTTCTTAGAACAGCACGCCAGTGGAACTCTGTTCCGTCTGCCTGCTTCCCACCTGACTACAACTTGGATGTCTTCAAATCCAACGTAAACAAATTCCTGATCAACCGTTCCCTTAAGTAGACACTTTATGAAATCTCAACACTAACATACAACGTACTGTACATGCAATAACCCTTATCCCTGGGTGGCTTCCGGGCCTTGATAAGTGGTGACCTCCTTGTAAAAAAATAGTATTCAATACTATAGAAATGTGACAGACCAACTAACCAATTTTGTTTTGTTGGATGCATCTCAGAAAGGAAAATTGGAGAGCAATGGAAAGAAAGAGAAAAATCAATTAAACGATAGATCGATATGTTTACAACGCTAGACAGCGATTGGCTTGGAAAAGTGAATCTTCGCTTGACTGATTCGATGAAACTTACGATAAAGAATTAATTGTTTCGCGGGAACGAGGCCAACAGTGTGAAGTGACGACAACTGCGTTGTTGGAACGTGAACATCATATGACAGTTTGGTTAATCAAGTGAAGAATTTGGTCACTTAAGGCATCTCGCAATTTAACGAAACTTCCTACACACGTAGAAATTAATCGACTGGGAGAGTGATGCTTCATATCGGGAGTTTCATCGAACAAGAGAGATAATGTCTCATCTAGAGTTTAATCGAACTACACGGATAAAGTATCGGGCCTGATCTAGTTGAGTTGGAGATGTGATTTGTCTCATCTGATACAGAGAGGGGTAGTGATGCTGGTCGTCATTGAGTCGAATCAAGCCAGAGACATTATGTCTCTGATTTGGAGTCTAATCGAGCACGAGCAATAACTCCTTTTATTTGGAATCAAATTTAACCAGGGAAACAATACATCTATAATCTTATCGATTCGCCGATATAATGTCTTATCTAAAGTCAATTTTAACAGGGAATATTATATTTATCTTTCGTAGTATAATTCAGACGCAGTAATGTCTTTTCTGGGGTCTAATGGAGTCCTTGAGAAAATGTTATCTGATTCCCTGAAACCAGAAAAATAATTTCTTTCATATAAAATCTAATGAAACACTCAGAGCATGTGATGTTGTTCGCTGCAGCAAATGAAGTAGTCTAATTGAGTTGCTGAGAGAATATATCTGGTCCCCTAAAACCAGAGAAGTAAAATATCTCATCTGGAGTCTAATGAGAGAATGTTTTCTGGTCCCCTCACACAGAGAAATAATTTGTCTTATCTAGAGTCTAATGGAGCTAGTGGAAAAAGATTATTGAATCAGCTGGATCAAGAGAAATATTTTAAACTTTTTAAAGTCTAATATAGCCAATTATAGAATGTTATCTGATCCCCTGGAACCAGTGATATAATGTATCTTATCTGAACTCTAATGGCGACAGTGTTAGAATGTTATCTGGCCCATCTTGAAAAAGATAATTTCTCTCGTGTGGAGTTTAATAGGACCAGTGAAAGAATATTATCTGTTCTCCTGGAATCAAACGAAACGACTTATCTCAGCTGGAGTTTAATCGAACCAGGAAGATGCGTTTTATATGGAGCTCAATAAAGTTGTAGAAATATATCACATCAAGACAGAAATGATGGTGTGAAATATCTTGACTTTAATCGGATTGTAGAATTTATTTACATGATATGTATCTTTTATAATATTATCTGTTCTCCTGGAATCAAACGAAACGACTTATCTCAGCTGGAGTTTAATCGAACTAGGAAGATGCGTTTTATATGGAGCTCAATAAAGTTGTAGAAATATATCACATCAAGACAAGAATGATGGTGTGATATATCTTGACTTTAATCGGATTGTAGAATTTATTTACATGATATGAAGGCCTTCTCAAACCGTGAATATTTTTTGTTCTGGAATTTTATCAAATCATCGTAACAATATCTATGAAATGTGATAATGCTATCTTATCTAAAACTCTAGTGAATGGAGAAATTGATATCTATCATCTGTAGTCTGGTAAAGTTTGATAAATAGTTTCTCCATTTGCAGTCTAATTGAACCGGATAGAAAATGTCACTCAAATGGGATGTAATTGTGTCGGATAAATAATCTATTTCAACGGACGTCTAATTGAATTAAATATATATTGTGTTCGTTAGAAGTCTAATTACATCAGAATAGAATGGATTTTAAGAGATAAAATGTATAATCTAATATAATCGAAAATAATGTGTCTCAATTGGTACCAAATCGAACTAGATAAATAATGTTTGTCAAATGTGTAAAATAATTTCTCAATCCTAAGTTCTATAGAACTATAGAAATTATCTTACTTGATGTAATGGAGTCTGAATGAGTTGTGAATGTTACTATGTTTAATCTGGAGTTTAATCAAGTAAGAGAAATAATGCCAGTGATGTGGAGTTTAATCAAACTATAGATATAATTTCTTTTTATTTGCGATCTAATCGGTTTGGAGAAATAGTGGACCTTATCAAAGTCTAATCCAACCGGAATGATAACCCTAACCGTAACCATAATTATCTGTTATCTTGAATATTCTCATATTTTTAATATAAAGTGTCTTCTTTGAAGTCGAACCAAATCAGAGGTATGATCTGATTCATTTAGAGTTCGATAAGTTATATAGTTATTTTTATTTTGTGTTC
The DNA here is from genome assembly GCF_053919585.1 of Euprymna scolopes. Classification (NCBI taxonomy): domain Eukaryota; kingdom Metazoa; phylum Mollusca; class Cephalopoda; order Sepiida; family Sepiolidae; genus Euprymna; species Euprymna scolopes. Next base: position 189,590,452 of record NC_136482.1, read on the forward strand.
AATCGGAACAGAAAATGAATATAGAGTAAATTGAGCATGCTAATTCTATAGTGATAATGTATACCATAATGTATAGTTTAATCATGCCAGATATATGATATATGTCGCAGTTTTATTTAGGCGGAAAAATGATTCCACTCGTCAGAAAATATATCGAGTCGACAACAGGATTGGCCTCACGAAGCCTGGATTACATCTCTAATATAAATAATCATTGGAATTATCTACCTTCATTTTTAGCAAAACAAAATACATGTTGTCGCTTTGATGACAAAGAATAATACTAAACTCTTTTACTCCAGCTTGGATTCCACACATAACACCCTCCCTACTTTTCTACTACTATTATAGACCACCTCTTTTTCATTTCTATATACCATTGTCATCATATCGTATGAGTCATTATTATTGATGCCCCGATATTTTTCTAGTCAGAATTCTTACTAGAAAAACATCGGATAATTACAGGGTTGGGGATGGGGATGTGTAAGTCGCCAATATCCTAAGACAAAGTGACATTTGTGGAACGAACTAGATTCAAACTTCGAGCACCCATGGCGTCAGTTCGTTCAGTTAATCACCTAACAACAACTACCTCTTCTAGACAGTAATTGTCTGTATTTTTTAGATGAGGTGTTTTCATTTATTGAGATTGTCGGACTGACTTCCTCATCTTGGTTGTTATAGTCACAACTTTTCAACCGTTTTGCCCTCCGGCCTTCATCAGGTGTTTTGTATCGAACTGGAGAACCGTTTGTTAGGAGTCTCGAGCCCAACCCATTATTATTATTATTATTATTATTACGGGGGTACCGTGTTCGGACTCCAGATAGGCTCTGGAACATAGATGCTGATTCTCTGTTTTGAATGTTACTTTTCACTGCCTTGAACTCAGCACCTTTGGGTAACTGTAAACTTTGATAAAACGTCTAGGACCACTCGGCCATATGTCACTAGGACAAATCTTAGTTGGTTTTTGTTAATGTTAAACCTATGCTGTTATTCAAGGTTTTCTCTCTCTATTAGAGGTGTCCAAATTGCATTCAGCTCTACGCTTGGTTTGCTCACTAGGTTGTTATGCCCGAGCATGTGAGCTGTTTCTTTAAGTTTTCTCACTTTCAAGTGGGTCTCTCTGTTTATTATTTTTACTTCATCCCATAGGGGGCGATGGTCCTCCCTCTCCATCCAGACATGGTTGGCTATACCCGATTTTTCCGTTTCCTCTTTAGTTACCGGTTTTCGGTGCTCTTCCACCCTTATTTTGAGCGGACGGCATGTTTCACCCTTGTAAACCTCTTCTAGATATCATTAAAAAAAATTGAATCTCCAACGCATGGAGACCTGATTTATTCCCTGCTAAAGTAATAAAATCCTAACATTTTTTTAAACTGTTTATTACTGTAGCTCGGTGATTCACTGGAAATTGTAAAAAAATGTTTACTTTCAAACTCTCTTTCTAAGAATATATAGAAAATTAAGAACAATAAATTTTCGGTGATACAAAAGAATAAGCGACTCGAAGTCGGGAGCAAACAGTGACAGATAAAAAATACGCATTGTACTTAATTATTTTTTTCATGAAATAATTTTTTTTTTATTGTTTCATAATTTTGAATTTACTTTTACTATTATAAAAATATATTACTTTATGAAATATTTATTTATTTCATTATATTTGTTTTAGAAAATAATTTTTTATCTGACACTGCTGCAGACTTTGTGCCGCCTGTTTTTATACATCACCAATTTATTTAGGCTTTAAAGGAAATCATCATTGATACAAAGATCGATCGAAATAATCATTGATACATACATCGATCGACTAAAACTATCTTCGTTTGTATACAATAAAATACGTATTATATACGTTTGAAGCCAACACAACGCATTATTACAAACTAAACAGACATTTATTTTGTTTGAAATTTATATTGAAATTCATAAATATATTTCGAAGCAAACCTTCATCTTCAGTATGTTTTTCTTTTTTTATGCCATGTTGTTGTTGGAGTAGAGAATCAGAAAGCAGAAGTCCGTTTGATGTTTTTGCGGTAGTTTTTTAAATCTCGGAACGTTGCGTTTGGCCACGCGGAATTCACGTTAAGATTTTTCTTCCTTAGAAGCGCTGGTTGAGTTTGAATAAATATAAAAAATAAAATAAAATACGTATTATATACGTTTGAAGCGAAAACAACGCATTATTACAAAATAAACAGACATTTATTTTGTTTGAAATTTATACTGAAATTCATAAATATATTTCGAAGCAAAGCTTCATCTTCAGTGTGTCTTTCTTTCTCTTTTGCCATGTTGTTGTTAGAGCAGAGAATAAGCAAGTAGAAGTCCGTTTGTTGTTTTTACGGTAATTTTTAAAGCCAAAACAACGCATTATTACAAAATAAACATACATTATATTTATGAATTTCAGTATAAATTTCAAACAAATAAATGTATGTTTATTTTGTAATAATGCGCTGTTTTGGCTTCAAACGTATATAATACGTATTTTACTTTTTTACAACTCAACCAGCGCTTCTAAGGAACAAAAATCTGAACGTATCTTCGTTTGTCTTTCTCTCGAAGCATTTGCACTGGGACTCGATATGCGGCGACCATCTCTGGACATATAGCAGTAAATAGGCAATCAAAATACGCCGCTCTTCTCGATAGATCTGTGTTCCATCTGATTACAGTGAAGTTATGCGTAGCCTTGCCACTCGATACCTTCTCAAAAGTCGAGAACCATTAATGACGAACTCTACCGGGGACCATTATAAATTTCCATAGCTTTACGGGTGCCTCTCCCTCGTAACTATTGCTGAAACTCCTTTAGTCTACCCTCAGCTTGCCAAGCCATCAGGAAATTCATCGAAACTTCCTGATAATTGAATATTGAATTTTGAAAAGGACGTTTTATTGATTAACTATAATTAATTATTATATTTTACGCTTTCCATATTAACTAAACACATTAATGAAATTAATCGATAAAGTTAGTGATCGACTGAGTGAAAACACTAATGAACTAAACAGTTACAATGACGACACACTTATTCTGGCTTTTTTTTTTAAACATTATTACCTGATAAATAATAAAATGCTCTTCTAAGCTGGCCCTTGTTCTCTCAAAACTCAACAACAAATCAGGAACATTGGTAATATAGCTGGCCCTCACAATTATCGACCTAAGGAAATCATCATTGATACATACATTGATCGACTAAAACTGTCTTTGTTTATTTTTCTCTCAAAGCATTTGCACTGTGACTCGATATGCGGCGATGGTCTCTGGACATATAGCAGCAAACAGCCGTAAGAAATCAAAATTATAATTGCTAGAAATATTAACCCTTATCCTCGAGTGGCCCCTTGGCCTTGATAAATCGTGATGCCTTTGTAAAAAAAATAGAGCTATTCCTAATATTCCAGTTTCTTTTCATGTCGTACATATAAACTTGGTATTTTATATTATATTTCTTATACTGTAACGTAATACTTGTTGTACACGATTTATTAGATACAAATTGTTATCTTAATCCATAGCTGTATCTTTCCAACCAGAATTACTACGAGATTGATCCTAACATATCTTACATATGTTGTCAATTAGGCAAGCTCGATTTCATAGTCTGTAACCGCATCCATTTTACTAATTGTGAACTCTTCGTCTCATGTTAAAAAAATCTAAAAAGGCAACACATTTTCAATGATTCAATTAGAACCTCCCAGATAAGTGAATATTTTTAGAAAATAAAAACAAAACCGGAGCAGCGCAATTTATTTATAACGCTTGGAAAAATAATTGGTCGGCATTAACGCAAAATATTAGATGATATCACAAACCACAAACCGGAATTGGCTATTACTCTAAACTAATTATACATATGTATTAAAAACGCTCTGATTCCCATCTAGCATCAATTGAAATGGATGGCTCCCGTCTAGGAGAAGCCCCATGTTTTGACAAGCTTCTGGGCTTGACCTTCACTCCTGATCTGAAATGAAACACGTACATTAAGTATGTTGCCAAGGTCACTGGAAAGATGGTGGGATCCTTCTACCGCTCCAGAAGACATCTCCTTACTGATGGAATTCTCTATCTATATAAAAGCCAAGTACGTCCAAGGATGGAATACTGCTGCCATATCTCGGCAGGAGCTGCTAAAAACAGCCTATCCTGCCTTGACAGAGTACAAAATAGACTTCGTGGCTTAGTGGGGGATACCCTTTTCTCTTCCCTGCAACTTTTCTCCCACATAAGAGACGTTGCAAGCCTATCTTGTTTAATCGTTATTTCCATGGCAGGTGCTCGTCTGAACTCCAATCTCTGGTCCCCTCTCGCCAATCTTTTACAAAAAAACACTCGTCTAGCTGAATCCACTGTCAAAAACGTTCTCCACGCTTTATCTATGCCTAAACCAAAATGTAGATTCCATGAACAAAGCTTCTTTCTTAGAACTACACGCCTGTGGAACTCTGTTCCGTCTGCCTGCTTCCCTCCTGACTACAACTTGGATGTCTTCAAGTCCAACGTAAACAAATTCCTGATGAACCGCCCCCTTAAGTAGATACTCTAAAATATCCACACTAACGTACTGTACTTACAATAACCCTTGTCCATGAGTGGCTTCCGGGCCTTGATAAGTGGTGACCACCGTGTAAAAAAAAACATAAAAGTTGAAAGGACTTTTAGTTTCGATGTATAAATTCAGCCTTTATTAATATTGGCTTTGCGTTTACTTGATCAATAATTGACCTTGGATTTACTTTTAATAGCCTTTTAACTTTAGCTTTCTATATCTTTAGTTCTCCCATTTAAAGAGCGATTTTTTGTATAAAGTGGAAAGAATTAATGTTTTCTTGGTCGGAATCGATCAGTCTAACACATGGTTAGTTTTTACCTTCAACTTGTATTTTTTTTTCTTACATCACGTGGATTCATGTATTGTCTAGTGTAATCACCATAAAATCAAACGAAAAATATAAAATATACTTCTTTCGTTTTGATGGGTTTTTTTTTTCAATTTTTGTATTTTGCATTAGCTACATATGGTGCATCCTACTGGATACCAAACAATTATCCGCTATGTCATCTCTTTAAACCCATTGATCATTTTTAAGATTTTAACCGTCCTTTTTAAGTGCAATTGTATTCATCTCCTTTGCACTTGGTTCTCCGGGTATATTTACCGGATAGTTTTTGATTTTTTTTTCATGAATCTAGTTGCTCTTAATAATAGAAATATTAATCCTTATCCTCGAGTGGCCTCTTGGCCTTGATAAATGGAGAGGCCTTTGTAAAAATAGAAAATAGAGCTCTTCCTAATATTCCAGTGTCCTTTCATGTCGTACATAAAAACTTGTTATTTCGTTGTTTTTTTTTCTGTTAGTTGTGTTAGACTTGGCATCGTTGAGGACACCATGTTCTACTGATTTTGCTTCTTTCTCGTTCCTATCCAATATCGCTATGTCAGGTTTAAGAGCCCCAGTTTCAAGAAGATGCGTTATGATTGCATAGTGGTTTACAGCAACCGTACCTTTTTTTAAAATATGAATGAATCTTGAATGATGTAAAATTTGGCATATAAATATAATAAAAAAAAAAACATATAAAATAGGTTAACTGTGAAGGCAGACCTTTTTCCGACATCAATCTTCTTGGACACAGCACGCTATTTCTCGATTCGCCGTATCGAACGAGACTTAAATTAGAAACAAGAAAAAAGGGATATTCTCATAAGATGATGGGTGTGTGTATTACTCACCTTCTCATGGAACAAGGTTGATAAATGGTTTAGCAAAAGCAATAAATACAAAGGCACAATAGTGAACGGCAGTTCTACCTGAGTTCGTTACTCAAAATCTGTAACGAGAATGTCCCGAAAGATCTGGACAATAAATAACCTGTTATACTATCGTATGTTCTCCATCGATTCTTATCAATTTAGATATTTTATATTCTCGCTGACGTAAAACCAACTCGCCATATTGATATACCCACCTGGGATAGATGTGCGTGATTTGTAAATATTTATCTCGCCGTGATTTATAAAACCCGATGTCGAGTTTAAATGCGTACAGATCTACGATGTGCCTTCAATAAGCCTCCAATTATTTCGTATGGGCACTTTTATTGATATTACACACATGAAACTCTAGTCTCCTTGTTAGTAATCTTCGCCGGCTGCAATGCACTTGTTGTACCGTTCGAACAACTTCTGGAAGGCCTCATGGAATCCCTCTTGGTGAGTGTACCAATGGCCCTCGTCACAGCCTCTTTCGTCTCCTCAATTGTCTCATAAGGACAACCTCTAAGGTTTTCCTTGAGCTTAGGGAATAACCAAAAGTCATAAGGAGCAAAGTCTGAACAATATGGAGGGTGAGGAACTACTTTGATTCTCATCTTAGTTAAATAGTCTGTGACAAAGATGGAGTTGTGGACTGATCTTCTCTGAGAACCTTTGGTACAAACTCGCGTGAATCTTCCGACTCTTTAGTTCCTTGTGAATAATTGTGTATACAGTTCCCACACTGGCATCAAACTGTGCATTTATTATCTCTATACATATACGATGGTCCTTATTCATCAATTTTTCTATTTGGTCAATCAACTCTGGTGTTCTAACTTCCATACTTCTCTTACACTTATCATAATCTCTCACAGATTCCCTGCCTTCGTTGAATGTCTTATGCCACTCAGAAACAGAGGCTTGATTTATGCAAGATGGTCCAAAATCAATCTGAAGTATTTCATACGTTTCTTTGGCATTTTTTAAAACATGATTTTATTGTATATCGTTTTTGTCTCAAGTGTCTTAAAGTCCAGATTGTATTTTTGAAATTCATTAGTTTTAATAATCAGGCTTTAGTAGAGTATATTACAATTTCTGTTGTAGCTGTTCCTTTTAACCTGAAATGATAAAAATTGGCAAGTCATCTCATAAGATATATAGCAATAACATACTAAATTTTCAAGAGTCTACAACAATTTTGAATGCTTGTACAAAAAGTTTGGAAACTTATTGAATGTACCTGGTCTTGTATTTTTATTAACTAACATAGTTTGGAAATTTTGAACCATATATTTTAGACATTGATACGGCTTACATAGTATTGAGTTCAATTAATTTTCTGATGTCTAAATAATGAAGAAGCAAATAATTGCCATAAATAGTGTTATTCAAAAACATCACTGAGATTTATGAAAACGTGTTCAACAGGTTATTTTGTTTGCTTCTGGGGGTATGGTGTCAAATTTTAAATAATCACGAAAGTGTACTCTGATTCTGAATCTGTCTATATAAAATTTAACACATGTTAGCAAACCACATTAAACGGGCACTTTCACTAATTTCGCACAATCGCTAATTTTTTTAATATTGTTTTTGACAGGTTTGCAATGTCTCTGAATTCAACGTTCGTTGATTTTTTTTAATTATAATTACCTTTCTATAATTATAATTACCTTTCTTTTAAGATTGTCAACGGACCACATAAATGTTACCATAGCCAGATTTTATACGCGCGTTGCATTTCCGCGTACAATGTGTCCAGATAAAGTCTCGTTTCTGCCGACCAAAACATCAGAACCAGACCAGACATCATGATATGCAAAAGAATATTATTATAGCGAAGAGGAATCCACTTAATCTGCTCTTTTACCGATGAAATACGATTAAAGACATCCATAACACATGGACGGATCAACCCAGAGACAAATGCAATGCCATTTAGAGAAATATACAATTTCGAACTTAAGCTTGATAGACCAACAGAAGTTATATGACAAATTTATGCATAGCAAACCGACTCTTCGATGCATCTAAAATAAAATGTCCATCAATTATTTACATATATCGATGAAAATGATATTCTAAGATTAAGCCTGAAAGGTTGACCAACCGACAGATAAAACTTCTCATAAATGAGAGGATAACTAACAAAGAAATCGGATATTAAACAAATGAGTGAACACTAAACAAAAAAAGTCTACACCTAACAAATAAAGTAGATATGTAGCTTGGAAAGTGTACATTTAACAAAAAGTAGAATCTAACAAAAAAGTGGACATCTAACATAAGAAAGTGCACATCTAAAAAAGAAAGTGCATCTAACATAGAAAGTGCACATCTAAAAAAAGAGTAGACATTAAACAAAGAAAGGAGACGCCTAATTTAGAAAGTGGACATCTAACAAAAAAAGCAGAATTTAACAAAGTAGACATGTATCGTAGAAATGAGCATATAAAAAGAGTAGACATCTTACAGAGAAAATGGGCATCTAACCTAGAAAGCTAACAAAAAATAGACTTTTAACAAAGTAAGGGGCCATTTAATATAGAAAGTGTACATCTAACAAAGAAAGTGGACATCTAATATAATAAGTGGACATCTAACAAAGAACGTAGACATCTAATATAATAAGTGGACCTCTAACATAGAAAGTGGACATTTAACAAAACAATTGCCATCTAACAAAGAAAAAGGACATCTAACATAGAAAGTGGACATTTAACAAAACAATTGCCATCTAACAAAGAAAAAGGACATCTAACATAGAAAGTGGACATTTAACAAAACAATTGCCATCTAACAAAGAAAAAGGACATCTAACATAGAAAGTGGACATTTAACAAAACAATTGCCATCTAACAAAGAAAAAGGACATCTAACATAGAAAGTGGACATTTAACAAAACAATTGTCATCTAACAAAGAAAAAGGACATCTAACATAGGAAGTGGACATTTAACAAAACAATTGTCATCTAACAAAGAAAAAGGACATCTAACATAGAAAGTGGACATTTAACAAAACAATTGCCATCTAACAAAGAAAAAGGACATCTAACATAGAAAGTGGACATTTAACAAAACAATTGCCATCTAACAAAGAAAAAGGACATCTAACATAGAAAGTGGACATTTAACAAAACAATTGCCATCTAACAAAGAAAAAGGACATCTAACATAGAAAGTGGACATTTAACAAAACAATTGCCATCTAACAAAGAAAAAGGACATCTAACATAGAAAGTGGACATTTAACAAAACAATTGCCATCTAACAAAGAAAAAGGACATCTAACATACAACATGTAACAAAGAAATGATATAATATTTAAAAGTTATAACTTCTTGAAATTTAATTATTTTTCTTGTGTTTTTATATAACAATTTTGATTCTTTAATTGAATTGTTTTCTTCTATTATTTGACTATTTTCTTTATTTCTACTTTAACGTAAAAATGAACTTTTGATTCGTTCATTCAACCCGTCCGTCCGTCGGTCACGTTTGAAATAGATACTTGTCAGTTAAATGCACAGTTAGTATAGACGCATGAATATTCCTTCTGTTTCTCTGTTGCTAAATTTATTGGCATATTTAATGTGCACGCAGTGGGCAAAGAATTTGAACACAAATCGATAATGAGTGTTCAATATTTAATAATGCATGACTTATTTGTCATGAAGGCTGCCAGGTCTTCGAAATAATTTCAAGGAAATGAATTTCAATGTTGTTCCATTTCTGTTAATAAATGCATTCGAATTGCTGTCTTCTAATGAATCCCTAAAACACTTCGACATTCGATTGAGTCAGATGAACGATTAGTCATTTAAAATGTCCGATTTTATTTTACTTTTAACTATGTATATTCGTTTCTATCGCAATCTGTTTCTAGATGAGATATCTGTGTAAAGTGAAGGCCAGGCGGTTTAATTGCCCATGAGATAATGGAAATAATCCAGTCATCACTCCATAGACAAATAGAGTTACCAGTTATCTCTATCTTCTTCATCGGAAATAAAAACACAAGTATATGTCAAGGGTGTGAGATCCATATAGAAACGTTGATTTAATTTGAATAAAATAAAATACGCATCAAGTGCGCTTGAAAGCCAAATCACAACGTAATATTAGGAATATAAACAAATATTTTACTTTTTTGAAATTTATGACATAAATATATTTCGGAGGTATACTCCATCCTCAGTATGTTTTTTCTTCTTCTTTTCTTCTTTCTTGCTATGTTGTAAAGTTGGAGAAACAAAATTTTCTTTTTTCAACTTTACAATATAGCAAGAAAGAAGAAAAAAGAAAGAAAGAAAACATACTGAGGATGAAGTTTTGCTCCGAAATATAATTTTGCTATAAAAAAAACACTAGAAGAAATTTTCATACGATCGACAGCCAAGAAACGACCACTACATCTCAAAATCCAAATGTTATCGTTCTAATTCATATGGAATATATATCTTGAGACTTAAGCAGTGCCTAAATTAAATAGTTATTGTTAATGATTTACTACGATGGGCGTTCTATTGTTTTATTCCACCCGAATGGATCAAAGGGGGATTGCAAATTGCATTCTATGATGACTGACATTATGGATTCATGAACTTTAATTTAATCTATCTGTTGCAGATATTAACAGTGTGGGACGCTAAGAAAGAACCTCCTGTCATAGACGTGCGTCAGAGGTAGAGATGCGTAGTATAAATGGCAAAAAATTAATTGAGAATGGTGACTATGTAGAGAAATAAAATATGCAGCACAAACGGTCGTTAATTTTAATTGTACCACTCCCGTTTTCGTAGCTCTTTAACTTTTTGCGTTTAAAAGGTGGGAGACTTTATCTTTGGGACGACTTCGTATGACAAAGTGTGATCCGGACGTCCATGCTCAGCCATCGTTCGTCGTTGGCAAAAGTGAAGTCAGAATTGTGATGACTTTGTAGAAAAATGCATTCTGGAGGACAAATGATCGCTCGTTTAAATGTTTCTACTCCCGTCTTCGTAACTTTTTGACTTTTTGAGATAAAAAGAGAAGGCTAAACTTTAAGAATGACACGCGTATATGCTAGTAAGTAACACAAACTGTCATGCTATCAATTAGTGAGAATCGGAAGTTTATGCTTGTACAAATTGCATAGATGGTTATAGTCTATCTGTAATACACAATGTTAATAGATAAGGCAATATTAAATCCTCTGAAATACTAAGTATATTTTACTGAACAAATAGGTGGTATGTAGTTTAGAACGACATAAAAATATATTGTGATAGCATGGAAGAGAAGTGTCAACCTACTTACAACATATATTTGATATGTTCAGGCTTTCAAAAAGCGCGCCTATTTATTCATACCGGTATTGAATTATTTGCCTATGTTGGCTCAGAATTAAACAGGGTATTCGATGCCTAAGTTCAGTCTAAAGAGACAATCAA